>NW_021633125.1:0-320665 GCF_004799145.2 Neltuma alba | reverse complement strand
GAAGCAAGGGAGAATTAATAAATGCATCGCGTACTAGTCACGACAAATGAAGATACAAAGTGTGTGTGTTTCTGTGTGTGTGGGCGTGGTCCAATTTTAAGTGAGGAACACAGTGTTTTCGTCCCTTGCAGATCCAAACACACAGGACACAGTGTGAGATGAATGACGGAAACAGCAAGATAGGAGGAAGACACCTTTAAATTAGGAGGAGAGAGCTAAGAGTGGGGTGTGATGGAAGCATCAAAATAGTTATATACAGATGCAAAGCAGAAACTCTGCAACTTGGAAGGTGCTGTGATGCTCGATATATATTCCTAAGATTATTTAATGCCATTAGCTAGTACTCCACGCAACTTGTCTCGTAAATCTGCACATATGTATGACCTGTTCGTAGAAAATGCGACAGAATCGGCTGCACCCAGAATCTGCAACTTACAAATAGTATCTTACAATCACTAAGCTCATCCAACAGCGACCTCACTCTGTGCCCGCTGTAAAGAAGCCACACAATTCTACTCTTTTTTCTTTTGTAAACACAGATATCCTCCTTAAAAAAAATATTATTTGAGGTATTATTGAGCATCAAACATGTGCAGATGAGAACTCTAATTTTAGATTATTAATTAATCGTAAAATAGTGATCAAGTGAAGCCCACGTGCACAAGAGTGATTGGGTTGGGCTTTTGGGCCGGGCAGAGTTCGGAGTTCCTTGTTGCTAAGGTAGCCCACCGTATCAGAGATCTACGCCCCACACAGATTTTATGGTTCGCTAACATCACTTAATTCCTCGGGTATTATAGTATGGAATCTCCCCAAATCCAAGTGTCTTGAAAAAAAAAAAAAAAATCATGTCAGAGTCGTGAATCACGTTACAAGCAAAAGCCTATTATAAAGGAATCCATTTCTTTTGAAAAAGCAGCTCTTCCGTGCTTTTCCAAATCAGCATCTGCATTCCCGTCCTCGTCATCATCAGATGAGATTAGTATAGAATGCTGATCAGGAATGGAAATGATAAAATATGATAAAAAGGAAAATAGAGAGAGAGCGAGGGTGAAAAGGAATTGAGGGTATTCTATTTCCGTGGAACTCTTGATCAGCAACGTAAACGTTCACTGGCAGCTTCGAGTAGCAGCACGGTGGAAGGTGATGACTGATAATGATTCCAGTTTTTGACGGTGAAAACACAGTTCATTGTCATCTGATCATTGATATTTCTCCTCTACCGACACAAACAAGTGATGAGTACTAAAATAACAATTTTACTCTTTTATGCACCTGTATCACAATCACTCTGAAAAGAATATTATTACAACTACAACGAAATAATTTGTTTTAAAAAAACAAGACTAAGAACACTGAACAATGAACACGAAATGCCTCGCTATGTAAATTATTTACATCCTAGAATCGTAATCCCAGTGATCCCATATATCCCACCAAAAATTAAACCGTCAACTGACCATAACGAGAGGGAGAGGGGGGATCCTTTATCCTAAAACGTGGTGGTGTTGGCCGCGTTCACGTTCCTCCCACCACCAACTCGGAACCGGGTTCGACCCAACCCACCCGAGTCCAATGCTCCGTCAGAACCCCCGCCATTTTCGTCCTCCTCTCCTCCACTTCTCATCATCTGCAACATCCTCTTGGCCTTCTCACGCGCCCTCTCTGTTCCTCTCTCTTCAACCTCCATCAACACCTCCGCAGCCCTTGCTTCCTTAGCCAACGCTTTGAACCTCAAGCTCCCGTGGCTCATTCCATACAGCGCCGCCACACAGTGTTCCCTCGTCGCTTCCGCCTCCGCCCCCCTTCTTCTCCCTCAGCACACCCACCAAGCACTCCACCGCATTCGCGTCCAGCATCGCCGTTCGCCCCTCCATGCCGCCGCAATATTACACAGAATCAGCAAAACACGGCTCGCCAAGTCCCCCGATTTCACCATTGATAGCAGCGTCGGCACCACCCCGATCTTCACCAGCTTCACCCTGTTGCTCTGGACCAAGGTCAGGTGGTACAACGCGAGCGCCGAGTCGTGCCTGGTCCGTTCCGATTCCGACCTCAACGCGCTCATGAGTGGCTCTAACGCGCCCAGAACTCCAATCGCCATTTTGTTCTCGTCGTCTAAAGCCAAGCTGAATAGTGCTCCAGCTGCGTGTTCCTGCGCCTCCGGGAATCCAGTTTTCAAGACTTCAATAAGGCAAGGGACAAATCCAGACCTCACGATTTTCACTTTGTTAGATTTATCGAGGGAGAAATTAACAAGCGAAGCGACGGCGTTTACTTGCACGACGGGATGCTCCGATGGGATCAGTGATCGAAGCGATGAGAGTAGTGCAGGCGTGCAAAGAGAAATTCTGGTGTCCTCTCTCGTCTTGGTGATGCTTCTTAGCGAAACAACTGCTTCTTCCTGTTCAGAAGCTTCGTCACTCCTCATCTTCAGCACTAATTTCTCCTCTTCCTCGGAAATTGGACCAATAGGGTTCTGGTTTTGGTGTTCATTCTCGTTAATTTCGACAGCAGAAGACGAAGACGAGTAACAGGTGGGACGAGTCGCGAGAGGCAGAGGAGTCTCAGGACATCCCGCGGCTAGTGCCGACTCTGATGAACTCGTTTTGAACGGGTTGACCCGGGGACCCAACTCCGTGGTGGCGTGAGAGAAAATGACCGGTGGATTAACTGGCATGGCCTCGAGCAGTTCCTTATCCGAAACCCTTAAATCTGACTCTTGACTTTGGCGCGGGGACGCCATTGCTGTACGGATGAGCCTCTCCACAGAGCTATATTCTGGCGGGCGAGGGTTCTCCACCCCGGATTTAACGCACCAATTGGATATCGTGGATTTGAGAGCCAAATTTGGAATCACAGTGGAGAAATCAGGCGTGGACCCGTCTTCTAGCTTGGGAGAGAAACCTAAGTCTCTGCACACTTGAACAGAAACCGATTCGAAGGTCTGACCGGAAGCGACTACGACCGGGTCGGCTATCAGAGACCCAGAAATTGGGCACAGAAACTCGCTGGGGGGCTCTTTGGGTTCGCGCTTGGAGCTTGAGGAATTGCGATGGAAAGAGATTTTCCACCTGGGCCTGCCATTGCCGCCCATAACAATATGATAATAATTGCTTCGCAGGAGCTGCGGATGATCTCGTCTTCTGTCTTAGAATGAATTAACAAATCTCCGGTAACTTTCGAACTAAATTGTATGGGGAAAAAAATTTGCGCACATCGAACAGAAGTCTTTATAGAGGTTTTTGAGATTTGCTACACGGAGTCTACGCTCAGAAAGATAAAATGCAGAAAACGTGATTAGAGTTGGCCCGGGTTTTTGAACTCCCACACAAGATGTCGCCAAGCGTTCGAGATGACTTCGCGGCCTTTTTCTTTTGGTCTACTTTTCGCCTTTGACTTATCTTTTGTTGAGAATTTTTTACCGTAGTCTCTGCGTTTGTGGTTTTTTTTAATTGAATAATTAAGAATCAGAGAAGTTATGTTTTTACGAATTAATTGATTGATTTTTAATATTTTTATGATTTAAACATATACCTTAGTTATAAATAAATAAACATTTAACAATAGGATTAAATACTTGTTAATAAACATATTTTATCTGTAATTGCAAATTATTATTTTTTATACAATCTGTAATTCCAAATTATATGATCGAGTTATTTGGTTATTTTTACGGAGTTCATGAAAGTAAAATAATAATTAGTAAAGGCGGCACTTACGTTCAGGCAACAACCCAAAAAAAAAAAGAAAAAGAAAAGGCAGCACTTTTATAGGCGCAGGACACCATGGAGAATGTGTGCTTGGGGAGCTTCGGAGGTTGTTGGAGCGGCGTTAATGTCAGCGTGCTGTGAGCCTTGTTTACATAAGTTATTTTAAACATATTTTATATTATTGGCCAAAAAAAACATATTTTATATAGATTAAAAAAACTTTAAATTTTATTAAAACATATTTAAAATTCAACAACTTTTTAACTTTATCCCTATTTAATGTATAGCATATCTTATGTAAACAAAGTTAATACAATAATAAATTATAGGTAAAATTATACATTCATGTAAAGGTTTTTCTCAGTACCTTATACATAGAATAAAAAACTATTTTTTTCCCATATGTTATAAATAGGATCAAAGTAGTAATCATTACCATGATCTTTTTTTAACTTAATTTGATGAGAAAAAATTCTAGCATGTACTTTGTTTTTCTTCATAAATTTTTATTTTCAAATTAAACAATCCTCTATAAACCTAAAAGAAAATTAAACAATCGTCTAGCTATCTATTTGTGCGGTGCATAAGTCTACACTTTTGACAAATCAATATATTCATGTGTATCAATATACAGTATATTTAAAAATTTTAGGACGAGGATGATTATTTTAGTTTATATGTGGCATTGAAACATAAAGTTAAATGTCATGAAAAAAAGTATTATTCAACATTGCGTACAACATTCTTATGTGAATGTGTGCTTTCGAAGGTTGCTCAAGCGACATTAATGACAGCATTAGAAGATGATGGGTAGATTTATAATAGGAAGAATCTCAAGTACTTATGAAATTTTAAAATTTTAAATAAAAAATGGCTAAAAAATATGTTGTCGTTTACTTTTTTTAAATGTTATCAATTGTTATTAAAATTTAGTAAATAAGAGTAATTTGAAATTTTAAAATTTAAAGATATTTTTTTGTAATTCTCCTTTTATAATTTATGTCAATTAGATGTTGCAATGCAATCATGGCTGATAATTATTTGTTACTGATATGGTATTTAGACTCTCTATCCTTATACAATTGACAAGTTTATACGAAATATATAGATGGTTCGTGCATACAATTTGAGTGATCATGTACTTTTTTTTTCCGCTTAAATTTAGACATTGGATGATGATGTCAACATAACTTCTTTTTTCTTTTTCAAACTCATCCCATTTTACTATCAAGTCATTTTTCTTATATCATGCCAAAAAACCTACGATGTGAATTTGGTTTTTGGTTTTCCTTGGACTTGAGTCTATCAATTATATTTTTTTCTCTTTACCTTACAAGATGGTTGTGAAAAAGGAAGGGGATTCAGTAGGTTCTTGTTTCTTTTTTTTTCTTTTTTTGTCAAGGGATTCGATAGGCTCTAAATCATGAAAAGACATTAGAAAACCTGAAAAAGAAGTGGATGAACCAAAATTTGGTCCACTCGGAACCACATTGGTCAACCTTCCTTATGACACTGCTACCAACATTTTACTCAAATTTCCAATTAAGTTGGTTTTAATATGCAAGATTTGGCACTCTTATTTCAAATGCACCTACCACTATTTTGGAGTGTACTGGTAAGTCTAGACGTGTTTCAAGAACTCTCCATTTGCTTGTTTTTTATGAGTTTAGGAGTCATGAAGCACAGAATTTGCCAAGTGATAACAATTGTACTTATATTTGTTCATGTAGGAATTCTCCTATATTTGTTTATGTAGGAATTCTTCTGGACCTAATTGTGACAATCACATTAAGCTTGAAATTAAGTTCAAGCTTCCTCCTCACGATTCTAAAATAGAGACTGACACAATACTTGAGATCAAAATGAAAGGTAGAAAGGGACTAATATTGCCTGTAAGCCGAAAGATGACAAGTTTAATGTAGCGAATTCTTGTAACAATTTATTTTACTTGCATGATATTGCTATTAAAAATTCACTTTTTTTAACAACCGAAAGACATTTGGTGTTTGCAACCCAGTCACATCAGAGTTTATAAGACTTCCACAATCTAAGAATGACAAAATAACGAAAGACCAATATATTAACTCTAAATTTGGCTATCCAAGAATGACTAGCTAATGAGATACCAACATATTAATTCTAAACCTAGCTATCTCAAGAAAATAAATGAAGATAAGTTAATATAAGTTAGAGCTAAAGCCTTGCAACTAAAAAAGAAGATTGCTCATATTTGTAAATGCTATATCACAAATTTTTGCACCAATCGCTTCAAATACCCCAAAAAAAAAAATCAAAATCACAATACACTCTCTGATACCAAGTCACAATGGAGGTATTAGGGCTTTTGGTGGTTGTTAGGTGATTAGGGTTTTATAGGTCTTTTAGGACTCTAATATGAAGTTGGAATATTAAAACAGTAGTGAGATTCGATAATGTCTGGCCATATGCATTTCTATTTACAATAAAAAATATTGAATCATATAGTCACAACTATCCTCACAAATAATTATTATATAAATATTTGGATTTTTGGGCCTAATGTCTAAAATTAAAGTAATTTATTATATAACGCAAGTAATAACTAAACACTTGCATTTTTTTTAAATTTATTAAAGTTAATGGAACAAGAAAGTTGAAAAAAAAAAGCTCATTTTTGTAAATTATACCTCTAAATTGGCCCAATAAAAATAGCTAACAAAGGGGAAAAAAAACCAAAACTTAAACAAATTTGCACACATATAGGTATGATTTTTCAATTTGAGATTTAAAATTCAACTCTTTATAGTAAATCCAAATCTTCAATTATTGCTTTCAAAACAAATTCATGAGAGTGTACATATACTCATTTTTCAAGAGAAAAAAATTAAAGGTTAAAATCATTTAATACAAAAAAAAATAGAATTAATATGCTAGAGAAAATTAATCAGTTTAAATACATATATTGTATTTTTATTTTTTAATTATTCAAATATTTTTAATTAATATAGAATAAAAAATAATTTCAATTTTATTTCTTTATATTTAAGGAGAATCCTATTTAAATCTAATTGAAATACTAAAATTCAAAACTAAGCCTATACTAATTTTTTTGTTTATTTTTTTTGCCACATTTTCCTGAAATGTGAAAATAGTAAATCTTTTGTAAATTATAGAAAATTACAACATAGTTTTCAATTTATATTAATAATTACTCTTATTAAGACAACAAAACTTTTACAGATTTTTTAGGACGACGGAGTAATAATTAATGTAAATTGAGGATGGTGTTATAATTTATTATTTTCATATTTTAGAAAAATAATTTGTAAGGGAGAAAAATATAAAAGTAACATCTCATATTTTAATTATAGAGAGGCATTTTGGATTTTTAAGAATATTCATAAATCCCTGATTAGGAAGTAGTACAAAGTGAAGGCCTGATTTTAAATTTTAGTATGTTAACTGAATTTAAATGGGATTCTTCCTCATATTTATATACAATTTTTTTTTTTAAATTTTCTTAAACCACTGTTTTTGGGTCAATGGTTAGGGATTCCCGACTTTATATCGATTGGGCCTAACAGCTAGGTTTTGGGCCAAGGGCACTAACTACGATCCCTCCTATCAAACGCAAACTGAAAATATTTGGCGCCGGACGGTGTACCCAGGACAGGCCAGTGCAAGTGACAAAGGTAAGAAAGGAAAAGCGCGCGCAGCAGAGATGCTGCTAAGTCGCAGCACCTTAGTTAACTTGGAGGTCTGTGGCCGGACTTTTTCCAAACACCTCAGCACTTGCAATCCGAACCATAGAAGCGGCGCCAAATCCGTATGTAGCATAGTTTTCAATTCTCTTCCTCAATTTACTGCCCTAACCTCCCGTCAGAAAGACCAAATTCATCAGTACGTTGACGCTCTTCTTCAATGGAACAAGGTTTTCTCTCCCTTAAACTCCTTTTCACGCTAATACGCAGTTTGACGCCTCCAAGCTGACGATTTTTTTATTTATTTAATGGCAGCGGATGAATCTTACTGCAGTTAAGGAGGTCCATGAAGTAATGGAACGTCATGTTGAGGATTCCCTTGCGATTTTACCGCCTTTGAGGGATTGCTATCGATCTCGCTACGGTAATTCATATGATAAGCTCAAATTGGTCGACGTTGGAACTGGCGCTGGCCTTCCTGGAATAATTTTGGCCATAGCTTGCCCGGGTGAATTGTTCATTAAACTTTATTAATGTGTGTTTATGTTAATCGGGTCCCCTTGTTATTTCTGTTCCCCTTCTAACTGAAATGATGCATTCCATAGAATGGGACGTAACGCTTCTGGAGTCTATGAACAAGCGATGCGTTTTCTTGGAGCATGCTGTCGGTGTTACTGGCTTGTCAAACGTTCAAATTGTAAGAGGAAGAGCAGAGGTAAAATTCAATGGCACGTGCATGTACAAATTTTGTTTCTCTTTCTACATTTCAATCACGGAATATAAAAATTTCACCCGAGGATTCGCATTCTTTACTAAGGAAAAATTCAAACGCGCTATGTTATGTTCTTACGCCTATTTAAGGAAGTATTCTTTTAAATATATGTATATGTTAATTGTTAATTTTAAATCGCTGTTGGTTTTGCTGGGTGATTTTCCTTTTCTCTTAAAGGAATGATGCTGAGGAGCATCTTGTGGTTGCTATTTGGATTTAGTTTTTTCTCATCCGAACATTGCTTATGTAAACAATGCCAGAGTATCCACGTTGCGTATACTCGCTTGCCCATCGCAGATAAAATCGTTAAACTCTTACACTTTCATCACAGTGCGTGCTTAAAAATTTTAAGACAATAACCTAGAACAATTTCTTCTTAAACCGAGCGCTGTGAAAAATCATCTTATTCTTGTTATTTTGCCAATAACTGTGTATTTTCTCCTGCTTGAATATATGCCTTGGACTGTGCACAGAACAGAATTTAGGTCAGAATCTTTGCTTGAGAGAGCAATTTGACATAGCAGTAGCAAGGGCTGTTGCGGAGATGAGAATATTGGGTAATATTTAGGACTTTATTATGTGGATTTTGGATGCTTCAAGACTTGGTAATATTCACTGCTATGATTCTTGATTCTTGTTATTGGATTTTCAGCCGAGTATTGTCTTCCCTTGGTCCGTGTTGGTGGATTGTTTCTAGCCGCCAAAGGTTATCATCCCGAGGTTTGTGATTTCCATAACACTTCTTTGCGTTGTTGGTCATTATCTTCTGCAGATTATATGTTTAAAATTTGATTTAGTGATTGCTGGAATGATATGAGAACAAGCAGAGACTTTATTTCTCCATACTTGTTCTTTGCTAGGGCATGTGGCTAAATTATTGCAATTGCAAATTTTATTTGATTTTCGCTGGTGTTGAGAATTTGGGAATTGGACTTGAATATATATCCTTGGTCATTAGCTTACTCTGACTCCAACCTATGGGCTGTGCTACAAGTGAATTAGCTAGAAGGGGGCATTAGGAACGTTATAAGCATTGAATAAGGATTTTTACACGAGATGGGAATTCATGAGGGAATAGAATAGAAAGGAAAGTCATGTCTTGGTCTCGTATGGGATTTTAATGATGGAAGGGAGTTGTTAATAGGACAGAAATGACAAATATTTTGTCCAAATCAACTTTATAATTAGAATGCGATTTTAGTTTTTAGCTATTATATGTAATTATACCATTTACCTATGTCATTGCTACATTGACCACCGAATTTGGAGACCATCTCTTTCCATTTCATTGTTAAAAAGATTTTCCGAATATTGGTCCCACCCACTTTGGCCATTCCATCCATTCTCTGTTATACGTTAATTTGAAGGCATGAGTCCAAATTAGGCAATGCCTACGAGGAATTTCATGGGGTAATATCTTGATTATTTGTGATTCTTTCTTACAATAAGAGAGTGAGAGAGAATGAGGGTGATGTTTGTAGTCACTTGGCAAATTTGTTCTAGCATGTAGATGTTAGCATTTAAGGGAAACAAAGGGCATGCAAATTCAAAATATATACGTAAAATGCTTTTCGTACATATCCGGTACATCTGAAATCGTCAACCATCTATTAATATATGGCAAATTTAAATAGGAGGAACTTAGGAAAGCTGAAGGCGCAATCCAAAAGATGGGTGCATCTCTATTGCAAGTATACTCAGGTACCTCTTTAATCCGTTAAACTTATCTCCTAATATAAACTTTGTGGTTTCCTAGTTAAGCTTTTAGACGAAACTGGCATTTATATCAAAGGCTTCCGTCAACAAGTATAGGTTTAATAGACATAATTTTCCCTTCTGCAACCTTTAAAAGTGCATAGGAAAATCTCAGCTCTGATCATCAATAACGTAAGTGTCATGTCCTGTTCAGTGGAATCGCAGAGCCCACATGGTCAGCGAACTGCTGTTGTTTGTTTAAAAGATCGTCCCACCCCAAAGAAATATCCCCGTGATCCTGGTACACCAGCGAAAGAACCACTGTAACTAACTTCAGTTGACATTCTGTTGGTATTATGTTGTTATTCCCTTCATTCATTTTACTTTTCCTGAAACATCGTGAACCTGAGAGTGGCCTCTTGTCTGTAACAAGTTCAACCTGATTGCGAGATTTTCTGCTCCGGTGAAGCAAATTTGTATTTATTTGTATGATGTAAATTTACCCATGTCTATTCCCTTGTCAAAACAGGGGCAAAAAGAAAAAGAAGAAAAACCTATTATGGTTTTCTATTGGATTAATGATAATGATAATGACTAGGATACGAGCCATCAGCAACTCGCCTCAATCATTTTTTGAAGGATGGTGGTGTTAGCTTTGTATGTAATGATTTTAGATTTGAATTATGGTTGGAATTAAAAGAATATGGGGGCAAATGATTTATGCGTTTGAACTCTCTAAGCTTGTTGAGAAGTTATACTCAAATCAAAGATTTAATTCCTGAAAAAAATGTTAAAAAAAAAATTAAAGGACCTGTTTGTAATTCTGGATAAATTTGTTTATATTATATAAGGTCTTATTTGTAGACTATAAACGAGATTTTATAATTGGAATCAAAGTAGCAATAATGTTAGTTGCAACTTACAAGTTCGCAGCATATTCCCGGGACTCCTAGGAAACGAGGCGAGTTCGTGATGTTATATGTTGAAATTTTATTGCATCGTCGCATGATCCTATATTAAATTAAATGGGTCATTATCAAACTGCTTAGGTTAGAAATCGTGGCATTTTGACATATGATTGTTACCGAACACTTCACCCGTTCTTGCGTAATTAAACGGATAAGGATCATTCTTAGGTCCCACGGATAATTATATGGTGAAATTTAATTACTTTTTATCGAGCCTCGGCCTAACCCCATTCATTTAATTAATTATTTCTTTTTTTTTTTGGGAAGAAAAGGCGAAATGAATGAATTAATTAATTCGTAAAATCAATCATATAATCAGAAGACTCGATTTTTACTAGAATACTCCTCCGGTCCTTATTATAAGACCCAATTTGACTTTTTATTTGGTCCTAATTATAAGACCCAATCTATTTTCTCTCTTATATTTATGTATTTTTTTCCAAGATAATCCTTCTAATAATGATAGTTTTAGCCAATATACTTAATTAGCAAGGATATTTTAGGAATAACAACACTTATTTATTATAAATAATCAACTTAACTTACTTCCTTAATCTCCTCAAATAAGTCAATTGGGTCTTATAATTAGGACCGGAGGAGTATAACAATAACTTGTCGGTGTTATTGGAGTCAATTGGTAAAAAATGTATTTAATGTTTAAATTATTCTTAGTATGGTAAGACTAAACCAATTTAAATGTTAGGATCTTAAGCACAAAAATTAGTGTTAATTAGAAGTCCTTAATCAAGCAAAAGTTTAAGCAGTGTTAGATCAGCATGGCCAAAGATGACAACTCTTAAAATACTATGGTGCATTAAGAAGAGAAAAAAAATCATTCCCATGACAAATCGGTAATATTTTCTGAAGGATCATGAACCTAACGCCTCTCCCTC
Source organism: Neltuma alba (assembly GCF_004799145.2). Taxonomy (NCBI): domain Eukaryota; kingdom Viridiplantae; phylum Streptophyta; class Magnoliopsida; order Fabales; family Fabaceae; genus Neltuma; species Neltuma alba. The sequence goes on along the minus strand of NW_021633125.1, from coordinate 308,944 downwards.
TGCAATAATCCTAGGAATCTAAGAAACAGGGACAACAATCTGCCACATCTTAACGTCGCAATCCAAACTGCCACTGTACACTAGAAAAGAAGCTTCAGAGGAATCACAACGATCAATGGCCGCAGTTATACACTTGATTGCTCCTCTATGCCCTTCCAAAACTGCTAAACACGAGTACTGTTTCTCAATCCCTCTCCATATCCGAATCGTTCTATCCGCTGAACCACTACAAACCAAATCCCAAACCACAGCCAAGCACAATATAGACTTAGTATGGCCTCTTAATGCCCCCACCAACTCCATTTTCCCATCTTCTTCATCTTTCTCCCAAACCAATATCGACCTGTCACTCGCACCAGAATACAACACGCTCCCGTCACTGCTCAGAGCCAACGCATTGATCCCAGAATCGTGTCTCTCTAATGTATCTACCAAAGAGTGCTTCTTTTCTCCTTCTCCTTTCTTCCACACTTTAATTTTCCTGTCTGCTGATCCCGTGTATACGTACCCATCGTCGGAAACTGCGACCGCATTTATGGCATCGTCGTGTGCGTTGGTTACTGATTCTAAACAGCTGAAATCTCTGGTTCTCCATATTTTGACTGTCCTGTCCCATGAAACCGAGTACAGCAAGGTTTCGTCTTTGGACAAGGCCAGAGCAGAGACTGTGTCCACATGATGAACCCACGTACATTTCTTGTGCCTTCTGATCTGGACATGGTTCTTAGGGATCAAAATTTTGGAAGCACGATCACCTAAAGTTGGAAGGGTGGCTACATGCGTGTATTCCTGTTGGTCAGTTTCTTGGTTGCTGATCTTCCATACTCTGATTTTATGATCTTGGTGAGCACTGAAAAGCTTATCAGATTGAGCCACGATGGATTTCACTGCACCCTTTCCGGAAAGTGCTATGTTGGTGATGGAATTTTCAGGGTCTAACTCAGAAAGCAAAACACTGCGATTCCACGATCTGATTTCTCTGTCAGATGAACCTGCGTAGAGGAACTTCCCCGAGAGGGCAAGACAGGATGTGTAAGAAGAAGTGTGGCCTTTGAGAGTTGTGAGGCACTGGTGGAAGTTGGTGGAAGGATGGGTTTCTTGCTGGTGACGAGATTGTGAGTTAAGGGAAGGCACTGAAGCCATGCTACGTTGTGAAGACACAGACTGTGGCCCTGGTTGAAGATGGTGTGAGCAAGAGGAAGAAGAAGAAGAAGCACCATCAGATCGGTGATGTTCCATGATTCACATGTTAAGGTGAGAGTAAATGGTATGGCAGAAAGCCAGATGAGGCCTATTATACATGTGAAGACCAATATATGACACTTTAGGAATAGGTAATAAGATGCTTTGATTGTATGAAAGCTAGGTTTGAACTCTTTGAGGAAGCAAGATTGTTCCAGTTTAGGCTATTTCCTGTATGGACTCAGTAATTGAATTTCAAGCATTTTTTTCCCGACTGAAGTTACTTATCTATCATTTTGGCTCAATGATATTGAAGTCGTCTCCAAAACTCAAATATTTGAGTTTGACACTCAATATGAGAGAAATTATTTTTTAAAAAGAAAAACACAGGGGTCACTTTCCACTAGTCCTTTCAATTTTCCCTTTAGAAAATGAAAAATAACAATAACAATAATAATATAAACTTAGTGGTCTTTGGGTCTTAGCTAGCAACCATAGAGTTTATTCCAGCTAGCATTTGGGAGGTTGTCAGCTTGTGGGATTGAACAAACCTTCTGATAAATAGAGCACGGCTGGGAACAAACAGCATTAAGCAAAGCATAATGAAAAAGATAGATTGCTTAGCATTTAGCAGTAATCCGATGACCTGAAGCTTTTTATTCGTGCAGATGAAAGTGAAATCATTAAACAGAGAAAATACTCGCTAAATAAAAGCAACACAAATGACAGCCACTTGAATAATTTATACCTTTTGCTACATGGAAAGAGACACATCTATTTCTCTGGATAAGCTGGCTGGCTGCCATAAGGACGCAGCCAAAAATAACCACAGAAATATTCAGTCAAAGAACCCTTCAATTATTTTAGATGCTACAAGCTATATAGGCAGTGGAAATCTTTCATCAATCATCTAATCGAAAGGCTTCCCTTAATTTGCACCCAACAAAATCCTAAATCAGATTCCTAGCTGCTATAGGCGAAGTCCACCCATGTGGCTTAGACTAACCCCAATTTGGACCACATGCCCTCTTTCCAGGGTCCTTACCAATCTGATACCCCAGATCAGGTGTCCTAGAATGACCCTTAGTTGAGTTCTCAATTTCCTGTGCCCCATTGGATTCCACAGAGACTTGTACAGGCTAATAAATTTCCAAGTCCCGCCATTTTGCACTTCTGGGTTGATTACGTGTGAAGATGGTTGTAGCCCCCACTGATCTTTTTGAGAGTGACTAGACAAATTGCTCTCAATGGTGACGGACCAAAGGAAACCAATATTTGTGAGGCTTTACTTGCATCCTACTCTAAATGAACCCCTCCAACCTCTGGATCATTCTCTCTATATAATAATGGCAATTTGAAAGCCACCGGTGATATATAGTATAATAGGGAAGACTTATTGTTTATGCCTTCCTACAATGCTTAATCAATTTTATGAGATGACAATGATCAACGGTGGGTACAGATAAGAGAATGGAGGAGATGAACTTTGCACTGGTAAAATATTTGTTATTTTTGGCTATTGATTTGCATGGAGATATGTCAAATCAATGGTATTCTCATGTTATCCGATCCTAAGAGGGATTCAAAGAAATGCTTCCAAAGATGCTAACTTTTATGCAGTTTAAAATCCTATTTTCTCTATTCTGGTTGGCATTAATTCAACTTTTGTGACCTCATATCTTATGTCGTGTAGTTTCTTTTCCGAACTACTCCTGCTCGTCTCATTCGTTCTTAGTCAAAAAGTCAACTTGTTTACTCTTCTAATCCGAGTGTGTGGGGTAATACAGGGAAAGCGAGGGATTCCAAGGAAAGTGAAACTCCAAACTTAGTTGGTTGAATTGAACCATAAATTGAAAGGTGTTCGATGAAAGCCTATTGTTCCATCACAAAGATATTTACATATAATCAGATTAATTGTGCAGAGAGCACTTTGATTTCCAAGTTGGAAAGCTAGTCCAACAAGAGTACTTCAACTTCCCAAACTTTCATTAAAAAGTTCTATTATCCTTGCATTTGAAGCTTCACACATCCCATTCTTTGGTAACCGATAAAAAAGAAACTTACAGGCCTCTCCCAATCTTGGGAAGCGATCGCCACGATTTGATACACTATTTATATGATGCATCTTTAACTTGTGATCATGAAGAGATGTGAAATTTTAGAAGAAAATAAGGAGATCCAGAAACGCATTTATTTAGATAAAGCAGCATCGAGTGGCAGGGTGGGCATAGGTTTCCATTCAAGGGATGGGCATACTATTTGTTAAGTGAAAGTGGAGATAGTGGACTTTCCTACATTTAGAAAATGCCATTTTCGTTTTTCCCCCCCCCCCCCTTCTTTCTCAAAGCATCATTCAAAAAGACACCGGTCTTTTGTCCAAAAAATAAAAAAAGCACACTGGTCTGATCTGACAAAATGTATAGCAGCCACTAAAAAATGTCCTCAAAGGACTTCAATTCCTTCAAGTTGCAACGCCCTATATCCTTCTTATCGTCTCGTGTTGGTCCTTAAAATGGAAAATGACAGCAAACACCTGCACTAAAGCTGTGAGTGATTCGATGTTACTTACTGCTAAGGATAAAAAAAGAAGAAAAGCAATTCTGATGAGCATAATATTATATCTTAGTGTTGAAGTGATAAAAATTTAGTGTGCTGCGTTATGAATCTGTTGGCCAATAAGCAGAAACTCGCCATTTGGACGGTGCTATGCTCATGTTCTGTCTTCACCACAGTACATATCATTTCGCCATTATCTTCGTCAGGATCAGGTTTTGACTAAAGTGATGTAAGAGTGAATCAATTATGAAAGATGTCAAACCCCGTTAAAATGTGGGAACCAAACACAATAGATTGAGTTCTTCTGCTCCATCGTCCGAGCTAAGTCCCCTCCAAATCTAGAAAGCCCAATTAGGCCCAAAAAGTTATGGGCTGGTCTAGTGTGCTCGTCAATCCAGGGTCAAGGGCCTGTATAATTCAGAAGTGCAGAACCAACAAGTGTTGGTCTAGTCGCTAAACAGTTGGCTGATAACTCATAAAATAATGAGTTTGAATTTCACCGATAATGTGAAGAACTTGTTAGCAGGCAGCCTGCAACTATCTCTGTAAGTGTTCTTTGAGTCTTGAGCTATGTCATAACTATAATAAACCCTTAAAACCCAATTTATCTAAACTTTTTTATACCGAAAAAAGAATAATAAGTACAGAACCAAAGTTGGATCCATAAAAAATATTTTTAAAAAATTATTTCTAATAGAAAAATACTTGTGATTTAAAAAAACAAAAAAAGAAGCACCGAAAGAAATGTTAGCTATGGCAGGGTATTTGGCAAACGCCGTAACGTGGGCATATAATATGTTTTGAGTTGATTATTTGGGTTGTTACTTGTTAAACAAGAACAGGGGTGATCCAGATTTGACTTTTGTCGTGTTTTGACGCTGAAGATCAGAAGTTTCTAATAAGAGAATAAGCCGCCCACCGTCCCATCTTCCACACTACGTACGTAAGCGCATCCGTGTGAAGCTGTGGATTGCTGGCATAGGTAGGACCCTCTCTTTTCTGTGCCTCACCTTATATTACTAACTTTCCTAGTTAGTTCTAGAAGATTTCACTTATCCATCCAATATTATATAAACATACATACCTATTCATGGATTGATCATGTCTATTAGTTGGGCAGATTTTCTAATCAGCGTTGTTTAGAATGGAAAAATCGAGAAGCATATGAAGACCGAACCAATATCCATGTGAAGGGGTAAAAGTCAAAGATCGAGCTCCTTACGCTTCAGCTATTCCTTAAAAAGATGAAAAAGTCATAACTTGGTGGCGAAGAATAATATATTTGCGAAATTAGAAAACGAGCAATGGTGCATGCGGGGGCCCTGCTATAAATAAGAGCGTTGAAAACACGGGAAGCACCAAAATTCTGGCGGCGATCGATTTCTGTTTATCTGGTCGGAGAAGAAGACATGGAAGGGAACAGCTCTTACGGCACATCGTGGGCGGACCAGTGGGATTATGGCCCAGACCCGGCGGCCGTCGACGCGAAGGACAACCACACCGGAACCGCCAAATATAAGCAGAAGCTCGGAGACGGGCTCGGAAAGACCAAAGCCGTCGCAAAAACTGGCATGTCCAAGTTGAAGGACGGCACCTCCGCCGGCCTCCATTGGATCAAGACCAAGTACAACAAAACCTCCACTAAATCCTGATCTCTTCCATCCACTCCACGCTCACGCCCCTCATATAGGCTTTTTCGTTTTCTTTTCTGGTTTTTTGTAACATATTTATCATATACGCCTTGCTTTTCTTCTTTTTCTCTCCCTTTTATATTCATTTATTCTTCATCTGTACACTGTATTGGATTTTCGGTCTTTTCATGGCATCTATGCATTTTCCTCTCTCTGTGATGGCCAAGGATATCACTTCCGGACTCGAGTTGGAAGGCCCACAAATTCCGCCCGTTTTGTTTATTGATTTATTACTGATGTGGTCTAAAATCTTTACACCTGGCGTGCATCATTCCCACGGTTAGATCTTACTATCTTAGAATTACAATATAAAAATCCTAAATAAATGTGATCAAATCAATCGGACGAGATAGGGACGTGATATGAAGCGCGTCGCGCGCCAACCCCCCCAGAGTGGGGCACCTGTTTCCCGTTTATTTAAGCATTCTCCTCTCTCTCACACACACGCACACGCACACTCTCTGCATGTAGACACGCGCATACCTCCAAATTCAATCTAACTATTTTAATTAATTCATCAGTATTAAAAACTTGATACTTAATTTATTAAGTAAATTTTAAATTAAGCTAAAATATAACTTCGTCTTATTATTAATATAAAATCTAATGACTAATTAAAAAACCACATAAATTATTTTAAATTATTTATATTTACCATTTTTATAAATTGATTGTGTGACAACTATTCTTTTAAAACTCATTGAGATTAAATTAAAAAATTTATTCGGAAGATTAACTATGGTAGAAAAGAAGAAATCTTAAAATTTTAAAATCGTTATCATGATTAAAAAATAAACTTATGTTATGCTTAACATCGATCGTTAACTTTGGCCTTAGACTTCAAAAATCCATGAATACTAAATTATTAGCCCGCACCAAACTCATACTTTTACACATACAAACTAACGAATCGTTTTAATACAAGTTATAAAACCCATTAATCAAAAGTCAACACTTTTAAAAGAGTATAACACGTAAAATCTAAAAGACCTCTGGCCTTCTAACAACCTCCCATATCATATAGTAGTAATTAAAAATATTAATTTATAACATTAGAGTAGATGAGCCATATGTAGTAATATGCCAATATATAAAAAACCAGCACACAGAACAAAAGTTGGGAGGTTATACAAATTATAACAGCACACTATGCCTCTAGAACCTTCTCTAATGGGCCACCACCTGAATTATCACCTGAAGATAGTAAAAATCACGAGGTGAAACAAACGTCTCAGTAACTAACTTTTCAACTTATCATATATATTAACACATGCTTGTGGGGTGTTAATTGGGACAGTTATTAATTCTAAAAAAAATATAGATATGTTCATAGAAATATAATTTCTATCATCTAAACCCTCACTGTGGAAGCTAACATACAAGCCACACAGATCTATCCATTACTATGAGGGATTAATCAGACATATAGGTATATCCCTCACTTTGGGAGACGAATAAGAAGTGATAAAGGTATATCCCTCACTTTGGGAGACGAATAAGAAGTGATAAAGGTATATCCCTTACTATGGGGATGAAGGAAGCCAACCAATATGCACTAATGGTGGCCATACCACGTGGTAAGACGGGGCTCAATCCAAAATCTAAATAACAACTAATCATTCACAATAAAACAAAAATGTCTCTTTTTTTTAGTACAATCTATATGATATAAAACATATATCTTTTCTAAACTTCTCAATCACAGTTTCAAAAATTTCACAAGACAATTTTTATAGCTCAAAAAGTATAACATATTTACTCAAGTTTCAAATAATAAATCACTATTCTAAAATAGCAAAATACTCATAAACAATATATTAACATATATAACAAGTGAAAAGTGGTTACTTCTCGCCAAAGTAATAGAAAGGATTACCACAAGGTTAATCTTTTGCTCAACCAATAATTAATCTACACAATTAATATAACCACGTATTAATATAAGCTAATTAATTAATTAGGCTTCTATATATTATTTAAATTTCTAATTTAATTTAATTTTTATTGTAAATTCCCGTAACTCTCATAACCTAAAATTAAATATTTTAGAATCAACTTATAAATTTTTCTAACGGGCTAAAAATATTCATTTACATCCTCTGGATTATTTAAAAAGAATTTTTCAAAATTTTCAAATATGGAGTTATTATATTTTAAATCTAAAAATCTCATTTGAAGTTTAAATCTTAAAATCAAACCACAAAAAATTTAATAATACTTCACATATTTATAAATAATTAAGCTAATCAAAACTTTAATAGTATAACTATCATATATATATTTTCATAAATAATAAATTTTTTAGCTAAATTAATTATTTTAAAACCTCTAGTCACTCAGTAAATAAAACTAAACCGATTAAAATCTCAATAATATGTTAACATCTCAAATAAATTATTTAACTTAAATTTAATCTATAAAAATATGGTATATCCCATAAATAACATATTTTTAACTAAATAAATTAATTTAAATAGTAAAAACTAACAAATAGATAAATTTAAATAGATTAAAATTAACAACTCATTTACTTCTAAATTTCTATAGTTATCTTTTATAAAAACTCAATACTTACCTCATATACAAGTCTCAAAATTTTCTCCAATCACTACAGTAATAATGTAAATAAGAAGTTTAAAATATGCAGTAAATATTCATAAAAAAAAGTTTGATAAAAAAATAATTTTATTTACCTAAAATATTTTTAAGGGAAAATGACAGATAAAGAAGTTTGAAAATGTGAAATGCCAATTTGGAAAATTAAAGAAATGTAATTACAGACAGGGAAGTCCTTCCCAAATTGAAATTTTGAAATTCAGTGAAATAACAAAAATGCCCCTTGTTCTTTTTTTTTTTAAAATCCCAGCCCCTCACCGATGGCCGGCGACCGGAAGCCTCCGGCGGCCGCCGACCACCTCTGGCCACCAGCACCGACCATTGGTGTGGTGGCTGCCGGTGAAGGATTTTTGTAACAACATTTTTTTTTTTTGAATGGGATAATATGGTTCAAAGTGGCGAGGGTAGGATTTGATCCCATAACCCCTTGGCCACTTAGGCCAACAAAAGGGAACATGGCCATTGAGCCATTAAAGATTTCTTAAACTTGTAATGCAAACAAAAATATAAGTTAACTCTTTTACTGTGACTCCAACACGTGACAACAATTTATCTGAGGATGACAACTCTTAATTGAAAAATAACAAGTCTAAATTTGATATTAACAAATCAACTTTTCCTTCTACATAACAGGTAGCAGGATGTACATTAACTAAAAATGACCATAATTGATTTAAAAACGACACGTAAAAAATGATAAGTCTAAACTTGATACTAACAAGGCAACTTTTCCTTATACATAATAAAAAATAGCATGTACGTTAATTAAAAATGACCATAATTTATTTGAAAATAACACGTCTTTACTAGAAAATGACAAGTCTAAACTTGATATTAACAAGGCAACTTTTTCTTATACATAACAAGAAATACCGAATAAATTGTTGTCATTTTCCAGTAAAGACGTGTTATTTTCAAATAAATTATGGTCATTTTTAATTAACGTACATGCTATTTCTTGTTATATATAAGAAAAAGTTGCATTGTTAGTATCAAGTTTAAACTTGTCATTTTTCAATAAAGACGTGTCGTTTTTAAATCAATTATGGTCATTTTTAGTTAATGTACATTCTGCTACCTGTTATGTATAAGGAAAAGTTGCTTTGTTAATATCAAATTTAGACTGGTTATTTATCAATTAAGACTTGTCATCCTCAGATAAATTGTTATCACACGCTGGAATCACAGTAAAAGAGTTAACTTATATTTTTGTTTGCATTATAAGGTTAAGAAATTTTTAATGGCCCAATGGCCCTGTTCCCTTTTGTTAGCCCAAGTGGCCAAGGGGTTGTGGGATCAAATCCCACTCTCGCCACTTTGAACCATATTATCCCATTCCAAAAAAAAAATGTTGTTACAAAAATCCTTCACTGGCAGCCACCACACCAATGGCCAGTGCTGGTGGCCAGAGGCGGTCGGCAGCCGCCAGTGGCTACCGGCCACCGGTGAGGGGCTGAGATTTTTTTAAAAAAAAAAAGAGGACAAAGGGTATTTTTATCATTTCACTAAATTTCAAAATTTCAATTTGGGAATGACTTCCCTATCTGTAATTATATTTTCTTAACTTCCTAAATTGGCATTTCATATTTTCAAAGTTATTTATCTATCATTTTCCCTATTTTCAAAGCTTATTCTCTTTTTCACCAGTTTACTCTCCCCTCTCTCGCCCACTCTATCTCTCTATCTCTCTATCTCTCTATCTCCTTCCTTCTTGTGTACGAGGGAAGGAATTGAACACCCCCACACATGGGGGGATTTTAAACCCAATCGCCAAATTTGACTTTGTTTCTTCCTTTAAAAAAAATATATATTAAATTATTATTATTATTTACTATTTATTTATTTATTTATTAATGTACACAATTAATATAACCACATATTGATATAAGCTAAATAATTAATTAATTAGGTTTTTATATATTATTTAAATTTCTAATTTAATTTAATTTTTATTCTAAATTCTTGTAACTCTGATAACCTAACATTAAGTATTTTAGAACCAACTTATAAATTTTTCTGACAGGCTAAAAATATTCATTTATATCATTTGGATTATTTACTTTAATAAAAAAAATTTCCAAGATTTCCAATTATGGAATTATTATATTTTAAATTCTAAAAATCTCATTTGAAGTTTAAATCTTAAAATTAAACCACCAAAAATTTAATAATGCTTCAAATATTTATAAATAATTAAGCTAATCAAAACTTTAATGGTATAACTATCATCTATATATTTTCATAAATAATAAATTTTTGGGATAATTAATATATAAGCCCTTATAGTTTTAACTGGTTTTTAATCAGGTCCCTATAATTTTTTTTCTTTTTATCAGGTCCTTATACTTTCATATATTTTTAATCAAGTCTTTATAATTTTTTTTTCTTTTTATCAGGTCCTTATTGTTTTACTTTGTTTTTAATTAGGTCCTTGTAGTTTTTATTTTTTATTTTACAAATAATAACATTTTAAAAATAATAAATTATTGTAACAATCTTATGTTAATATTTTTTTAAATTTTTAGTTAAACAAATATATTATTTATTTTCAATTCTAATTTTTATAATTATAACATTCAAATTATAATAATAAATTTTTCTAAAATTAAAATATGATTATAAATAATTTATATTTAAGTATAATTATTATTCTGATTATTTATTAATTACTAAATGATTATATTAATTATTTTGTCCAATTATATAATTATTAATTTAAAAATGAAATTAATTTTAAAGAATAAAGTTAATAAATAATTTTTCAAAAACTACAAAGCACCTAATTAAAAAATAAGTGAAACTATAAGGACCTGATAAAAAGAAAAAAAATAGAACGACGTAATTAAAAACACACGAAAGTAAAAGGATCTAATAAAAAGAAAATTTTTTATAAGGAACTAATTAAAAATCAGATGAAACTATAAGGACCTCGAGATTAATTATCCCTAAATTTTTTAGTTAAATTAATTATTTTAAAACCTCTAGTCACTAAATAAATAAAACTAAACCGATTAAAATCTCAATAATATATTAACACCTCAAATAAATTATTTACTTTAAATTTAATCAGTAAAAATATGGTACATCCCATAAATAACATATTTTCAACTAAATAAATAAATTTAAATACTAAAAACTAACAAATAAACAAATTTAAACAGATTAAAATTAACAACTTATTTAAGCCCAACTCCAAACTTTCCACCGAATGACTTTTTTTTTAAAATATTAAATATTATTATTTTATTATAATAATAATATATTATTTATTATTTATTTATTTATTTCATATATTTTTTAAACATAAATCCTAAAAATTAATTTAGGATATTATAGATTTGTTTGATTTATAAACTTATATATAATTTAAAAATACATATAAGTATTTGAAAAAGACGATATAAACTTGTATATAATATATATTATAAATAATTATTTGTTTAGTTGTGAAATGGGCTAATATCTTATAACATGACGAACTAATATTTCAATTCTAACTGAGAGAAATTTAATGCTTCAAATAAAAAAAATGCCTGTGTTTAGCTAGAAAAAAGGTATTTATTTAACTTTTATTATCTCTCTAAATTGCTAAATTGAATCTTATATGAAAACAGATAGTACGTAGTATGTCATAATTTTTCTTTCCCGCTGGGTAACATAATTTGTGTTTTTGGGCCATCATAATTTGTTTTCTCACGGATCCATTACAGCATTACTTATCAGTGATCACCTGCGAACGATCCTGAAGCAGCAGCTCCTCCATTAAGTCCTCGGAACTGCATAAACTTGCCAGTCTCTCTGGCGCACTGTCGTGCTGGTTCCATCGGCTCAGATTTCGAGAAATGGCAATCCCAGTGGCCCCCAGACAATTATTCATTGGTGGGGAGTGGAAACAGCCAGTTGTCAAGAAAAAATTGGTTGGTTCTCCTTACTCTACACCTACAAGTCTCCATGATCTTTTTGCTTTGATGCTAATCTCTTTCACATCTCAGTTCATTACTCTTTGCCATGAATTGATAACCAGAATATAAGCAGTTCTTGTGCTTCGTACTTGGCCGGATCAGTCCTAATTCGCTCATGTGTTCTAAATCTTGCCTTGTTTAGGAGATATTCCGGCTGCTACTTCGGAAGATGTGGAGCTTGCAGTGGCTGCTGCTAGAAGAGCCCTCGCCCGGAACAAAGGCTCGGATTGGTCAACGGCTGCCGGGTTGGTTCGGGCTCGCTATCTGCCAGCCATCGCTGATAAGGTTTTATTTATTTCTTTCTTTCCGCCTCTCTCTCTTATAAAAACAGAGGTTACTTTTATTGTTGATTCGTCTATTTATGAATGTTCTGATCTCTAGACATCCAATTAATGCTCGCAGACTAGGGATAGAAAGTCGGAAGGCCCACAAATTCCGCCCATTTTGTTTATTGATTTATTATTGATGTGGTCTAAATCTTTACACCTGGCGTGCATCATTCCCACTGTTAGATCTTACCGTCTTAGAATTACAATATAAAAATCTTAAACAAATGTGATCAGATCAATCGGACGAGGTAGCGACGTGATACAACCGCCCCAAAGAGGTGCGCACCTGTTTCCTGTTTATTTAAGCATTCTCCTCTCTCTCACACACACACATATACACCCTTTGCATATAGACACCCGCATACCTCCAAATTCAATCTAGTTATTTTAATTAATTCATCAATATTAAAAAATTGATACTTCATTTATTAAGTAAATTTTAAATTAATTTTTTTAATTTTATCCATATCAAAATGCCTCAAATAGCTAAAATATGAGTTCGTATTATTATTAATATAAGATCTAATGACTAATTTAAAAAAATTAAAAAACCACATAAATTATTTTAAATTATCTATATTTATTATTTTTTATAAATTGATTTTGTGACAACCATTCTTTTAAAACCTATTGAGATTAAATCAAACAATTTATTCGGAAGATTAACCATGATAGAAAATAAGAAATCTTAAAATTTTAAAATCGTTATCATGGTTAAAAGAAATAAATTTATGTTATGGGCAACATTGATCGTTAATTTGGGACTTAAACTTTCAAAGTCCAAGAATACCATCAAATTATTAACTCGCACCAAACTTATATTTTTACACATACAAACTGATAAATCGTTTTAATACAAGCTATGAAACCCATTAGTCAAAAGTCAACACTTTTAAAAGAGCATAACACGCAAAGTTTTAAAGACCTCTGGCCTTCTAATGGCCTCCCATGTCAATTAGTAGTAATTAAAAATATTAATTTATAACATTAGAGTATATGAGCCTTATGTGATAATATATAAAAAACCAGCACATAAAACAAAAGTCGGGAGGTTATACAAGCTACAACAGCAAACTATGCCTCCGGAGCCTTCCTTGATGTGCCACCGTCTGAACTATCACCTGAAGATAGTAAAAACCACGAGGTGAGACAAACGTCTCAATAACCAACTTTCCAACTCATCATACATACTAAGACGTGCTCGTAAGGTGTCAGGTGGGATAGTTATCAATTCTATAAAAAAAAGATAGATATATCCATAGAAATATAATTTCAGTCATCCAAATTTTCACTATGAAGGCTAACACATAAGCCACATAAGTCTATCCCTCACTATAGGGGATTAATCAGACATATAGACTTATCCCTCACTTTGGGAGATGAATAAGAAGTCATAAAGGCCTATTTCTTATTATGGGAGACAAAAGAAACCAACCAATGTGCACTAATGACGGCCTTACCATGTAGTAGGACAGGACTCAATCCAAAATCTAAATAATAACCAATTATTTACAATATAATAAAAATGTCTCAATCTTTTGTCAATATAATCTATAAGAAATAAATCATATATCTTTTATAAACTTCTCAATCACAACTCCAAAAAACCTATAAGACAATTTTTATAACTCAAAAAGTATAACATATCTACTCGGGTTCTAAATAATAAATCATTATTCTAAAATAGCAAAATACTCACAAACAACATATTATTAACACATATAACAAGTGGAAAGTGGTTACCTCTCGCCAAAGCAATTGAAAGGATTACCACAAGGTCAATCATTTGTTCAACCAATAATTAATTTACACAATTAATACAACCACATATTAATATAAGCTAAATAATTAATTAATTATGCTTCTATCAAGGTGCTGAAAACCAGACCGGTTAGTGAACCGGTCGGGGATAGTGGGTTAAATCGGAGTAAAATCAGGATCAGACCGGTCATAATAAAAATAATATAATTCTTAATTATATAATAATAAACCAAAATGATAATATAAATTTTTTAAACAATATAAATAAATGGCAAAATATAATAACACACAAATTTATAATAAACATGAGTTTTATTTTCTAATAAAAGTAAACCGTGAGAAATTAGAATAAATAATTTTATTTTGCTAGACCTACTTTTTTTGAACAGTAGTTAGACTCACACAGCTCTCCCTACCTAAGCAACTAAAGCCGCATCGGAATATGCACGTTTTTGGTCTGCATATTACTTTTTTATTTGACCTTTCAAAACTTTGTTTTCTCCCAACGTAGCAGACTGATTGAACATTACGGGGGTGTTTGGATATAACCAAACTATAGTTTGGAGAATAGTTTCTGGAGAATAGATTTTTTGAAGGATAGATTTTGTGAAAAAGTGATTCTGAGAAGTGAGAGTGTTTGGATAGTTGTTACCAGAAACACTTTTTACATGTACAAATTATCAAAAAAGGCATAAGTTAATATAATAATTACAGAAAAAATATATTTTATGATATATTTTAATTTGAAGGAATAAAATTGTTAATAATATATTTTTTATTAACATAATTAATAATACATAAGATAATATAATTAATAAATAATTAATATGTATATATATTTATAAGATATAAGATTAAATATATTTATAAAAAAATATGTTTATAAAAAAAATAACAAGATACATATCCTATAAGCTCTCATACTCTCTCCTTTTTTTTCTAAAAGCAAAAATTTTTTGTTTTTCCCAAAACCATGGTTTTGGGTTTTTTAAGGGTGTTTGGGAGATTTTTCCCCAAACCATGGTTTGGGTTGAAACCCAAACACCCCCGTACGTCTTCTGCAGGTTTGCTTGGCGCTTTTTGCCTCCGGGCGTCTACCTCGTTCGCACTTCTTCAGTTCTTCACTTCTTCTTCCTTTCCAGTTCTTCTTCGTTTTCTTCCGTCTTCCGCAGGTCCGGCGCTTTTTTCCTCCCTCTTTGTATTCTCCTTCTCTCTCTATTAACCGCTACATACTATGTTGAGTAATTTTTTTTAATATTTTTTCCTTTTCTTTGAGTTTCTTTTTTCTCTTTATATGCTTTTATTTTTGTCTTCTTCAACCTTTCTTCTTTTCTATTAGAGCGTGGTGTCATTTTTGGAACCCTGAAGAGAAAAGAAAAATTAACCCGGTGACCTATTTGACCCAACGAGTTACACGAATTGTGTCCGGGTTACCCGAGTTTAAAAACGAGTTAGGCCGGGTTGGTTTCTTTCTTGTTTTAGGTAAGGACCGGACTGGACAAGTGACCGGTTCGCCGGTTTCCGGTCCTAATCGGCTGGTACGGTCCAGTTCGGTCCGGATTTTAATACCATAGCTTCTATATATTATTTAAAATTTTAATTTAATTTAATTTTTATTCTAAATTTCTACAACTCTCATAATTTAAAATTAAGTATTTCAGAACTAACTTATAAAATTTTCTAACAGGCTAAAAATATTCATTTACATCTGGATTATTTTCTTTAGTAAAAAGAATTTTTCAAAATTTCTAAATATGGAATTATTATATTTTAAATTCTAAAAATCTTATTTGAAGTTTAAATTTTAAAATCAAGCCACCAAAAATTTAAAAATATTTTAAATATTTATAAATAATTAAGCTAATCAAAACTTTAATAATATAACTATTATATGATATTTTCATAAATAATAAAATTTTTAACTAAATTAATTATTTTAAAACCTCAAGTCACTCAATAAATCTAAACCGATTAAAATCTCAATAATATGTTAACACCTCAAATAGGTTATTTAACTTAAATTTAATCAATAAAAATATGGTATATCTCATAAATAACATATTTTCATCTAAATAAATTAATTTAAATACTAAAAACTAAGAAATAAACAAATCTAAACTGATTAAAATTAACAGTTCATTTACTTCTAAATTTCTATGGTCATTTTTTATCAAAACTTAATACTTACATCATATATAAGTCTTAAAATTTTGTCTAATCACTATAGTAATAATGTAAATAAAAATTTAAAATATATAAAAATATTTATAAAAAAATAATTTTATATACCTAAAATATCTTTAAAGTTTTTTTTTTTTACCAGCTCTTCTCTTTCTCGCCGACTCTCTCTCCCTCTCTTTCTCTATGAGGGAAGGAATTGAACACCACCACATGTTTATTGGGAAGGGACAAACCTAACCCCCCAACTTTTCACGGAATTACGGCAAAAAGTTTGACCTTTTTTTTCTTAATATTAAAATATTATTATTTATTTATTTTTTTATATATTTTTTTACACATAAATCCTAAAAATTAATTTAGGATATTATAGATTTGTTTGATTTATAAACTTATATATAATTTTAAAATGTATATAAGTATTTGAAAAAGACAATATAATATATACTATAAATAATTATTTATTTAGTTGTAAAATAGGTTAATTTCTTATAACGTAACGAATTAATGTTTCAATCTTAAAGAAATTTAACGCTTCCAATAGAAAATTGCTTGTGTTTAGCTAGAGAAAAGTATTTATTTAACTTTTATTATCTCTCTGAATTGCTGAATTGAATCTTATATTAAGGCAGATAGTACGTCATAATTTTTTTTTTTCCACTGGGTAACATAATTTGTGTTTTTAGACCATCATAATTTGTTTTCTCAGGGATCCATTACAGCATTACTTATCAGTGATCACCTGTGAACGATCCTGAAGCAGCAGCTCCTCCATTAACTCCTCGGAAGTGCATAAACTCGCCAGTCTCTCTGGCGCACCGTCGTGTTGGTTTCACCAGGCATCAGCTCAGATTTCGAGAGATGGCAATCCCAGTGGCCCCCAGACAATTGTTCATTGACGGGGAGTGGAAACAGCCAGTTCTCAAGAAACGAATTCCCATCGTCAACCCCACCACTGAAGAAAAAATTGGTTGCTTCTCCTTACTCTGCACCTACAACTCTCCATGATCTTTTTGCTTCTCCTTACTCTTTCACATCCCAGTTCATTACTCTTTGCCATGAATTGATAACCAGAATATAAGCAGTTCTTGTGCTTCGTACTTGGCCGGATCAGTCCTAATTCGCTCATGTGTTCTAAATCTTGCCTTGTTTAGGAGATATTCCGGCTGCTACTTCGGAAGATGTGGAGCTTGCAGTGGCTGCTGCTAGAAGAGCCCTCACCCGGAACAAAGGCTCGGATTGGTCAACGGCTTCTGGGTTGGTTCGGGCTCGCTATCTGCGAGCCATTGCCGATAAGGTTTTATTCATTTCTTTCTTTCCGCCTTTCTCTTATAAAAACAGAAGTTACTTTTATTGTTGATTCGTCTATTTATGAATGTTCTGATCTCTAAACATCCAATTCATGCTCGCAGATTAAGGATAGAAAGTCGGAACTAGCGAAACTCGAAGCAATGGACTGTGGAAAACCACTAGAAGAAGCAGCGTGGGACATTGTAAGTGATAAGATAACTATCGACATTTCGGTTTATACCATCTATTTTAATACTTGCTTATGTGTTTATGCATGGTTTTATCTAGGATGATGTTGCTGGTTGCTTTGAGTACTATGCTGATCTTGCTGAAGGTTTGGATGCAAAGCAAAAGGCTCCTGTATCTCTTCCCATGGACACCTTCAAGTCTTATGTTCTTCATGAGCCCGTTGGGGTTGTAGGATTAATTACTCCCTGGTATCTGCTGATTCTGCTGAGATGTGCATAGCTTCTTATAGATAAAATACATGCCCATCCTTTTCCTCAAACGACATGGATTTTAGGGGCATATGCGTAGCAAATCAGTTATTAGGCATTCATAACCCTATTTTGTTATCGTAAGATGTAACAATGCCAAATTGCCCGTGAAGTGTTGAAATGGATAACTATATGATGATTTTAATATCATGATTCAGGAATTATCCCATGTTAATGGCTACATGGAAAGTTGCTCCAGCTCTGGCTGCTGGCTGTGCTGCAATATTAAAGCCTTCTGAACTGGCATCTGTGTATGTCCTTGTCAAGTGTCAATCAATGGAAACTTGTTTCTTTGTTACGTCAGTTTGTCATTCTGAGCTATTTCCAATTTCAGAACCTGCTTGGAGCTCGCTGATATCTGTATGGAAGTGGGCCTTCCTCCAGGTGTCTTAAATATTCTCACTGGATTAGGCCCTGAAGCTGGTGCTCCTCTGGCATCCCATCCTCATGTAGACAAGGTTCATTTGTCTTTAGTTTGTGGTAGAATTGAAATAATATGGAGATATATCTTTTCTATTCTCTTGCAACTAATGTAACTATGAGGTCTAAGTGTAAAGTTTCCATACCATAATTATTTATTTTCAAGTTTTCAACAGATTGCCTTTACTGGAAGCTCTGCAACCGGGAGCAAGATTATGACAGCTGCAGCTCAGCTGCTGAAGGTATTTTCAAGCAGTATTATATGCAAGTTATGAACAGTTTACAATGCCCTGTTTTGAATGATAAAGGAGAAGCATAAACACACGCACGCTCACTCTAGAGATAGGATGGAAGCTTTTTTCCTTACATTCTTTGTTGTATCATGTAATATCTAATTTTTTGGTTTATTGGCAGCCTGTTTCTTTAGAGCTTGGCGGAAAAAGCCCAATAATTGTTTTTGAGGATGTCGACCTAGATAAAGGTCAGTGATATTTTAAATTGAGCTAATTACTTTTGGACAGCCATGTTATTTTGAATTGTGGAATCACGTTTTCTTGGGGAGACTAATTGAACGTGAGTGAATTTTTATCATCCAAAACTTGTTGGTGAGTTTAAACAGATACTGGTGTGCAATTTAATTTTTATTGATCTGTTGTCCATGATCTCAAACAGCTGCTGAATGGACCATCTTTGGCTGCTTCTGGACAAATGGTCAAATATGCAGTGCAACATCCCGTCTTATTGTACATGTAAGTGTAATAAACGACCCATCGCAAAACAAGAATTGGTACTTGAATCTCATTTTCCCTCTTTTTCTTCCCCTTATTTTTTTCTGAAGAAATTCTGAATTGTGTAAATGTGAACTCTGGTTGAGCTTGATCTAAGAACTTTGATGCATCCTGTGCTTTTTGACAAGGCAAGATACTTGTATCATTTCAGGAAAGCATAGCGGCAGAATTTCTGAATAGAATTGTGAAGTGGATCGAAAATATTAAAATTTCAGATCCCTTGGAAGAAGGTTGCAGGCTAGGCCCTGTTGTCAGTCGGGGACAGGTATCCTTTTATTTCTCATTTAAATAGACTCCTAGACATGCATTCAACTTACCTTCACCTCCTCCATTTATTATAGGGATAAATAATGGGATTATTTAGGTAAAACCGAAAATACATCCTGCATTTAGAATTATGCTCTTGTTTTTGTTGCGTATTTTTGCTTTTAATTTGGAAGAAAAGGAATATAAATTGAAATTCTTTGATTTTCTCTGTTCATGTTACATACTCATTCTGATCGAGTGTCCTGGGGAACACTTTTGCCATTGATTGTCGGCTGTATTGTTTGATTTTTTTAATGTTTATTTTGGTGGCTCACAACATTGTGCTTGGCATGACTTGATTTTACCTCCAGTCTCGTACCTCACACTTCTCCATTAATTTTAGCAATTATTAGTCTTGAACTAAGATGATGCTGTATCTAACGTTTGGATTATATAATCCAGTATGAAAAGATATTGAAATTCATTGAAACTGCTAAAAGAGAGGGCGCAACAATTTTGACTGGGGGATCCCGCCCCGAGGTATGATAGATCCCCTTTTGTATCAATTCTTGGGGTCATGTATTTCTGCTGTGCTTGCTGCAAGATTTGAGTGATTTTCCCAAATTAATGGCAGCATTTAAAGAAGGGATTTTTCGTTCAACCAACTGTTATAACTGATGTGACTACCTCCATGCAAATTTGGAGAGAGGAGGTTTTTGGACCCGTTCTTGCAGTAAAAACGTTTAGTAATGAGGAAGAAGCCATTGAGTTAGCAAATGACACCCAGTGAGTTGATTATTGTTCGGGAATTGATTTGTATCACTTTAATGTTAAATGTTTTTCCTCTAATTGTTGGTTGATATCTGTATGCACTTGTGATTTTTGACAGTTATGGATTGGGTGCAGCTGTAATATCTAATGATCTAGGAAGATGTGAGCGTGTAACCAAGGTGAGTGACATCCTAGATTGTCATTAAAGTGACAAAAGAATTGGATTAATGGTTTATTGAATTTATTCCTTCTCTGCAGGCTTTCCAGGCTGGGATCGTTTGGATCAATTGTTCGCAGCCATGCTTCACTCAGGCCCCATGGGGAGGCAAAAAACGTAGTGGCTTTGGTCGTGAATTAGGAGAATGGTATGGTTCTGTTTCTTTTTCCTGAGCCAGCAATTGTGAAATTCGCTTTGCGCACTCTTTAGTTTGGACAAGAGATGGCCATGACACCTTGATATCAGGAATATAATCCTAATCTATTATAAATAGAGCATGGATGCAATATAATGCCAGTTTTCCAAGTGGCTTTCTGGTTTGATTAATTTTTCTTGGTCAGCATTTGACTCTGGCTTAGAGTGAGGGAAAGAAGATCCAAACAGTTGGCATACTTGAAGGCCGTAGAGAAAACACATTGGAATCTGTTACTTTCAAACCTAAAACATCGTTGTTTGTGAATCGTTTCTTATGATGACTGATCATTATTTGAGCATTTGAATCTGAATATGCTTGCTTATTTTAATTTTCAGGGGACTCAATAACTACTTGAACGTGAAGCAAGTCACACAGTACATCTCTGATGAACCCTGGGGCTGGTACCGGAAACCTTCGAAGCTGTGATGATAACGGTATAAACTGCTAATAAATTGGGGTTGTACGAGAGGGTAGTGCTAAAATGTGAGGTCAATTTCATGAAGATAAAATTCGACATGGTCGAGTTTATACTAGTTGTGTTGTTTGTGTTGGACTTCTCCCATAGCATTGGCTTGTTGTGCATGTAAGTATAAGAAATTAAGAGTATCTTGCCTTACAGAGCGGGGTTGCGAGGTCATATATTGATATTTCTCATATATCGAAGCTGAAATTAAGAGCCTTTTCCGGGAAATAAATATGTTATGGATTCAGAGACATGAATGGTTGAGTTTCTTTAGATTGATTCCCATACAAATCGTCCAAAGTGAGTCATTTTGTGGCACTATGCTTACAAACTATTTTTTTCTTTTCCTTGAGTTCAATTCTTCAAGATCTCAAGAAGACGAGAACCAAAGGATTCAGTAGCTCAGCGGTCGACACACGGTTTCTGCGACTGCGAGCTTCCGGCAGAGTTGTGCATGCTGCCGGTAACGCATGGTAACTGGTAAGCTTTGGTAATAGGAAGGATTCACAACCAGTCAACCAGTGTTTACTGGAAAAAAGAAACTCGGGGTACGCAGACAGTGCTGTGAATTGAATGTTCATACCAAAGCTACGGTTCAATCGATAAATGGGGAATTTCATGTTTTAAGTCTCTTCCACGAATCCTAGGACGGGATAAAGGAAAAGACGTACCTCTCCATTCTCTTTCAGAATGTAGAAATGTATTGCCTGTCTAATTCTCCTTATAATAGTCGGAATGGCATAATGCTAGCAAATCCCCGTAATTACATGGGAGAATTACAATGAGGTCCTAAGTAAGGAAAACGATTAAAAAACAAGTCCTAGGAGTTGTTATTCTCATTATAGGACTTGTCATTATAGGTTGTTGAGATTGTTATTGGGTCTTTTTAGTAATTATTTTTCTTCTGTTGGATTTGATTATAATTCTCCCTAATTACATTAAAAAAAGTATTTTTTTTTCATTTTTTAAGAGATAAAACTCTTTTTTACGTGCTTATCTCTTACTACATAAAACCGCTTATAATAGGTTATAAACTAAACACCAATAATTAAAGAATCAGACCAGACGGGGCAGTTGGATTGGTTAAACCGTTAGCCGGACTTGTTAACGGCTCGGTTTGGACTAAAAAACTGTTCACATGGTTGAGCTGGAATGGACCGAAGTTGAGCCGTCATTAAGTCGGAAATTGGAGTTGGACTAGGAACCGAAACGGTTTTCACAAAACCGTTTTAGCTTGACTAAAAAAGTACTAGAAAATTTTAAAAAATTAGAAGAAAAATAAAAAAATTGACCCCCTTAAATATCTTAATATATTTTTAGACTATCTATAACTATATAATATTATTTCATTGAAAATTTCATATATTGTGGTATTGAAATTGTGAGTCATTAGTTTTTTTTGTTTCAATGTCTAGTCTGTCTTTTAAAACAATTTTTGATTTGAATGAATTGATAATTTTTAATATCATTAAAGATTTTAAACATAGATAAATTTAAATATATAAGGTTTTAGTCCATTTTCAATGATTTCATTATAACTTTAGATTATTTAAATGCATTTCTAAATTATTTATATAATTTGTTTTAAATTTTTCATATATATTAATTATATGTATATAATATTGTTTTAAATTCGAGGGTCTGGCTGCATTGGATGGGCCTACGAAGAGATAGGCTTATGGTTCTTTGCGGTGTATTAAAAAAAAACAAGGGCATGGGCTTATGGTTTAAGCCCGGCCGTAATACGAGAATTTCGATATTTTCAAAAAACCTGGAGCTCGGCGCCTGGCGGGTCGATTCGAAGCACCACTTACTCTCGCGGCGCACGTTAGAAGTTGCCGCGCGGAGTTTGCTGAGTCTTGGGTTTCATGACGAACTATCATTGATTCGTTCCCTCAGCAGTCATCGAGTAATCGAATCGATGAGTTCCAAAGAGAGTTGCCGAAGTGAGCTTCGCATTGCGATTCGTCAACTTAATGATCGTTGTCTCTACTCTGCTTCCAAATGGTACTCAGTCTCAAAAACCCTAAGTTTCTGCTTTCTTTTAACTCACTTCTGCTGTTTTCCGACCCTCTTGTCTCATGAATCTTTTGTTGGAATAGAGTTAAGCCTTAGCATTGCATTTTATAGTCAAGGAAATCAAGGGAAAGCATTGGGTCATCAAAATATTTTACCCTGTTTGTCATCTTCCCAAGTTTTGCTAAAACGCTTTTAGCTGGACTTGAATTTATAGTGGGGAAAAAACTGAGCTTAACGAATAGAATGTGTCATTGCATTCAAATTTGCAGGGCAGCTGAACAATTGACTGGCATTGAACAAGACCCAGCAAAATTCACCCCTTCAAACACCAGATTTCAGCGTGGGAGCTCAAGCATTCAGAGGAGGTATCGGACTAATGAGATCACTGCAACTCCGGTTGCTGGTGTTTCATATGTCACCACTCCTGTGATGGTGGAAGATGACTTGGTTGATGGTGACTTTTATCTTTTGGCCAAGTCTTATTTTGACTGCCGAGAGTATAAAAGAGCTGCACATGTTCTTCGTGATCAAACTGGAAGGAAATCTCTTTTCTTGCGCTGTTATGCTCTATATCTGGTCAGTTATGTTCTTTTCAATACATGTTATTATCTGTACTGATGTCTGGCGTGCCGCAGCAGGTTTTAAAGCATTCTAGAGGTTATGTTGTTGTTGGTGTTTTTGTGGGAGAATTTAGGGGGGTTTGGCAACCTTCAAATCATGGTTTCAGAAGCATTTTTCAGCAAAACTAGACAAACTCTTCCACGTATTTACTTCGTAAACCGTAAAAGCACTTCTGAAACCATGGTTTGATTTCTATCCAAACACCCCTTTAATCAGTTAGACATCTGGTTGTGTCATTGTTATTTGTGACACGTGCATCCTCAGTATATTTCTAACTCAGTGAAAATTGGAGGAAAGAAAAATAAAACTTTCTAAACCAGAAGGACTAATTGATCGGTTCGCTTGCTTGGCAAAACCAATATCGGGGCAGCATGTAGAGTTATCTAACGATTATCCTCGCAATAGATTATATTCAATAGGTAGCTGCATTGAGCATGAGAAGAGAGCAGTTTGAAATGTGGTAACTGAGATGAGTTGTCTTGAATAAAAGTAACGCACTGAAATGTTAATTTGTCAATAACATAGTGTAATGCTTTCACTGCGTCTCAACTGATGCATTTATTTACTCCACCACATTTGCGAATGTATTATTAAGAGACATAGAGCTGAAGATCTTTGGAAACTTCATGTCTCTAACTTACTGTTCCTTATTTTTTTTGCTTCATACAGGCTGGAGAAAAACGAAAAGAGGAAGAGATGATAGAACTTGAAGGACCTTTAGGTAAGAGTGATGCCATAAATCGAGAATTGGTTTCTCTGGAGAGGGAGTTGTCAGCACTTCGCAAGAATGGTACAACTGACCCATTTGGATTGTACTTGTATGGTCTGGTGCTCAAACAGAAGGGCAGTGAGAGTCTTGCTCGTACAGTTCTTGAGGAATCTGTGAATAACTACCCTTGGAACTGGAGTGCCTGGTCTGAGCTGCAATCTTTATGCACTACAATTGATATCCTAAATAGTCTTAATCTCAATAATCATTGGATGAAGGACTTTTTTCTTGCTAGTGCTTACCAAGAATTAAGGATGCACAATGAATCTTTGGCAAAATATCAATATTTACAAGGAACCTTTGGTTATAGTAATTATATACAGGCTCAAATTGCAAAAGCCCAGTACAGTTTGAGGGAATTCGATCAAGTTGAAGCGATATTTGAAGAGCTTCTACGAAATGATCCTTACAGAGTGGACGACATGGATATGTATTCCAATGTGCTCTATGCTAAGGAATCCGCTTCTGCTCTGAGTCACCTTGCCCATAGAGTATTTATGACTGATAAATATAGACCTGAATCTTGCTGTATCATCGGGAACTATTACAGTTTAAAAGGGATGCATGAAAAGTCAGTTATGTATTTTAGGAGGGCCCTCAAACTAAACAAAAATTATTTATCTGCCTGGACTCTAATGGGTCATGAGTTTGTCGAGATGAAGAACACTCCAGCAGCTGTGGATGCATATCGTCGTGCTGTAGATATAGATCCATGTGATTATCGTGCTTGGTATGGACTGGGTCAAGCTTACGAGATGATGGGTATGCCTTTCTATGCTCTTCACTACTTCCGTAAGTCTGTGTTCTTGCAGCCAAATGATTCTCGATTGTGGATTGCAATGGGACAATGCTATGAAACTGAACAGCTTCGAATGCTTGATGAGGCCGTAAAGTGTTACAGAAGGGCTGCAGATTGTAATGACGGGGAAGCAATTGCTCTGCACCAACTAGCAAAGCTGCACTCTGAGCTAGGGCGTCCTGATGAGGCAGCTTTTTACTACAAGAAGGATTTGGAAAGGATGGAAGATGAGGAGAGGGAAGGACCTAACATGGTTGAGGCTTTAATTTATCTTGCAACATACTGCAGAGGCCAAAAAAGATATGAAGAAGCAGAGATTTATTGTACGCGTCTTCTGGATTATACCGGACCGGTGAGTATTGTATGCTCTACACAATAATTAGAAATTTATGTTACCAAATCATTTGACGATGTGATTCTTTGTTGCAGGAGAGAGAAACGGCAAAAAGTTTGCTTAGAGGGATGGGAATGGGCTCGACACAATCCGGTCACCCTGCAATGGATATTGAGCACTTTCCTCCCTAATTTTCGTATGTTAAGCAGGAAGGCTATTCCTGTTTTCGTCTTTGCCGGAATTGATCAAACAAGCATCTTCTCTGAATGAATCATTGATGAGGTGTGTATCAAAAAATCATTGATGAGGTTTTTCACCAAGGGAATCAATTGATAGGGTCATGCGTCTTATTGCATAGTGACGCCGATGATCAAAGAGGCTCGATTGCATCAATGGCTTCTAAACTACATTACTTTGGAAGTTTGTTTGACTGGTTAAAAAAAAAAAAAAAGCGAATTCATAGTCATATTTGCGTGAGAATTCCCCCCCCCCCCCCCAATTACTCCCTCGGGTCTCATATATAGTTCACTAAAATAAAAAAAGTAGTAGTCAAATCATTAATATTGTCTGAAATTAAAAAAGCATTATTTAAGAACACATTTTTTCTCATGCAATTTCTAATCCCATCTGTAGAAAATTATGTAAGGCTAAAATTAAAAACAAAATGGTCTATTTTGGTTTAAAAGCCAAGTAACTTAAAAAAAATTATATATGTTTTTTGAAATGTTACTTAATAAATAGGAATAGAGGGAGTAGTGTTTACGAAATATTTGACGGTGTTTTTTAGTTTTTAGTTTTTTTTTTTTTGTTTTTGTTTTTCCGTCAATAGTTGATGGTACTGATAGCTTATAAATGACATGACCGCGAATTTCATACTACAAAAGTTGGACCACGTGACTACTCTAAAAAACTCGACAAGCGGTTTCGGTACGGAAGTTATAATACTACTTTTGATTTTTAATATAAGAGTTAGTTGATTAATTTAAATAGATTAAAAGTTTGTTAAGTTAGTTATTTATAATAATTTAGTGTTATCTTTTCTAAATTGTCTTTACTAGTCAAGTGTATTAGTTAGAATTATCATTATTATAAGGACTGTCTTAAGAAAAAAAAAATAAATATGAAAAATAAATAGATTGAAATTTTATATTTAGGATCAAAATAAAAATCAAACTAATTTTATATATTAAGAACTTCGACGTAGTAATAAATGTGAATCCACCTTGGGGTTTTGATAATACTCCTTTGGACTTTTGGCTCTATAATTAAGTGTATGTTTCTGTTGCAATCTGTCACGGATTTCTTACTACTATAGTGTTTTGGTAATTCGTGTCCATATACACGTACACATATATGGTGAAATCTGAATGATTTCATATCGACGCAAATATTGATTGCTTCATGTCAATGCTATCGTTTATTTGTTGCCGTGCAAAATATCTGTCTGATTAGATTAAATTTATGAGCATATATTTAAACAACTTTATTCCACAACCTCAC
The DNA here is from genome assembly GCF_004799145.2 of Neltuma alba. Lineage (NCBI taxonomy): Eukaryota > Viridiplantae > Streptophyta > Magnoliopsida > Fabales > Fabaceae > Neltuma > Neltuma alba. The sequence continues at coordinate 281,739 of NW_021633125.1, read as the reverse complement.
GCAATGCTCGGTAGCAATAACTAGTCAAACTAAAAGAACCCAGCAAGAACTAGAAAGAATCTAAAAATATTATTGGCATTGTTTGTTTCTGAAGGGAACAAAGAAAGTTGGATCAGCAAAGAAGTTGATGGAAGGCATAATCTCTGGTGCTCTGTTTCCCACAAACTTCCTCAGAGTATGCTCTGCGTACTTCTTTCCTTCTGCTTCGTTCTCCATCACTCCTGCTAATCTGTTATCCTTCTTCACCCTTTTTCATTAAACAAATACAATACCAACAACAAATCTGTTTAGATTTGTGAATCAAAAAATCTGATTACTTTTAAAGTTCAAACAGGAAACGCAATAAGAAAATTCACACCCGTTTAGAGTAGTTTATAAATAGTTTTTTAATCATGACTAGAACACAAGATAAGTACGTGAGAGTATCTTCACTTATAAGTGATATTTAAAGCCACGCCAAATATGGCTGAAAAGAGATGAAGATCAATCAGAACAAAATCCAAGCATACCACGGAGCTTCTATTTTGCAAAAGTTGAGAGGATAAAGTGCATTAGAGAGAGAGAGAGAGAGGGGGGGGGACGGACCTGGCTTCAGGGTTGTAGCAGATATTACGAATCAACTGCAGGCCACACATGCCGACGGCGAATCCCATAGCTGCGAACAGTGGGTATACCTATCACCATCACCTCTCATCTAAGCCTTAAACGTGAACACTTAAAGCTGACAATAATTAATTTTAAGTAATGGAGTTTCAAAGTTTTTTGGAGAATCAATCATAATAAACGGGTGAGGAAGATAAATATTTGACATGCCTCAGGTCTGATCCATCGACCCCCCATTCGGAACTGCGTTAGAGAATGATTGGTGACTGAAGCTTGTGCCCTATCACAGTACTCTGATGTAACAACTGAATGTAATGATATAATTCTCTTTCCTTATATGGTGTACCCTTTCGCAACAAATCAGTTGACAGTCTCAACTTTCGGGGGGAAAAAAAAAGACGCAAAAATTATTATTAGTTTAAGCTATTGATTAGGTGAACACTCTGACTCGGTTACTTTCTTATCCTACTTTATAATGCTTGAATTATGGTTATTTTCAGTTCAACACGAACTAGCTCGTCATTCCCTCACTGTTAGATGCTTAAAATACCTGATCAAGTATGGGTTCGTGAAACCGATTTGGTATCATTGGACGAGGAAACGAACTTAAATGGCAGAAACAAATTCCTTTTGGTATTAAAGACAGTAACAGGAAGTTAAGGATATATAAATGAAAGAAATAAATATCTGCACCTCTCTTTTCCTCCCAAACGAAGATATTTTCTTTCTCATAAAGGGTTTGAACCTACAACTTCAGGACTTATTTGGATCTACTTATATTATAAACAAAACTCTTCTTATTCTTTTATATATTTATTTCGCATTTTGTAAATCACAATTAAGTAATTATTTTAAAAGATCCAATCATAACTCCAAAAGAGCCCTTAAACTAGCCCTGATCAAACAAGGAAATTTAGATATTTAAGTGCTATGGTTTATTGGCACTTACATGCATTTGCACGTATAAGGATTCTTTTTTTGGGGGGACCTGGAACACGTATTAGGGGATAGGACTGATATTATTGAGTTTAACTCCAGCCCTCAGACGGCTGAGGCGATATAGAGTAGCACGCCCCATCCAAGAACATGAATAGAGTGAGAATGTGGAATACGGATATAGTGTCGTTACTTCAGAAGAATTGTACTCCATGACTTCATGTACAGTAGATTTTCTTTCCATAAACAGCAAGCTGTATACATGATCAAACCCCGCACCTCATAACCAAGCAATTTTATACCCAAAAAAAAAAAAATTCGCCTAATATTTTCAGCCAAGAAATAAAAACTCTACTCTCTGCAGTATGAGTTTTGGGCTATTGCCAGCTTTTCTATCAGCAAAATCTACTACTAGATGGAGAGACTATGCCTCTGGAGCCCGAACCCGGTCACGCCAAGTCCCTTTTTTATTGGCCAGAACCTGAAACCGAGACCAAGTATTGTTCAATTCATATGCCATGCTTAACCAATTAACCGTGTCCATTATGACATAGAAATCACTTACAGATTCACTTAAGAGGCTTGTAACAAGGTCCTTTCGATTATCCTCCTTCTCATTGTTTTCCCTTTCGGGTTCACTGTCAGAAACGGTGGAAGGTGGAAGTACCGGTGCACCAAACATTGCTTCCTCGTGAGCAGCTTTGATTTGTTCCTCCCTTCTTGCCTTCGTGATAATATGCAGGCATTAATTCAGATCTATGCAATTCTATTCAGTCTTTCGAACTAGGAAGGAGCTGAATTAACTATCCATGAGAAAGTAAAAGATGGAGAAAACACCTCAACTGCAGAAAAGCGGAAACTCTGTCCAATGTGCTTGACTAAGGATGCATCATCCTCGGCAACTGTAGATTGTGGGGAACCGTACAGTCAGTTCTATTTAGATCAAGGCAAACCAAATCCACCATACTCATCCTAATTATCCTTAAATATTAGATAACTGGCACATGGAGCGGTAAAATAGGATATATCAACTATTCAACGATGCAACAGTATATTATAATGATGACAAAGACGATAATTGTTATTAGTATTATGTTGATCAATATTGGGAATTCTTAACAAGGCATTACTTCAACCTGCACACAGCAAACGTGTAAAATCCTTACGTTATCCGGGAACCACATGAATGGAAATATTGAATGAAAATGACAAATGTAAAAGAGGTACTTGTTTATTAGTGTCTTTCCTAGTACAAACCATGAATTCCAACGAAAACATCAAGGTTAACAATACTGTCATTCAAGTCTGACCTTCAATTTCCTCGTCATCAAGAGGGGCGTCCTTGTTGAATTCAAATCTTTCCCAGCCAACACCTTTTTCTGAGTCGTTTTGCGCTGCATCAAGATATAAACCAGGAAAAGATATTACAATTTGGACAAAGAAGCTCAATTAGCAAGATTATTGGGTAACATGCGTCTTTTCCTCGCAACCCCAGCGTGAAATTTTAAGTCATCTTAATTAACCCCTTTACATAGCAAATTTTTTTTTTTAAATTCCAAATGATCATTGGTATAACATGTCATTTGTCAATGGTCAAGTTTCGTAAGTATATCCATATCCACATAGTAAGTTCCTCCAAAATAATGTTGAAACTTGTTAATCATTCAAAAAAATGTACCCTACATAAAATGAAAACCACCATCAAACTAGCGTAGCGTTTCATAAAGCAAACAGAGTCGCTTACGACAGCATATCTCATAGAAAGCCATGCATGAAAAGATACTGCTCTAAGATATGCAAAGCGAACTCACCAGTTGCAGAAAGCTGCAGCTTCATCTTGGCCTTGACTCTTTCAGCAGGTGACTGTGACAATAGTCAAGAAAGACGGTCACGTCTCGTCAGTCGAGACATTAAGAGTAACATCCTAAAGAAAGCCAGCATTCCCCTAACCTACATTAGAGTTTTACCGAGCTATATAGCACAGTGGGGTTTTACAGTAGCAACAGTGCCAACTAAACAGAGATACTTACTGAGAGTCCTAAAGTCGAGAATGCGTTACTCTAGCTGTAATTATTGTGGAGTAAAAATAGAAAACCTGAATCGAAACAGCCGCTCGAACGAAGAGGAAAATGAAATTTCTCGCCAAGTGAAATGCATATTTTGTAGAACTGAATCCCAGACAAGCGAGTAACAAAAGGAAAACATACCATCTCGTCGTAACCTCGAATCAACCGGGCATAATCAGGCCCAGCATTCTTTTCCTTACTAGTTTTACTGACATTTCTTCGATCCCCAAGATTAATATCGCTCTTCTCCGACCTCCAGTGTTGAAGAGGCGAGGAGCTCCGACTCCTTCTACCTGATCTTCTTTCGCGCGGAGAAGTGCTTCTGCTCCTCCCTCTGCGCCTATGCCTCCTACCCTCATCCGAATCGCTTCTCGACCTGCTTCTCCTTCTCCTTCTCTCAGAATCTCTGTCCCTATATCTGTCTCTACTCCTACTCCGCCTCCTTGACTCTCTATCCCTTTCCCTATACTTGTCTCTGCTACGGCTTCGCCTCCCTGATGCTCTACTATCTCTGTCCCCACGCCTCTCTCTGCTCCTACTTCGCCTCCTAGTAGAATGTCCATCATCATCCCCTGGCCTGTGGCTTCGGTCCGAAACCCTAGATGGTCGGGTTTCGTCGGTGGGTTTCTTCTTGAGCTTGTCTTGAATGGATTTGAACTGCGCTTGCTTCTCGAATTCGGAGGCCTTGGAAGGGCTCGAAGCTCTAACGAAATTGCTGAGGAATGAAGAGGAAGAAGCGAGAGCTGAGCCAGGTTTCGGAGCGGCGTCGGAGTCGGTGGAGAAGCCCAGACCCTGCTTGAACCTCGCAGCTCCTTCGCCTTTCCGGGTCAACTCGTCGTAATAAGCCGCAGCCTTTTCTTCTTCCATTGCTGATCGCCCTCCTCCTTCTTCAGGGATCTCAAACGAGCGAAGAACACTGCATGTTATTGTTTTCCTTACATTGAAAATTAAAAATTTAACTGGTTTTTTAATCTATTTATTAAAAAAAACTAATATGCATAATAGTAGTATAAAATTTCCTTATTGGACAATGTTACTACCTTCTTTTTGGGGTCGCCGAGACAAATTTCATTATGAGGTGTTATTACGAGGTGTTTGGATGAAACCAAACTATAGTTTGGAGAATAACTTCTGAAGAATAGATTTTAGAAAAAATAAATTTTGTGAAAAAGTGATTATGAGAAGTGAAAGTGTTTGGATAGTTGTTATCAGAATCACTTTTTATATATACAAATACTCAAAAAGGCACAATTTAATATGATAATTATATAAAAGATAGATTTTATGATATATTTTAATTCGAAGGAATAAAATTGTTAATAATATATTTTTTACCAACATAATTAATAATACATAAGATAATATAATTAATAAATAATTAATATGTGTAGATATATTTATAAGATATAAGATTAAATATGTTTATAAAAAATAATTGAGGAATGTTAAAGTCATATTATTATTGAGATTTACTCTGACAGGCACAATCATTCTCTCCAATTTGAGTCAGAAGCAGAATAGATTCATTTCTCCTGAAACCATAGTTTTGGTTTCTAAGGGGATGTTTAGATAAGAACAAAATCATGATTTCAGAAAGTGCCTTTATGATATACGAAATAAATATGTGAAGGAGTTTGCCTCGATTTGCGAAAAAATATTTTTGAAAAGTGATTCTGAGGTTATCTAAACACCTCCTAAAACTATGGTTGTGGTCGAAACCATAATTTCAAATTATTTCTCCAAATCTGATACTGTTTGGGTGACAGGCAACCATGGTTTTCGGTCTAAGACAAGGGTACTGACCCTGTAAATATCAAGGTTAGACCAACCGTTTGAAGATTTTTTTTTCCTTACCCTGCATTTTGTTTCTCTACATTGGGCCTTAGAGACTTCGAGTGTAGCCTGTGAGAATTGAAGAATGCTTATTACTTATTCGTTTGAAATTATTTATATTATATTTCATAATGATAAAAAAATTATTTATACATCATTTTTAAAAGAACCTCTTAAAAAAGTGATTGGGCTAAGCTAAATCTAAACAAGGCATTAAAGCGGCCTAAGTAAATCTCAATCTTCATGAACACTCCTGGACTGACCCTTGGTGAGGCTGTAAATCTATTTTTACAGCAATAAATAAACAAATCTTGAATCTGTCATAAAACTGATAGAAATATAAAAAGGAGAGGAAAATTTGACAGAGAAGAAATGGGAAGAACATTTTCATTTATTTTGATTTATGTGCGCCCTACAAGACTTTAATGTGAGCTTTTATTTACAGGCTTCGAGTTATTGAATATTAGGAGATTAATTAGATAGGATTTGTTTGGTTTCTCATTTTAAAAATAATTTTTTATTTTTAAAAACAGGAAAATAAAAAAATTGTATAATAATTTGTTTTTAGCTGATTGTTTAAAAAAACGGTAATATGTTTTTGAAAACTAAAAATCAAAACAATTTTTATATGTTTTTTTATTTTTATTTTTATGTTTTTTGAAAAAAAGATTTTTATATTAGCAATTCGAACTTACGGTTATATAAATTAGCAACTAACTTTTTACCAATTAAATTTTTATCCAGCTTCTGTTGAAGCTACTGCCGTTGGTTGTCTGACAATTGAATGATGGGATGGTTTCAACGTAGGCGGGGGGGAGGCAGAGGGCCCAAAGAGTGAGGATGGGCCTAGGAGCTTAGGACGACTGATAAGACGGGGGGAATATGTCGGGAGATTTGGCCGTGCACAGTGAGAATGCAGTGGCACATTTGGATTGGGTGCTTGGCTTCACGCAAATCCACGCTCACCATCCTCATTCTGTTGTTTGCCTCCTTTTGAGCCCCAAGATGCGATTCCATGGAGCCTCCATATCAAACCGGATCGGATCACGCCCATATCTGGGGCCCACCTGTCTCTTTCAGTAACCCCGTAACAGCGTCACTGCTGAGGAGAGCTGACCCTGCGCGCCTTCCCACGGCGGCTTTCCCCTCTCGCCTCCCTTCGCCGCCTTCCCAGCCTTTTTCTTTTTTAATACCCACGTTGCCCCTACAAATGCAATATCAAAACAACACTTTAATTTGTATGGGAAAAAAAATAGAGAGAAAAAAAAGTCTTCTTTTTGGTTTTTTTGTTCACAATCCACACTGCGGTCTCAAACTCCTGATTCAGAAAGTGTTTGGATAGAAAAAAATTATAGTTTTAAATATGATTTTACAGTATACAAAGTAAATATATAAAAATATTTATCTTGATATACATATTTTTAGAGTTAGCCAAACACCTCCTTTATTGATAAAACCCAAACGCTTTCCCAGAATGTGACAATCTCGTAAGCAGAGAAAAAAGCATTAAAAGAAAAAACTCTTAAAAATAGTAAAAAATTGTTACTCTTCCGGTCCTTAATATAAGACCCATTTAACTAATTTGATTAGATTAAGGAAGTTAGGTAAGTTAGTTAATTATAAGAAAAGTGACACATTTTTCCTAAAACACCATAATCATCTTTTTTAATACTCCATCTCTCTCTTCTACTTGATTATAGTTGAGGGAATATCTATAGGGGTAATTTAGAGAAAATTGATAAATATAAGAAATGGGTCTTATATTTAGGACCAAAACCAACTCACTAATTGGGTCCTATATTAAGGACAGGAGGAGTATTATTTTTTTATAGTTCTCATTTATAGTATCACATCCCTCATATTTTTCATCTTTAAAAGATAGTTTTGATACTTATCCTCTTATTCCAATCAAATTCCCATTGAATCTTAGTTCATTTGGAGGTGTAGTGCCACTAAGAATCATAAAGAGTGCAATGTGTGTGTGTGTGCTAATATACTTTTTCCATAACAAATACAAATATATTTAGCCATGACCATTGCTTGAATCTTAATACTTACTATACAATAGTATTTCGTTCTAAGAAAATAAGACATGGCATCACATCATTTGTTTATTTTTTAATATAGCTTTCTTTAGATAATAAAAACGTTGACTTGTCCCTAAATATAATCAGGAAGCCAAAGCTAATCCTCAAATTATCATTCAGCATAATATAAATATTTAGTCGGCTCGTTTGAAATTTTGAAGTCAGCAGGGATCTGGAATGGGTGGCGAGTAATCTAAATAAAATGTTTGTTAATGTTTTCTTATGGATGAAAATAAGTAGCTCTGGCCAGCTAATCAAACTCCTCACCCAACCTTTTTATTTATTTTTTATTAATTTTAAGAAATGACTGAACGCAGAGCGTTAAATTCCCACCACCACAAAACTCGAGGAAATACTCAAATGTACCTCTTAACAAAATGTTCTCACACCCACCTGTCAATTAATTTAGAATCTATTTGAATTAATTGAGAAGAAATTTATGAAAAAATTTAAATATATGAAAAGAATTTTATCTCACAAATTATAAAGGTAATTTTCAAAACTAAAACCAACTATTAGATAGAAAAATATGCAATTTTTCCTGACAACATTTAACTTTTATTACAATTCTCTCAGTCTTCTCAATTTTCTCTAAGGCATGGCTTTAGAGAAACAAATCAACAAAAAAAAACATATCCCCCAGCGAGAAAATGCAATGTGCCCAAAGAAAAAGAAGCCAACAACAAGTATGGTTAAGAATTACAGAAAATTGTAGAGGGAAAAGTTGCAGAAACTTTAGGCTGAAAAAGTTGCTCAATTTTTTAAGTTGAAAGAAGATGATGAAGATAATCAGAGCCTGAAAGAAACGAGGAATAAAATAATGAAGTTCAAAATCAAATCAAAAAGTGGGAACAAAGTCAAAACAGAGGAAGGGGATACAGAGGGCGCGGCAAGAACAGGGAAAACTGGGTCCAAACATGATTCGTTTTGTCGTCTCTGAGGGACTGAGCAACACAAGCATTTACTATTTTCACGTTTAATAAAGGAAATAGAAAAAGCAAGATCTGGACAGAAGCCTGACGAGGACACAAGTGGCCTCCCAAAATCCTCTCTGCTAGATTTCCCAAGATCTCTCAGATTCGTACCCTCTTCGAATCTCTCCCTCCTTTATTGACCCTTTCTGTTTTCCCCCACTCCTTCTTCTCTCTTTCCTCCCACCCACCTTTCCTATTTAGGAGCTTTTCTCACTCCCATTCCCTCTGCATTTCCTTCTCTCTTTTTTTTCCTTCTCCGGTCACATCCTATCTTCTTCCGTTTTCGAGGCCATGGGTAGTGATGCTCTCCGGTTACAGGACCCGCCTTGCAGTTCCGGAGAGCTGCATGTTCTTGCCGTCGATGACAGTTATGTTGATCGTAAGGTCATTGAGCGCTTGCTGAAAATATCTTCTTTTAAAGGTGAGACTGCAGATTCTTTTTTAGCTGTTACTTTTTTTTTTGCATGGGGTGATTGAGTGAGTTCTGAAGCTGATTGGATTTGGACCTGGAAATTTTTCAGTGACGGTTGTAGAGAGTGGAACTAGAGCTCTTGAATATTTGGGATTGGATGGACAGAAGAGCTCCATTGGATTTGAGGTAAGAAATTTGGCTTGGGTTTTGGTTTCTTGAATTCATTTCTCGTTACTCTCTGTATGGATTCTTATGGGGTCACTGGATGGCTGTGCTTACAGAGCGTTAAAGTTAATCTGATAATGACGGACTATTCAATGCCGGGGATGACAGGATATGAGCTGCTCAAGAAGATCAAGGTGAATAATCACTTTTCCTCGCTTTTTACCTTTCTTTTCGCCCTTTTGTGTGGTTTTTTCTTTCCTGTAGAGAAATTGTTTATTAATCTGTTTTTCCACTTCTGTTATTTCCACCAGGAATCATCTATTTTTAGAGAGATTCCAGTAGTGGTCATGTCGTCTGAGAATATCTTGACTCGAATCGATAGGTATGCACTTCATTTAAGTAACTTACCTCGTCGTGACTTGTGACGTTGCATGCATTAGTAACGAGATATCTGGCAAACTTTGAACTTAAATTTCTCCATCGTTCTGATGTTGTTAAGAGTTCTCAATGATATTTGTGTGGGAAACCTGTACTTGGCATCGAAATTTCATCTGGGACTACGGAAGATCAAATATTAATTTGTTACAGAGAATTTCTCAGCTACGCATTCTAGTTTATTGAAATTCTCTACTCTGTGAGTACATAAATTATCTGGCACTAAATCAGAAAATAATTTCCTGAACGGATCCACATTCCACAGTACTGAACCGAAAAAATATGGAGACAGGAACGTTCATGTAGCTAAATGATTATAGATTCAAACCTAGATGTGGGCTGGCACTGGTTGAGATTGAGGTTACTTTGGAGTTTCAGTTCAGTTTCAGAGAAAGTTCCTAAATAACAAGTTCCTTAGCTCAGAAGAACGTGTGGCTTTTAAATTGAAATTCTGGCCACGATGAACGAACGTGAATCATTTTGAAATCCAGTGCCAACTGAGTTTTGTGAGGTGGCAGCAATTATTGTTATTATAAATGCCAAAATGTTCATGGTAGGGTTGTAATTGTGCTTGACATTATTGGCATGTGCTATTGAGCAACACAATATTCTGTTTCATAATCGCTTTTCCTGGAAATTCATGGCTTATTTGTGCTAAATAACAGATGCTTGGAGGAAGGAGCAGAGGAGTTTCTGTTGAAGCCAGTGAAGTTGGCAGATGTGAAACGATTGAAAGAATTCATAATGAAGGGTGAAGGGAAGGAAAGTGCAGAGAGGGAATCTCACAAAAGAAAGCGATCAGATGATTGCAGTGCACTTCCACCAACTCCATTCTCATCCGTGTCTTGTCCCATTGATACATCATTCTCTTCACCATCTGCATTGTCCTCAAAGAAGTCTAGATTACGAGCAGATGTTGAGCAAGAACTGCACTTGAAAATGTGACGTATCGCCACACTAGTCCATAATTTTGCTAACATGAATACCATAATTAGAATTGGAGAGGAGCCATGCCAGAATCACTTTATTGGTCCTATACATGTATGGTTTTTAACTTTTTCGCTGATTCTGCCTCTGTACATATGAAATTGTCAAATTTTGAGGAAAACCCTGTATTGTAAGGGTTTGTGCTGCAACTAATAGAAATTTTTTGAATGTAAATTTTGTGCTTGTGATGTTTAAATGCACACTTGCGGCCGTATGGATCAATTTATCTTTTATGGACCTTGGTGTACGAGTCTCCAGTCCTTAGTGAAATTTCAAAACCTGATGTTTGCTCAAATTCTTGGATGAAACACCTAGTTGGTGGTGATGATGCTGCCAAGTTCTGATCACGGTAGGATAATTGGATTTCACTGTTGCGAGTTGGGGGGGGGGGCAGTAATCTGCGTACGAATTTCCGAGGCAGAAGAGCTCATCTGATTAGATTCCTAGTGATTTGGTTGCTTGTATTTTCAAGACCTTGAGAAAATAAAAGTTCAACTATGCAGAGAGAGAAGACGGGAAGGCAAGGCCAGTTAACAATGTCTCCACTCTCCCCTATGCTTATAGAAGAGGCCACAATGGTCAATGCAATGGTTGGTAGAGGTACCCTGTAGGGGTGAAAACCCTGGTTTGTTTGGTTTGGTCGGCTGAAAAGCCTATTACTTTGAGGTTCCAAATTCAAATATGCTAAGGTAAAAAAAAACAAAAAAACAAAAAATGCTAGTACCAAGAAACACAAGGTTAAAAATACGTGTTGTTATTTATATTTGGGAATTAAAAAAAAAAAACTACATCTACTTCTAAAAGATTAGTTCCATTGTTAAATTTTGTAAGAGATATTATTATATTAAAAAAAATGTTTTGGAAGAAGTGCTTGTTATCATATTTCTTCTTATGTCAAAATGTTTCCTTTTCATTCCCTTTCCTTGCTTCTCTGTTTCTCTTGGAGCAATTCATGGCCGTGGATTTCACTGTTATCTAGTCGTTGCCACTTGGCAACCATTACGAGGCTCCAAATTCTGTCATTTTCGATGTTCAATTATTCTTTACAATTAATTTGATCATCGTGTTTCTTGCAGGACAACAAGTTTTTGACATTATTATTATATTTATATTCAAAGAACCATCGGAGAACAGGATAGGACCCTCAATACCCCACAAACAAACAACGTACGCACCCCAACAATCACCATTCACCCCGCACAAACTCAATTATGTTCTTTTCCTTTAATCAAAACTCAAACTCGATGCGTGTGTGTGTGTGTATTATTCTAAAGAATGTCCCCTTGGCTCTTCTGGTGCACCAGTACACCTGAATTCTGGGATTGCTACTTCAGTTTTTGGAGAGACAGCATCAAAAATTCAGAATTTCGGTCAACAGTATAGAACAAAACTAAAATGGTGTCAGATAACATTAAAATATGAGAAAACATCAATTTCATCCAGAATTAACAATGCCAATAGAGAGGTTGAGACAGGTCGGCTTTACCCATCATGCCCACTGCAACCAAAGCCTGCAACTGAGTTACCCCACACCATCCAACGTTGGCCGACCTATATAATATATCTATCGATTCATTAAGCTTCAATTTGGAATTGCGAGTTAAGGTACCATACTTAAGATTAACATTTTAAAACCTACAGACGACAACTGTCACTTTGAAACCATCATCAATCATTGGTAGACATAATCAAACTTTGTCATATAGTAACTACTAAAATATTCGCAGTTTACTGGTACTATGTTTTTTGCCTGTGATCCCCTGAACGCCCGGTAGAGTCATCTCTGAAGTTCAATCTTCCCACTTCAGAGTTCATCAATGTCTACCCCAAGTCATGCAATTGCAAGGGCCGTGGCTGCTACTGCAACTGTTATGTTGTTATTTTCTGGGATTTTCTTTTACTTGTTCTATAAGTTTGTTCTGTCTCGGTACTGCCAAAGGCACAAGGTTGCTGCTGCTTTTCTCCGTGATAAAGGGGTGAATCATCGGGACATAGAGAAAGTTAGTGGCAAAGTGAAAGGATTGGTCGTTGAAGAAAATGGGATCCACATTCTTTACATTTTGGAAGCAGATGGTAGGCCAGTGAGAACTAGGTTCCCAAAATGTTGGTTTAATCCAAGTTATGAAAATTCTAAAGAATTGATGAAAACAAATGTCAATCCAGCATCCCCAGTGCCTCCTCTGCCTTCTTTAGTTTCGGCATCATCACCTCTAACACAAGGAGTTTCACAATCCCCTCAACTCAAGATTCTTGACAATAAAACTCCTCCTTCTCCTCCTCCACCACCGCCACCACCACCTCCTCCTCCTCCTCCAAGAAAGGAAATTGTAAAGGTGCCACTTAAGCCTCCATCGCGGCCACCTCCACCTCGGAAGGTTAGTGGCTTCACTTCATTGAGACCACCACCTCCACCGAAAGGGAAAGCAACCATGCAGAGCAGCAAAGAGGTAACCCCAGACAAGAGTTCAAGAGAGAAAGATGGTGGCACCAAAAGGCTGAAGCCTCTTCACTGGGATAAGGTTACAGCCAATGTTGATCATTCAACAGTGTGGGATCAGATCAATGATGGCTCTTTCTTGTAACTCTTCCTTCCTCATGTTTTCATCCCATCTTATCCAAAAGATTAAGAATTCACCAACTAAGGGTTTTTTCTTCTTCTCTTTACAGGTTTGATAATCAACTCATCGAAAAACTATTTGGATATTCAAGCACCAACAACAAAACCCAAGAACGATACAAGAGTCATTCAACCAATTCCAACTCCATTTCACCACCTCAAATATTCATTCTGGAGCCTCGAAAATCCCAGAACATTGCGATTGTGCTGAAGTCTTTAGCAATTTCTCGTGATGAAATCCTAGAAGCACTCCTTGGTGGCCAAGGACTCAGTGCTGACACACTTGAAAGACTCATCAGATTAGCTCCAACTCAAGAAGAAGCAGCCAAAATCATCGATTTCAATGGCGACCCAGATAACCTAGCAGATGCGGAGTCTTTCCTTTACAACATCCTCAAAGCACTACCAACGGCATTCACTGGTCTAAAAGCAATGCTTTTCAGATCAAGCTATGATTCTGAAGCACTTCAGCTTAAAGAAAACCTGGGAACCCTTGAAATGGCATGTAAGGAGCTGAGGACTAGTGGTCTCTTCAGAAAACTCCTAGAGGCCATTCTCAAAGCTGGGAACCGAATGAACGCTGGAACTTCAAGAGGCAATGCACAGGGCTTCAACCTAAACTCTCTAAGCAAGCTTTCTGAGGTGAAAAGTACAGATGGTAAGACCAGTTTGCTTCGCTTCATTGTGGAACAAGTGGTTCAGTCAGAAGGAAGAAGGGAAGCTACATATCAGAAGCAGAACCCGACCCCAGGAGATATAGACAGAGAATATCTGACGCTTGGTCTACCAGTACTAGGGGAGCTAGGTGATGAGTTATCTGAAGTAAGAAAAGCAGCCAACATAGAGCATCACAGTTTCATCAGTGTGTGTTCAACTCTGCATGCTCATGTCACTGAAATTCGCCAGATTATGACGTGTTGTAATAATGGTGAGAGAGGTGGGTTTATTAAGGAAATGAAAGGGTTCCTAGAGGACTGTGAAGAAGAGCTGAAAGTGGTGAAAGAAGAACAGGAACGGATCATGGAGCTTGTGAAGAAGACGAACGAGTATTATCTAGCAGGCGGGGCCAAAGACAGCATGTCAAACCCCTTTCAGCTGTTCGTTATAGTAAAAGATTTTGTTAGCATGGTAGATCAGGCTTGCTTACAACTCAAGAAGAAGCTAGAAAAGAAGAACGTAGGAGTAGAAACTCTATTATCAACATCTCCATCAAAGAATATGCGACTCAGATTTCCAAACTTTGATTTCCACTTTGTGTCAAATATGTCAGAAGCAACATCTTCAAGCCAATCAGAGGATGATTTTTGAACTGGGTTTTGACAGCCATGTACAACCAATCGAGAACAATATTTTACATTTTACAACCATTTGTAACATTTGCTAATCCTTGTGTCGCATACAATTATAACAGAGCTTTCTATGTAGGAGTAATTCGCTATTTTATGTACAATTACGTTATGAATTTCCTCATTTCAAGGATCTATAAACTACACTGGAGGAAGACTCGTGTATCTTGTCAAGCTTCATTTAAAATACATTTCAACGTGAATATGATTCAATTAATCAAAATATTGAAATATTCTAATCTCCCCTGATGATGTAATAAACAAAGACTAGAGCATATAATTGAACCATGTATCAGAAGACTGTGTTCTAGTTAGTTTCAAAGATCTATAAACCAGCCCAAGGCGTTGAGGAGCACGATGAAACACCATTGTTGTTAATTAAACGCTAATTATTTTTAGCTGCGTTATCTTGAGCTTCCAGCTTAAAGCGGGTAATTTAAAGACAGGGAGAAAAGGGGTCAAATGCCCGAAAGAGCGAAGAATGTTCCTCCTAATTTCTCAGAAACAAACATGAACATAAATATTTAATATCCTGAAAAAAGTTTTGTTGACTTTGTTGAAAGATACTACCTCCGGTCCTTATTATAAGACCCTATTTAACTTTTTGTTTGGTCCTAATTATAAGACCTCAATCCATTTTGTCTTTCATATTTATGCATTTTTTTTCCAAAATAATCCTTCTAATAATGATAGTTCTAGCCAATACACTTAATTAGTAAGGATATTTTAGGAATGACAACACTTATTTATTACAAATAACTAATTTAACTTACTTCCTTAATCTCCTCAAATAAGTCAATTGGGTCTTATAATTAGGACCGGAAGTAGTATTATGCACACCAATATAGACCCACATTAGCAAATTCGTCTATCATATGTAAAATGTAATATCTTCAAGACAACAATCAGCGTGTACACTAAGGAAATTCTTCACACCGTGGTATCATCATCTCTTCATCCATCAAAGCTACTTATTTGCCCTTAACATTTTTATTAGGGTTAAAATTTTAAAAATATATATATATTTCTTCATCATTTCAAGCGCAAAATATTTTTTATTTTATTCTGCTCCTTATCAAACTTTAGTCAATTTAGCTCCTTTGTTAGTTTAATCAAAGTTAATATCTAAGATTAATATAACATATAATCTTTACAATAAATTATATTATACACTGAAATAGCCACGGTTTTACTTTTACCATAAAGTGCCAGTGGGTTTAAGGAATAATTTAGCTTCCTTATCTGAGACGGTATGTGAGCGTTTCGATGGAAAGAAAATCTTGCTTCGCAAGCCCCTGTAAGTCTCCGTCAACGGCTACTAGTGGAAGGCTTTTTAGTTACTCGGCATATGTCCTTCTCTTTATAGATGCTTCAAGCAAGATATCAAAAACCAGCAAGAGAAAGAAGAACAACTCAGAAACATGGCTGGGGGAAGTGCAAGTTCTGTGCAAAGCGTAGTACTGAACGAAGATCGGATTAACAAGGCGCTTGCTCTGTCCTTGAAGGCTCACAGATCACCGGAGAAGCCTTACCTTGTTGAAAAGATTGGCAGCAACAGCGGCCCTAAGAAAGTCATAATTAGCTTCCCAGGCTGTGGATCTGTAAAGGACTGGTATTCTGAAACGCCCTTTGGAGAATCTCAAATAAATCTCTCTCTCTTTCCCTCGCTTAAAAGTGTTGGCAATGATGAAGCTGCTTTAGTGAATAAATCATTTCTGCAGAGATTTGAAGCCATTTTAGGCAAGACATCTTTCACTGATGTGGTATGTGTATAATTTAGCTGTACAAATGTTTCTGTTATTTTCCTCTGATCCTTATTAGTTCTGTCATTCATCATCTAGATTTACTATATTGGTTTTCTCAGTATATATGATCATAGAATTAGATTCTGATAGTAATAACGTGTTAAGACTATTTAAACTCCATAACTGAGAAATTAAACAACCAAGCCGATCAATAGTTTTGTTTAGTCACTGCAAGATAAATTTGAGTCTGCAGGTAGAGAAAGCGATTGGAAAAAAGAAGGAGGTAATATTTTCAGGGCACTCTTCTGGTGCTGCAGTGGCCATTCTAGCAACCCTATGGGCCTTGGACAAATACCTAACTCCAGACAACAACCAGTTCCCTCTTTTGTGTTTCACTTTTGGGTCTCCCTTAATTGGTAATCACATTTTGTCTCATGCTACAAGACGAGAAAAGTGGTCCAATTACTTCATGCATTTTATCATGAAATATGACACATTGCCAAGAATCCTGCTTGCTCCTCTCTCTTCATGGGATCAAAGATTCGACCCTGTTCTTCAATTTTTCAACCCCAAATCTAAATATTTTGGGAACGAATCAGTAGTAGCACAAAGTTTGACTTCAGAGTTCTACTTTAATGTCATGATAAATGCAGCAAATGCTACAAGCCACGCGGCATGTAAGCTCATGGGCAACACAAATGCAGTATCAGAAACGCTAGCGAGTTTTATTGCTTTAAGCCCTTACAGACCTTTTGGAACATACATTTTCTGCACTGGAAGTGGAAAGCTGATTATCATAAGAAACCCAGATGCTGTTCTTCAGCTCCTGTTTTTCTCTGCTCAATTAAACAATGAAGCAGAAGCTCCTCAAATTGCCTACAGATTCCTGAAAGAACATTTCATGTATGCTGATGAACTGAAAGAAAGCTTGGCAATGCAAAATGCGGTTTACTTGGACCAACTAGAGACTTTACTTTCGTCTGCTGACGGTCCACATGGCGATAATGCAGCAACCAACATGGCCTTGAACGACCTTGGACTTGTAAGTAACATCTCCTGCTCTTGTTGTGTTGTATTTTAAGAAACATGTTGCAGGTACTCCTTCCAACACCCCGAAAATGTTCAATCAAAAGACTCATTTGCAATTTGTCCAAGAATTAAAATTGGAAGACTTAAACAAGAGGGCAAAGTATTGTTTAGTTTTAACAATTTACAGAATGTGTGACTAATCATGTGTCTGAAATATCAGAGCAAAAGAGCTAGGCTGTGTCTTGGGGCTGCGGGGAAGTTGGAGAAACAAAAGATCGGAAACGAGGAGCAAATTGACCTGGAGAAAGCTGAAAAACATATGGAGGAACTGCAACAATACAAGGCAATAAACGGGAGAGTTAGCTATTATGAAGCCTTCAAGCGGCAAGACTACGAAAGTGACTTCCTATCAAATGTAAACAGGCTGAGGCTTGCGAGTGTATGGGATGACATAATTGAAAAGTTAAGAAACTATGAACTGCCAGATGAATTTGAAGGCAAGCCAGAATTGGTCAAGTGTGGAACCCAGTATCGACGTCTGGTGGAGCCGCTGGATGTTGCCAACTATTACCGGCATGTGAGGAACGACGTCACAGGACCTTACATGGAAGGAAAAGGCAGGCCAAGGCGATACAAATACACCCAAAGATGGTTGGAGCATGCAAGGAGAAAGCCGAAAGGAGCTTACTCAGAGTCGTGCTTAATGGCAGAGGTGGAAGAACTGTGGATTAAAACTGAACAAGGCACGCCATTTGAACAAGTTAAGGAACGTGTTCTGAGACTTGAAGGAGATATCAAACGATGGAGTGACGAAGAGGTACTCTCCAACTATGTATTGTTGGAGGGTTCGACCCTTGTGAAGCTGTGGAACCAGCTTCCCAACCATCACAAGGAAAGATCCTGCATAAGAAGTCTCATATTGAAGGATTAATGTACCATCATATTATGTATATTGTGATGTGATAATTGTTTGTATTATTTAGTTTGCTGGCCACCGTTATTGGTGAGTGAAGCCACCTGTATTTGCTTTTGTTGGGCCGTGAGGAGGTTTTTAAGAGACATTAAAATGTTGCCAATAAGGCAGAAAACCGTTTGTCGAATATGCATGCATAGATTTAGATAAGTCCTTCCGGGACCCGGGGTGGTCCTAATCGATCGTTTTTGGTGTAGGAGAAAACTCCCAACAAGCGTCCACAGGAAACGATGATTTCCCCGGGAGAACACTGCCCTCTCGATATGTGGGTTTACACACATTTCTTCTCACCTTTTACACCTTTTTTATTAATATAAAAAATAACAGTCAAGATAAAAGAGTTCCTTGTTTTTGTTTTGTTCTTTTTTCGGTCAACCATTACTAAAAAATCACTCGACTCATCGCATCAACCAGCCCTGCCCACGCATGGAATCAAAAAGAGGAATAAGATAACCAATTGGTTACACTGTTACAGGAAGCTGGTCGCGCATGTTACGATTTACAAACTGCAGCAACGTTGTGCCCAAACAACATAGGGCAAAAATACTCGTTCATCCAGGCCAAGAAAGAAATACTCATTCATATTTCATCACGTACCAAATACATTTCATCAACCTGATGCCTCCGGATATGCTTGTACTTACAGCAGCCACAAGTTTCAAAATTCATTCATATCTGACATCAAATAGAACATTTATATTCATAGCTATCACATAAAAGTTGGACGCACATCTTCCATTAAAAACGCTTGATTTTGCGACACACCCACCCTCCAAACCGCTGCATACTGGAGAGGTTCATATGCTTTCCCCTCCTCTAGTCTTTCCTATTCCCAAAACCTTGAATGTGCACAAGCTCCCCCTGTACACTTTTGAGCAATCTAACCACGCATTAAAATACCAAACACTCCACACAACATAATAATGAAAGGACACAGTACCATTAACTTCGTTTCGTCAACATCACATGCAGCTTAAAGAATAAGAAGACTCATGCACCCTTCACAACCTATTGTTGGCCTAGAGACCACTGAGCCTCAAAGATTGGAACAACCAAGCAGTCAGCAAAGA
The DNA here is from genome assembly GCF_004799145.2 of Neltuma alba. Classification (NCBI taxonomy): domain Eukaryota; kingdom Viridiplantae; phylum Streptophyta; class Magnoliopsida; order Fabales; family Fabaceae; genus Neltuma; species Neltuma alba. The sequence goes on along the minus strand of NW_021633125.1, from coordinate 262,461 downwards.
GACAAAAATACCAATGCTCCTGAAGTCTGATTTACTCCAATTACTAATCCTAAAAGGCAGCATTTTTGCTCTTGCCACCACTTCGAGCAAAGCCAAGGATATCTTTGAAGTAACAGAATGACCTTAGCTCAGCAACTGCTATTAGCAATCGCATTGACTCAGAAACCAATAGTAGACATAACAATATTTATTTGGCCTAGACATACAATACTTCCCAAAACGTTATAATTAGTGACAGTTTATTTAAATGACACGCCTACTATATGTAATGTTAACATTCACACTTGACTAGCAACCTGATATATAGGTAAATATGACCCAAAAATTCCGCATCTCAAACGATAGTGCTGCCTGTTCAGTTTCCAACTGGGTTAAAAAAACTCCAACCACAGAGGCGTAGTCCACAAGCAGAGAGACACAATATTCCTTTTTTTCCCAATGTAAATCAAAGGTTATTTACCACTCATAACACCAAATCCTGCTAAAATCAAAGGTTATTTGATGACAATCATAATCATATAAAACCTTTCAAGTTATCAGTTCAACTGTCCTAAATACAGAAACCCCAAATTAGTTAGCAACTAGAGGAATAACATTCAAATGGCATCCCTAATTCAAACATTAAATTCAACTTACAACTAATACGAATGAAAATGCAAATCTCCAGAACCTGGAAGAATGAAAGCCGTAATTTCAACTAAATAATTATTAGCATTTCCAGGTATAGAAGAAAATGATCATACCGCCATGCAGTATAAATATCGGAAAATTATTGCTCCCTTTGCATGCATCAATCAAAATTTTATGTTGTTAGCTATACAAAGGCACAATGCCTTGGGAGCAGACAAAGGATAAAGGGGCAGTGAAGGGATCATATTTCAGAAAGTCACAATATGAATGTCTTAAATTAACCATGAAGATGTTTGATATGGAAGTATAAAATGATTTTAAACAGCATTTGAAGTAGGGAAAGGCCGCAACATGATATTCAATCGTTTTTTATGTATTGAATCTTTATACCAACTTATCTATTCACATACGAATCTGAGTATTCTACATCAACACATGCAAAATCAAACTCCAAATGAGAAACAGCTTGATTCCATGGTGATCAAAATCCATAAAACTACGCCAACTAGACCTAAAAAAAATATAGGAATACAGATCATGCAAAGATGCAAAAAGTAGACCCAACATACACAATTCAAGAAAACAGAGACAAATACTCTTATGACCTTTCGATCATGCTACATGAACGAGCTAGCCGAAGAGTCAAGCTGCCCCCGTGCACGCTTGCCTCTGTCTCAACAGGTTCGCACTCATAAGTCTTCCTGCACCCAGGACAGCGGCCGTCTTCCTCAAGAATTCTCTTATGGCAAAAAAGGCAAAGCCGGAAGCCACACGGGCAAGGTAAAAAACTTGAGTCTGTCAAATCAAGATCCTCACAACATATAGGACAAGAATGAGGCACCGCAGCACGAGCCCATGCAATTCCTCCTCCACATCGCCTGTCGGGATTTGGTAAACTGAACTGCTTTGAAAGATTGGGCAAACTCTGAGGGCGAAAAGCATCATCAGGCCTCCAAGCTCGCGTATTGCCAGAAGCCTGAGAAATTAACCTAGCACTCTCAGGTTGGAAATTCTGCGCTCCTAAACCTGACCCGTTTGCTCTTTCAACAGGCGAATCCATTTGAACAGTAGTTTCATGTTCCTGGTGCGACTCTGAACACGGGTTTTGATGCTTCTCATCGGCGGCTAAAGCATCTGCCACAGCCTCCCAATCATCAAAGCACCCATCATCACCCTCTTCTTCTTCGTCCGTAATGTTCCCAGAGCAGCATCCGGCACTGCTGCTGCTGCTGCTACCGGTGAAAATTGTTCCAGAATTATTACTGCCCAACACGCTGCTATTAACACTGGTGGGACTATTGGATGGCGATTCCACATCGCTGTCTTGACGAACAGATCCATCGTTATCTTCGCCCCTAGACCTCATTTCCAATTCCTCCAGTGAACGTTTGCTATCTTTTGCACCAGCCATTGATGGCGCATGATTGTTGTCCCCTGCGTCCATGCGTCCTTTATTCTTGACCGCACCTGAACCCCATCAATGGATATGCGAGAGCAAACTTAACCCAAGAAAATAAAAAATAAAAAAAGGTATAGGAAAAAGCATATGCAGCAGACGACACATACCTTGAGAAAGCCATTGCTCTCGCCGAGCGTCAATCTTGCACTGCTTCAATTTAGCCGACCTGTTGGTCTGAATTTTTTCAATATATTAGAATGGGAACGGTACGGAATGTACAGCACAAACAATCGCAATAACGTCAAATTAATAAGCAATCAATATCTTACCCTCTTCTTCTTGCCCAAATTTTTTGTGTTCGCGGCTGAAGGAATCGAAGCGGTGGGGATGGAATCAGAAACCATGGCTGAAGTGATGGATTCAAATTCAAAGAACGAAGATTCGCAAAAACCCTAATTTGTGCGGGAGAACAGAGAAAATCTAGAAAGAGAAATCTCTGAGAGGGGATGGGAATGGATAACTCAACGGAAACTCCTCTGCACCTATCGCCCTTTTTCAGAATTTTGAGAGCGGAGGGTCGAGGTTGATACTATATATATAGCACGCATAATCCCCAAAATGCCCTCACACTTAAGAATATATTATAATATATTTTAGGTTTTCATCATTTTATGAAAATCGCGAAAGAAACGTGGAGCACACAACAATGGGTGCATTCGTAAAATCGGGAAAACGATAAAAAGGAAAAAGTGTCGTCATGCTGAAGGTTATATTTTGATTAAAAAAAATCTAACAATTAATTAGTCAGTATTATTAACTTAATCTGATCCGAATATATTAAGTTACTATTTTTTTTTGCCAGCATATTAAGTTACTAATTAAAATAATTAAATTATTTAATATTTCAATTTTGATCTTAATTTTCTAAAAAAAATTGTATTTTTGTCAATTTTTGTTTATTATAAGATAGTTTTGATTAAAAAATTATACTCCTCCGGTCCTTAATATAGGACCCAATTCTTGAGTTAGTTTTGGTCCTAAATATAAGACCCATTTCTCGTATTTATTAATTTTTTCTAAATTATCCTTATGAATACTCCATCAACTATAATCAAGTAGATGGAGATGGAGTATTAAAAAAGATGATTATAGTGTTTTAGGAAAAATGTGTCATTTTTCTTATAATTAACTAACTTACCTAACTTTCTTAATCTAATCAAATTAGTTAAATGGGTCTTATATTAAGGACTGGAGGAGTAATATATAAGTTACGTAATAAGTCAAATTGTTTTTTTTTTCGCTTGTAATAATAAACCCGACAAAAGGAAACTTTTTTTAAAAAAAACAATAAGCCGTTTGATTCTATTAATCAGACATTTTTTACCTGATATTAATAAAACAATTGTTAAATTAAGAACTAAATGTATTTTCCATGCATTATAAAACTTGAAAAATAAATTATATAGTTTATAATTTAAAATTTATTCGGACGGGTTTGATTTTATGACTTAACTAATTTTGATTAGAAAAATTGCTTTTCGTGTGCCAAATTTGGCCCCTGGATTAGTGAAAAAGTCATGCGCGGACTTGAGAGGTATTAGGAAAAAGTATTCTCCATTTCTAAAGACATAAATTTTGGCCAAAAAACGTTTTTCTAAAGACATAAATCATAAATGTAGCCATTGTGGTACTTTTTTCACATTATTTAGCGTGTGCGCGTGTGTGATTTCTACGCAGAAGCATTATAAAACATACTCCTCTGGTTTTTAATATAAAATTTATTTAACTAATTTAATTAGATTAAAAAAATTAGGTAAGTTATTTAATTATAAGAAATGTGACACATTTTTTCTAAAAGACTATAATCATCTTTCTTAATATTCCTCCTTTCTCTTCTACATAATTATGGATGAGGGAGTATCCGTAAGGGTAATTTAGAGAAAATTGATAAATATGATAAATAAGTCTTATATTTAGAACCAAAACCAATTTGATAATTAAGTTCTATATTAAGTACAAGAGGAGCAGTAAATAAACAATTGTAGTATTCTTTTTGGGTCAGTGAAGCGTTATATCAAGAGAGCGGAAAGAAATAGAAGTTTCTGGACTCTTACTGTCAAGGGGTAAAAGTGTCCTTCTAGTATTTAGCTAAAAACACTATAAATTACTAGTATTTAACTATTGAAACTGGGAATAAGTGGAATAAAATAAAAGCAGGGATTGCTTACATAGGTCTTATTTTTATTTATTTTATTTAAAAAATATTAAAATATACCTTTTGAATTTTAAAATTCTAAATCAGCCTTATTTATTATATTATAATAGTAATTAATTATACTTGAAAAGTAAATCACAATCATTTTTATAATAATTCATGAATAATTTGAGATCTTAAAATTTAAGAAGTATTTTTTTTTTGTAATTTTCTCTTATTTTTATTTATTTTCACTAACTTACTGATGTTATCCAAATTTTCTTAACCAAACACCCTAACGCTGAAGTATTATTCTCCCGAATTTACAATTTTTTAAATGCACGATTCTTTAATTTGACAGCATGATTTCTCTCTTCTCCCTTTAACTCTTCTGCCCTTCTTTTTACCTTCTCTTTTCATTTGTTATTATTGAATTAAAATTTTAATGGCTCAAATTTAACATTTTACGAAAATGTCATTATAATTCATCTACAGAATACATAAGTAAATTTAAATTACTAAAATTTGTTCTGTAAAGCTAAAAGCTGTAGTGGAAAAAAATGTTAATTTTGAACAATTGAAATTTTAATCAAGTGGCAAAAAAAAAGATTGACGCTGAAGTATTTTTTTAGGTACGTCCAGTACTGTAAAGTTTTTTTTAATACATTCAGTACATCAAAGTATTTTTTTTTATGTGCCGACAGTACCAAAAACTAATTTTTAGTACATCCAGTGTTAAGATAAAAAAAAATATTTGAGGTGCTAGGCGAATTTAAAAAATATTTTAAGATATTGGATGTATCTGAGAAAATAATTTAAATGTTGGATGCATCTTGACCTTTTATTCTATTAGCATGATTACTTTACCAACCCCTGTACATAAACAATAAATAAATAATGTTATATGTAAATTAATAAGACAGACAGAGTAAAGTTACAGGAAATTAACTATATTAATCATTAGAACCAAATTAAAGTCACACACAACCTTCTTAATATGGGCAAAGTTGAAAATTCCTTTGATTGAAGTACATTTAATAAATAAATAAATTATTTTTTAATATTAATAAATTAGTTAAAATAATTTATATTGCGGAATGAGTACACTGTGACAGGTTAAGCTGAGAACGTGGGAAGGAAAAGTACAAGTCTCATCGTTCAATTTCATCGAAACAGGAAACAATTTTCTACTCATTATTATTATTATTATTATTTTGTTAAAGTATAGGCATCTTCTTATTAGAAGTAATCATATTCGACGTATTGTCAGGCACTAAATGTGGGTACTTTTCTCAGCAGGAATTTAAACCTTAGTTTACTACTCCCTCCGTTCCTTATTATAAGAGACAAATAACCGAAGTACGTTGATCAGAAAAACAGTTAAAATTAGTTAAGAACAATTAATGTATAAAAAGTATAATTTTTTCAAAAAATGCCCTCATTAATAAGGAGAGAGAGCATGAGAGAGAACAATTAAATTATTAAAAGAAAGAGAAGTGGGAGGGAGAGAGAGTGTGAGTTGGAGATATAAATATGGGTAAAATAGTAAATCAACACAAAAAGTAGAGACAACTTGTAAGTGTCTCTTATATATAGGAACATGCCATAAACATCAAATGTCTCTTATAATAAGGAACGGAGGGAGTACGTTATAAGGGATTAGTTTACTACGTTATAAGGGATTGTTCTCTTTCATGTTCTCTCTCCTTATTAATGAGGGTATTTTTAAAAAAAAAATTATACTTTTTTACATATTGATTGTTCTTAACTAATTTTAACTATTTTTTTATTAATATAATTCGGTTATCTGTCTCTTATAATAAGAAACGGAAGGAGTATTATTTTTCAAACGTCCTTACGGTTTCTTTTATGAGCGTGTTAAGATTTATCACGTTCCTAGAAAATCGTCGTTTTCAGGTTCGGCACAGATATTTTCGGAGCATTGTTTCCACGATTTAAAAATAATATTTTATTATTTTTCTGAGAATACAACTGTCAATTGCTCGCATCTTTGTATTATTTTCACATATATATGTGTGTGTTTGATTACTTCATTTTTCTCTAAATTTGTACTTAGTAATTCTTAAAAATTATTTCTAATTGCTGGAAAAAAATATTTCCAAATGTTATTACATTTAAAACATCTAATTTCTATTAGATATTATGCCAGTTTTTTTTGCCAGCATTTATTATCATTTTAGTTACTAACATTTGTTCGTTATTTTTATAATCTTCATAATCATATTATATCGAGTTTTGACGTGTTTTCGGGGGCAAGGTATTTAATATTTACATTTGTTGATTTCATTACAATGGTTTCAAATGTTTATGTGACATATTTATATAATGGAATTTATTGTATATAAATTTTTTAACATATTAGTTTATTAATAATTCCTTTTTGATTGCCGTATCTGTATCCAGCTTGTCGATAAAAAATACACGGACAGTGGGTGTCCACGGACCACCAAAGTCTCGCCACATTTTATTTATTCTGGTCTACAAAGCGGTACACTTGGGAAGGGGTTTTAGAGTCCATTGAGTATTGACACCGACCCTCTTATTTAATACCAGTATTTTTTTTATCAAACTTTTTATAATGACAAAAAAAATTATACTTATCTGACACGAGGCCTCTGACTTGGATATTCCTTTATCACGATATAATAATAGAATTAAAATAAGAAATAATTCTTGTATTCTCATTAAAAAAATAATAAACAAATATGTATGTGTGTATAGAGTTAGGGGGTGTTTGGATATAAACCAAACTATGGTTTCAGAAGTGCTTTTACGAATTACGAAGTAAATATGTGGAGGAGGTTACCTCGTTTTACGGAAAAATGCTTCTGAAGCTGCGATTTTAAGAATGCCAAACACTCCTTTAGTCATGGTCTTATATCCCAACAACAACAAACTTTTTTTTTGGTTAAGTATGAGACTATGAGTTTGCACAATCTGTTAATTGGCAATATATGTACTTTTTGGTCGAATCTTATATACTCCTATGGTCCTGTTTACAGTGTTTACCAAGTACAGAGAGAAAATATTTTTTGATCCTATTTATAGAACACTGGGAGAAATTTTTACATAGATATATAATTTTATCTTCATTTATGATTATACTAATTTTGTTTATATGAGGTATAATATATATTAAATAGGGATAAAATTTGAAAGTTATAAAATTTTAAATAAGAATTAATGAAATTTAAGATTTTTCTTAATCTATATAGAACATACTGAGAGTGACTTGTAAATATGACCAGATAAGTACACACACAATTAATTAATTAATTAATGACTATATAAAAGCAATCAGAGCCAAGGAACTTATGGGAGAGTCGTTTGAGAGTAACTAATCCGATACTCTTGGGTGGTAAGTTGCCAATGTATTAGAACAGAGAAAAGAGCGACACAAGTAACTAACTACTCTTCCGGTCTTTAATATAGGACCCAATTATTGAGTTAGTTTTGGTCCTAAATATAAGACCAATTTCTCATATTTATCAATTTTCTCTAAATTACCCCTATGGATACTCCCTCAACCATAATCAAATAGAAGAGGGAGATGAAATATTAAGAAAGATGATTATGGTGTTTTAAGAAAAATGTGTCAATTTTTTTATGATTAACTAACTTACCTAATTTCCTTAATCTAATCAAATTAGTTAAATGGATTTTATATTAAGGACCGAAGGAGTATTAATTATAGACATCGAACCAGAAAATGTATCTTGAAAGTGGAAATTAATAAATGTATTTTAGAATGTGTCAAGGGGAATAGAACGAGGAACATACGAGTATCTGGGAAATAACTCACATATTCTGGAATACTCCAGTCAGAGACATAGAACCAGGGGGAGTGTATGTGCTTTGAATTTCATTGATGGATGAGACGATTTTAATAAATTAATTAAGGTAATTATTTATTATTAAATGAATGTTGCCAGCGAATAACATACCAAATGTACATCTTAGTGCAATGTGTATTTTGCTCCCAATTTCTTGATACTTTGATATTGGTGGTTCTTTTTTTCACATAAATTTTCTTATGCTCCTAGTATATCGCCAGGCATATTGGGCGGCCGAAAAAAAAAGAAAGGAGCATATCGATTTTTCATGCTTTTTTATGAAAATCCGTCAATCAAGAGGGCATGTGGCGGTTTATGGAGGGACACGTGCAGGGCAGTGATGCGGAAGGTACATGAACAGCCTCACAATCCCGTAACGGGAATGGCTGTTGGCGGGTGCTTGTCAAGTTGCCCAGGTTTTCTTTTTAGGAACCACGGGAATGCGCTAACGGTTATCATGAATGAGTTGCGATGAGAATAGTCCCCATTCAACAAAAATCTCAGAAAGCCCTTTTGGATTCCCCTCACACGTGGCATTTTCCCAGTGGTTAAGTTCCAAAATGCTGAGCCTGGTAGTCAGAAAGTCAGAATAGGGGAACGGTGCTCACAACGTTCCGTTCGACTTAACTTCTCCGTAATCCAGCCCAGCGTGCCAAGCAAACAAACGGACGGAAAAGAAATCCCGTAATCGTTTTATATGTGACGTCAAGGAAACGCAAGAGGATGAGATCAAAAACCGAGGGAAGTGCGCCCCAAAAGAAACAAATGCGCTTTTCCCGCCAACCAATCAAAAGCAAGCTTTGCCCAAAGTATCTTTTACCTCATCAGATATTTGGGCTCCCTTGCTTTCCAAAAACCCATGCACATCTAATATCTTAATTTTTTATATGATACATCTAATATATTGATCTTATTTTTATGAAACATCTAGTATTTTAATGTTATTTTTTAATATCATTGAGTATAATAATTTTTAGATCAAGAATAATCTTAAAGTGTTAGATGCGCAAAAAAATTAAGGCCAAGATATTAGACGTGCTATACAAGGTGCTAAAAATATTTTTTAGTAATGGTTATGTTTGGGTTATGTTTTAATTTTCTCTCTGGTCAAGCTCAAAAAGACAAAGTGCTAATAAAAAGTTGAATTTTAAAAAGTGGGAGAAAATTAAGGAAGTTTTGGAGGAAACCCCAACAAGTGGACCTCAAAATGTGGAGGTTACAAGATAAGGAAAAATAGAATATATGTTGCATCACAAATAAACATAATCTCATGCTTAAGTTTTTTTTTTTTGGCTTTTTAATAAATCATGGTAAAAGGAAGAAGTGTGTGATACTAAAATATACTACCTCCGGTCTTAATTATAAGAGCTAGTTGATTAATTTGAGAAGATTAAGAAAATTAGTTAAGTTAGTTATTTATAATAAATAAGTATTGTTTTTCCTAAAATATCTTTGTTAATCAAGTTTATTGGCTAGAACTATTATTATTAGAGAGACTACATTGGGAAAAAATATATAAATATGAGAGACAAAGTAGATTAATGTTTTATAATTAGAATCAAAATAAAAATCAAATAAGACCTTATATTAAGAAGTAGTAGTAAAGTTTTATGTGATTGAACAAAAAATAAGTTGAAAATACTTAATCTTGACATAAGTCTTACTCATCCGATTCTTAATATAGGATCCAATTGTTGAGTCAGTTTTGGTCCTAAATATAAGACTCATTTTTCATATTTATCAATTTTTTTAAATTACCCCTATAGATACTCTCTCAACCATAATTAAGTAGAAGAGGAAGATGGGGTATTAAGAAAGATGATTATGGTATTTTAAGAAAAAAGTGTCACATTTCTTATAACTAATTAAGTTACCTAACTTTCTTAATCTAATTAAATTAATTAAATAAATTTTATATTAAAGATCGAAAGAGTGTTATATTGAGCCAAGTTATTTTAATAAAAAGATAAGCCTAACATATCCATAATTATTTAAAGCCAAGCCTAGCCGGTGGACTTTTTGTTCCAGAAAAAGACGTCTCATGTCATCAACACTTCGCCGTCAACGTCAATAATCATTAGCAAGAGAGTATGAAACTATGAATGCATGGACGTCGTAGTTTTAGATAATTATGGCTTTGGGATCCGTACAGAACGTCAGAACCCAAATAGCAGAATGGCAATTAAAAAAAAAAAGAACCTGGGCTTTAATATGAGGCCCATCTTATCAAAATCACCCTCTCTACCTGTGTCAGAGTGTGTGTGTGCGTGCGCGCGCGCTGCTCGCGAGAGAGAGGAAAATTGAAGGCCCACAAGAGGTGTTCTGAGAATCATGAGAACAGAACACAACCTTTTTATTTATTTATTTATTTTGCCTGAGAGAACAAAACAGAACTTTTATTGCCATGCTGGCTCTAACATAAGAACCAGTCTTTGTCAGGTTAAGTCAAACAGAAAGGGTTAGATTTTCACAATAGAGTAAACCAAGATTTAAATTTCTAGTAAAAAAGGTACCCACATTTAGTGTACTGGTCCATGTTGGAGATTGAAATTGGTCTTAAATATAAGATATTTATCCATTTTGTTTCTCAAATTTATAATATTTTCTCTAAAATATCCCTGTTGAGTTGTAGGGAATTCTCACCGAGAGATAATTTCAACACACATTATAAAAGAGGGTACTTTAGGAAAGTCAATTACAGTTAACTAACTTAACTAATTTTCTTAATCTTTAAAAAATTAGTTATCTAACTCGTATATTAAATAGTAAAACTAGTAATAAATATTACCTCCAATCCTTAATATAAATTCTAGTTGATTAATGATTTCTCTAAAATACTTATATATGTGTGTGTCTGGATTATATATCAATTTATAAACAAGGCAAATTAGTCTAAAAAATAATAAATACAATTACTTTAAAATAATTTAGTAATTTTTATAATTTTCATAAATTAGTCAGTTATTGGGTCTTATCTTATAAGCAACTGATATAGTAGTAAGGAAAGTCCTCCTTAGGGGCGGGACTATTAACATGGCAATTGGTTTTTTTTTTTTTTCCTAACGTATAGGTATCCTCTTATTGGAGGCAATCCTATTCAAGACACTGTTGGACACTAAATGTAGACATCTCTCCAAGCGAAGATTCAAACTTTGATTCATTATATTATAAGATATTAGCTCTTTTTACTAGAACTAACCTGTTGGTTAACACGGCAATTGGCTTGTTTTAATGTTACCAAATTAGCAACCTTCCGTTGAGTTGAGTCCAAAGTAAACAATCCAAATGCCTTTCGTGATTTGTCACTTAATTAACCAACATTCTTTCTGATCCATATATATGTTTCCATGCTTAAACAAGCAAGGTTGGTAGGGAGGTTGAGATCCAAATTGCCATTAGGTTGATCAGCTAAAAAGCTAGCATCCTTTTTTGCAAGCCATTATCACAACACTCAGCTTAATCCGACCTACTCATATTCCTTAAGGACTCAACTGAATGCTAAATCTCACTCACCTGTGACCTGTGAATAATCATGTACCAAATCCAAATTACCTTCAGTAATTAACCATGCCTGTTTCTTTTAATAAATGAGTTACGTAGTCTCAGCACTGCTTGGTATTGGTATGGCTATAAATTGAATGGTTGAACCAATTTAAAACAAGCGCTTGGACTTGGAGCCTTTGAACATTAAATGTTTCAGCAATTTGATCGTGATGAGCATTGATGTTACCCAATTCTTCTATGGACGTGGCACGTTCTTAACGATGATGATGCTGGCTACCAGCTGGGGATCTTCAAAATTTGAACTCAAATAAGCATCCCTCCAAACGCTGTTCCCAGCAAGCACACGACAATACGTATTTCGCCATCAAAACCAGCAAACCTCGCGTCGTTTTGCCCTGCCCTGTTTGGGCTTGCGTACCCCCCAGTTTGGCGCCAAACTCACGTTTCGGGGGCCATTGGTATCTTTGGTTTAACATCCATGTTTTGTTTTATTTAACCTCTTTTGTTCTTTTTGACCTGATCTTTAATATCAATGATGATTATACTTTTAATGTTATTCCATCTGAAGTTGGTATTTAATCCTATCATTCATATAACTCAGATGCATATTGAAAGAATATGCACACTGTGAAGAAGGACATTTTAATGTTATTCATCATAAAAAGTAGTTATTTTGATGTTTAAATCTAAGAGTTAGTCGTGGGGTTGTATTTGTATTCCGATTTATTTTGTTTTTTTTTTAAATTTTTTTAAAAATATTCTTATTAATTATAAGTGATTTCTACGAAGAAGAATTTAAATCATTTATTGCACATGATTGAAGATGATAGTTTAGGGATAGTAATATATATTTGGATTACAAATAACTAATTTAACTAAATTTTAAAGCATTTTAAAGTTAGTTTTTTTTTTATATTAAAAAGAAGAAGTAATACTAGTTATGTGATGAATGGAATTACTTTTCAATGTTGATAAATGTCGCATGCAATTAAAAATACTACTATAACTAGTTATTCAAGATCTGTGCTTTATATCAATGTACTATACGTTTAATAGATATTCCTAATTGCTGGCAAAAGAGGAAAAAAAAAACCAGTTTTTATTCTTAGAAGAAAGTGAAGTTTAAACTTGAAATTCAAACCCGTGACGGCGTGTCCGTCTCTTTCGGGCCTCGGCAGCTGCTTTGCTTTCGGGAGCAGTTTAAATTCAAAAGCCAGGAACCTGTAGGCGCCATTCGTTACCTCTGAACGTAAGAAGGGACAAAACCCCGGTGATGTTGCTGGAAATGTTACCTCTCAAACCTTTCGGTTCTTAACTACTTCTCTGAAATCTGTTCTGCCGTCACCTCCGGTAACTCCAGTTTCGCCTGAGTTGCAAGGAAATGGCTCCGTCTTCAGCTTCGGGTCATAGCCTCAAACAAAAAGTGTTCACTTGCCTCACCAAGCTCTCGGACCGCGATACGCAGTCCATCGCCGCCAATGAGCTCGAGTCCATTGCTCGGAACCTTGATTCAAACTCTGTGCCGGTGTTCCTCTCGTGCATTCACTCCACCAATTCATCAGACAAATCGCCGGTTCGTAAACAATGCGTACACCTCATGCAGGTTCTTTCCGAAACGCACGGAAACACACTCTCCCCTTATCTTTCCAAAATCCTTGCGCATATAGTTCGTCGTCTCCGGGACCCGGACTCGTCAGTTCGATCTGCTTGTGTGAATTCGGTGTCGGCATTGTCTGCGCACATCACCAAGCAACCGTTTGCTTCTTTCCTGAAGCCGTTAACTGAGGCTCTGTTCACTGAGCAGGACCAGAACTCACAGTTAGGTGCGGCGCTTTGTCTTGCTTCTGCCATTGATGCAGCTCCTGACCCGGACCCTGCGAGATTGGCGAAGCTCTTGCCGAGGGTCGAGAAGTTGTTGAGAAGCGGGAGCTTTAAGGCGAAGCCGGCGCTGTTGACGCTTATCGGAAGTGTTATTGAAGCCGGTGGACTCTCCGGTCATGCGGCTTTGAGCAATTTGGTTCCATGCATGGTGGAATTCTTGAGCAGCAACGACTGGTCGGCAAGGAAGGCTTCGGCCGAGACATTGACGAAGTTGGCAATAGTGGAGAGGGACGTGTTATCAGAATTCAAGGCTGGATGTTTGAATGTCTTTGAGAATCGACGATTCGACAAGGTTTCACTCCTTGAAAAAAAAAAAAAAAAAAGAATTTCAATCTTCCTCACCTGATCATGAGTTTATTTTCGTTTGTATATGGTAATTGGAAGTGAACTGAGTGATTATCTTGTTGGTTTAGGTTAAGGTAGTTCGGGAGGTTATGAATCAGATGTGTGAGGCGTGGAAGCAGATTCCTGATATATCGGATGGATTCTCTCCACCACCTAAATCACAATCTTCTTCCTCAGGTATTGTCACTTCTTTCTAGTTTACTCTTTGATGTTGCGATTGTGCCTTATAAAAAAAGGAAGGAAAAAAATTGTTTGCAGCTATTTGTTTAGCCACTGTCCACGACTGAGTCTGGTTCTATGCTCAATCTATTACGTGGCGTGTAATTATCTATGTCATCTTCTCTATCTGAGTTTTTGACTGTTGTTTTTGGGTTCAGAAAATGTAAGTGACGGGCGCTATCCGGCATTCTCACAGAATTCATGCAGTCCTGGTTCTGTAATGCCTCGATTGTGGAAGAAATCCAATCCGGCCAGCAGATCAAGCCCTGATAGTTCTTCTGTGAGCAATGCAAAGAAATTAAGCTTTAGTAATAAGAGGATGAGCTCAGGTGTGTTGCCAAAACTAAGCCATAAGAATCGGGATGTTCGAACTGCTGTGCCAAGTGCTCCCTCTCCTATAGGTGCTTATCAGGGTTATCTTGAAGAGAGAAATGAAATGATGCTGGAGAAAAACAAAAAGGAGAAAAGTCACTTTTCAAGGCCAGAACTGAAACGGCCTCTTCTCAGTAAAAATTCTGATGAAAAAAAGCGCACGTTTGGTCGCTCCAAAGCGGGATCCCGTGTAGCTCCATGTGATGAAGAGAGCCAAGATTCAGATGGCATCAGTAATGTCGCTAAAGATTTCCATAGGAATGACAAAGACTGTGATGAGTTGGCTTTAATCCGCAGCCAGTTATTTCAAATTGAAAAGCAACAGTCAAATCTACTTGATCTTCTAGAGGTTTGTTTCCAATATTGTAGCTCCAGATTCATTTGCAAAAATTTATGTCTTTAACCATAGCTTAGGCATGCAGATCTCCTGAGAGAAGCCTGGCTAATGCAGTTATTGTATTTGACCATCGCTTATGGCTGGCTAATACTTGAGCGCCTATTTCCCTTGCAATTTTTTTCGCTTCCTCCCTCCAATTCCATATATATATATATGTGTATATATATATTTTCCATGTCTTCCAATCCTTTAGACGATGAACATATATCTGAAAGCATCATTGATATTCATATTACAGAGATTCATGAATAGCTCACAAAATGGAATGCAATCATTAGAGTCTCGCGTACATGGCCTTGAATTATCCCTGGAAGGGCTTTCTCATGATTTGGCTTTATCAAATAGAAGGGTGATTTATTCTCATGCTCCCGGAGATTCTTGCTGCTTGCTGCCCGGTGCCGAGATCCTGAGCTCCAAATTGTGGAGGAAAACACAGGCCCCGTATCCATACTCCCAGTTCTCTAGATGTGATGTCAACCCATCACGGGCAGCCATGTGGCACAGAGCTCACACGAAGGGTGATGCTGAAACTGAGTTGACAAATCAAAAGATCAGGCTCCATGGCAATGGAGGATTCATCACAAATCCACTGGCAGAAGTTCATACTAGATTTGCAGATGCAAGACAGTGTGCGTGAAGAGAGCCAATGAATAACATCAGGTTCACTCTATATCTCCATCTTCCCTGTGGCCATCTCTAAATTGCCAACACACACAAGGCATTCGAAAGACTTGCGAGACTCGCACTTGTTGTTATTCTTTATCTTTGCAGTATAATTTCACACGCCCACCACCTAATGCTATCTATCTGTCTTCTTTTATCTTCATCCGGTCTTCTATCAGCTTAATGGCAGAAGGAAAGAGACCTTCCATCAACTTGTTGGAAGATCTCTTGATCGGGGAGGTGTGACAATGATCGGACCAGAACATTCAAATTTGGTTAATCTGCAATCGTCACTCTCAAATAAGGCGGAGAAGCTGAGTATTTTAGACGTCACGCATTCTAGTTCCAAGTGCAGAATTTCATTTGTCTCTCCATCATATTATTGGACATGTTTAGCGGACTGGAACAAGTCCACGGCTTGCTCTTTTTTGTTTGAGGTTAATTGCTACGTTGTATTCCAGTTGTGCCAAAGTTGACGATGATGCACCTCTAGAATGTAAGGTTTCTTTTCTGTATTAAGATTGGCGTCCTAAATTGTTGCAACTTGGGATGTTGTGACAAGATCCTCTTAGGCCATCCCATCCCACCTGCCTAATTCCTAGATTGTCATCTGGACATGAATATTAATAACTAACCAATGATTTGAAGTTTAACTTGGTTCTCAAGGAATGAATGAATATCAGGATTTTGGGCTAATGTGAAGTCTGAATCATCGGATTTCCATTTGTTCAGAGATTAGATGAATCATCTTATCCAAATACCAAATATAACTTAATTACATGCCGCGGGGGGAGTAGAAAAACAAATAAAAAAAATGGAAATAAATATAGCTCTTTATGGCTGTTTTCTCTGCAAGATTTTGAACCCTAAACTAATTTTCTGCAAGTTTCAGCACATATTAGACAAATTAACAACTCCAACCACATAGCGTCAATTGGGGGATCGTGTTCTGAACTCGTAACTACTTTGAAGCCAATTATGCGAAATATGAAGTCGGTTACATTCTTTACAATCTGTTTGCTGTAAACAGAATTTGTTCTTTGGGGTGAAAAAAAATGTTTTTTGTATGAAGACTAGATCATGCAAGTTAAGATAAAATTCTTTCAGTATGCTTACCTCGATATTTTATATTAATATTAATATATTCACTGTTGCTGTAAAATATTTTTATAGTAAAAATATTTATGAACATAATCGGTTTACTAATATTTCCACCCCCCTAACTCTTAAATCAGGACTTCCTAAACCCAAACCAAAACATATACCCAAATAAAAGGTCCATGTGAGAAAGTTATGCCGTTGGAGCCGAGTTCTATTTTTGTTTTTAGAACTCTATTTGTGGCAGGTTTCAATTACTTAGTGGGCGATAACTTAACCAGGCACGATTAAGTGTCAAAGAAAAACAGAACCCACTTCTTCCCTACTAGACAAAGAAAGGTGTGCGGGAAAACTGCCTGCATAGAGAAGAAGGGAGAAACTTCCATCATTAACAAAATAATTAATACATTTATAATATATTATATAAACTTATAACACGACAGAAACATTGGAACTCAACTTTTGTGATATGCATGTGATAATTATCGATATATCAAGATAATATCATATAAAACCCATATCGATATAACATCATCATTATTCATCAGTAAGACTCATGAGTAATATGATTCACTTTAGATTTTTATGTAATGCAATGGAATATATGTCAAGTTAACAAAATTTGTATTCCAATCATTGAAAGCTGGCCCTAGAAAGGACAGCAATAACATGTGTAATTTTAAGTTCCACAGAATATAATAATGCTACCCAATACCTAAAAATAGCTAAAACTGTTGGAAAAGAAGATATATAGTAATAATGTTTTATTAACACATCCCACAGCCCTTAAAAACACCAATTCCGGAAAGAATGGATCAGTGGACTGTGCTTTGAAAACTCTCTTGCTCAATCTGCTTGTAGCGATGGACCATCTAACATCTACTGCCACCATTTCTTTTCAGACAAAGATATGAGCTGCACAACAAACTTTAATATGTTAGGTTCTTTCCTCAAATTTAAGACAACCTTGGGCATCTTTTTTCAGCAACTAGTCCAACTTGCAGTGTCATTCATCATTGTAAAGCTTGAACAAGTGCACTTTCAAATAAACAATTCTACAATTAAAGCAAAGGTGAATATGCTATTCCTTGTTAATTTTTTAGCTTATTAAATTATTTCAAAGCCAGAAAAGCTGGTGTCCACATAATCCGGAATCTATCATAAATGTCCCTGGTTCCTGCTGTCATACATGTTAAATTCAGAACATTATACAATTGATTTAAAATTAAACAGCAGTATGATAAAAATTAATTCAAGCTCACAATTAAAATATCCAACAATGAGATAAAATTAATTTGATTCAATGTTTAATGACCGGACACATTTTCAATGGCAAGTAAAGCTGCAAAAAAAATAATTACATACAAATATTAACCAGACAAAAGTAGAGTTTAAATACAACAATAAAATGTCCCAAATCATGAGCTTTCTTAATTGAAACATATTACTACCTCCGGTTTTAATTATAAGATTTGGTTTGTAGACTATAAACAGAGTCTTATAATTAAGACCGGGGGTAGCATTTGTTTTGGAGGAATAGACAATCTGATAATTATAGTAAAAACAAGAGGAGACCGCAATATCAACATGGAACCCTCTGAAGTTGAAAGCGCAGAGGATATGATAAAGGACTACTTGGCCTGAAGTCAGAAACTTCCAGACAGGTCCCTGAAGCACGCACACACACACGTTCCCTTTTTTCTAATGTCCTGTTTCCATCTATATTAGGAACAATCAAAAGCAAGAGCTTGAAAAACTAAATATAAAAAGGTTAAGAAACTCCCAATAAGATTGACATGAAAAGGATGATTTCAACCCACCAGAACCAGAACCTACTGTTTGATTGGGCATAAAACAGGTTTAGATCTAAAGGAAGTGGCAGACGAAAATTGAGATTTCATGGACTAAACTTTGTAGGCATATTTTCAAAAATATGCCAAATAACGTTCACGGATCTCAAGAACAATGCTGGAGAGATATGCTCATGTACTAATAAAAACAGCTCAACATCTACACTGCCCACTTGATTCTTTCATACATGTAAATTTCTCTTTCCATTATCTAATTTGCTTGCTACAATAGTTTATCCCCCGTGGTTTGAACATAAATTAGTTTGCTCTCTAGTGGTTAAAATTATCTCATTCGATTTCCCTGTAGTTTGCTTTGTAACCACTTAAACACCATGTGGTATTCTTGTTTCTAATTTTAACCAAAAAAATTATGAAAGTTTAAACCGGCAAACAAATTCACAGTTACAGGTATGTTGTATCATAAAAAATTTCAGTCCTTGAAGACTAATAACAAGATGAAATTGACAGTTCAAAATTGAAACACACCTAAACTCATCAATGGCTTCAGAATTATTTATCACTTTTAACATTCAAGTGACTACTTTCATTAAAATTCCGATGTATAGTCTGGGGATCAGATAGTCATTGAACAAATCACATGGGTGTCAAATAATGCACCTTGAATCACAGCAGGAAAAGTTGATTTTGAGCCAAAGTACATGGAAGTAAAATATAATGAACCCTTACTCTTAAATGGTAAAAATCAACTATGGCTTACTCCTAACTACACAACTTTAAGCAAAGCTCATTCAATGTCATCATATCCCTTTTCACCTTTGGACCTCAAATAACTTCTATTAGGCTTAATCAATCTCTCAATTAAAGCAATAGCGTAATTCATAGTCACATAATTTGAAAAATGCACATGCAAGGATGGAGAAACATAAACACGTAAAGAGCAAAAGAGAAAAACAAGCACTCACAAATATATGACAAACCTGACGAGCAACTTGTGCTAAGCGCCGACTATCCCTAGATGATTCGGTGACTGTGCAAGAGTTGTGAGGCTCCATGTGACCACCCCTAGATGATTCAGTAATTGTGCAAGACTTGTGAGGCTCCATGTGATCATCCTTAGAAGATTTGGAAATTGTGCAAGATTTGTGAGGCTCCACGTGACCATTTTGCTTCTCTTGACACTGTTCTTTCAAAGTTCTCAAACAATCTCCATCAGAGCTGCTTAGAGACTCCCTCTTGCGTTTTCTTTGGAATGTGTAGATAAATCTATCATTGACAGATTGAGAAGAAGCCTTCTCATCTGAATCAGACACTTTTAGACTTAATGTATCAGATGGCTCATTAGCTTCCTCAACATCTGCTCTGCAAGTTGGAATCTCCAAACTTTCAGCAGACAAACCCTCTTGTCTGGTCAAGTCTGATTCATCCAAAAGTTCCTTATCATCCTTTATTTTCTTCCAAGCACTGCTAGCTTTAAGAAACACATCTTCCATTTCAGCATCCTTTTGTGATTCTGACTGCTCTGTCTTTGCAACTGTGTCAGTAGGTTCCTTAGATGAAGTAAACATATTCTTCAGAGCTTCACTTTCACATAACATGGAACAGTTCTCCATTGATGGATCATTATCATCATGTGGAGAATTTTTTGCGCAAGAAATATAAGATGCTTTATTTTCACTATCATTAATTCTCCTCTTTTTTTTGCATATTGGCACTTCAACTAATGTTTCCTCATTTACAGTATCATTTTTAGACACTGGCTTCTCTGTCACTGCAGTTAGATCATGAGATTTTTTTGTCTCCACGATCTGCTGCAAACATGATGTAGATTGAACCAACTCGCTTTTCTGTTTTGTTTCTTTGTTTCTGCAAAATGACACTTCAACTAATGCCTCCTCTTTTACAGTGTCATTTGGAGTGACTGACTCCTCAGTCACAGCAGTTGTGTCATGGGTTTTATTTATTTCCATGACCTGCTGTGAACATGATCTAGATTGAGCAACCTTCCTTTCCGGTTTGGTTTCCTTGTTTCTGCAAAATGACACTTTGACATGATCGGCATCTGCATCTGCCACTGTGAGTTCACCTGGTTTCTCAACTTCACGAATATTATCAGTTTCAGAATTGTTTGTCACAGAAATCACTTCACCTTCATCTGCTCTAACTATTGCTTCATTCTGTACATCATCCGCATTTCCTGAATGAGAAATATTTCCATCATACAGGCTCCTCTCAAATGCTCGTATTCTGTGAGTGCAACCATTTCTGTAGAGCTCAGGCTCCTTCCTCCTAATGACTATGGAAGCGAAATCAGGGTTATGAATGTAACAACACTTTTTACGATCATGTGACACACAGCACATGCTGCTCTCCTTTGTCCCATTTAGAGCTGAATTTCTAGCGTCGAAAGTTGCAGCAGATTCAAACTGTGAAACCGGGACGGAATATATTGATTCATAAGCATAAAGTCTGTTCTGTAATTGTTTTTCCTCGGCTCCATTTTCATCTTCTACGTTTTGTTCAACTATGGAATGAATCTGGTTGATTCTTGCCTTCTCCAGTTCAGCCTGCGCTTCTCTTAACTCTTCCCTCAGGTCTCTAACTATTTCCTCAGCTTCTTGGAGCTGTGCTTCAAGCTCCTCAATTTTCTTCTGCTGACTCGAGGATGTCATCTCAGCTTCATTAACCTATGAATTAGCCACATGTTAAAACACAACAGGAAATAAAGACAATGTTCAAAATGATTTAACTCACGTACATCCCCCTCCCAGCTCAAAATGGGACAAGAATGCTCTCAATGCTGAGGGCTTATTTAGAAGATATTAAAAAAGACAGTGCAGAGATCAGTTGAAATTGGGAACCAACATTCATTTAAAAACACAAATATAAGATTCCCCAGGCCACCTCTTGAATAAACCTACAACGTAAGAGAGTTTAACACAAGAAAATGAAAAATGAAACATGCCAACAATTATATCACGTCTATGGATTCAATTTCTTCCTCGTTAATCTGAAAGTTAAAACGCATTTTCAGCATTCCTCAAATAGGTACCATATGAAGGCTACAAAGTCATGGACATTGGACAGGTAGAGAATTCTGATAGAGTTAGCTGTTTTATCTGACAGTGAATCAGAAGCAAATAACATGCCTTCTCAAATTTATGTTGATTGCATTCCTGTAATGACCATTAAAAGCTTCATATGAAAATTAAACCTTTAATGCAAGCTATTCCTTATTAGTTATTACTGTTCATGATAGCTCTTGTAAGCATAATCAGACGGCCAGAGTGTGAGTTTACTGAAGTCCCTAGTTCACTGATAAAACAAAGTAGGAGACAAGTTAGAGATGAAATTAATGGACGGACAAGTTAAACTTACATAACATTCTCACTCACGCATAATCATTGCAAGGTAACCCACATTTTAAGCAATCACAATGTGATTAACAATTCAGTGAAAAAATTATCAGCCTTCACCATCCAAATTCTGCCAAGCCATCTTTTTTTTTTCCCCTGACTTAGTGATTATCATCGCTTGAACTTGAGTGGAAGTTTCATTTTTCAGTCTTACAAAAGAAAACAAAAAAAATCCAAGCAATGAACCAATAGCACCAGAACTAACCCCACGAAATGGAAAGATCATATTTTCAGAATCAAGAAAGAACTCAAACCAAAACCAATTCACAGAAATAGGTAGAGGAAACACCAGCCAAGTCAATACCATTTAAGGATCATGATTATACCTTAGAATCCAACATTTGTTTGAGCCTGAGAAGCATCCGAAGCGCTTCCTCTTTAGTCGAAACAAGCTCCCGCTGAAACCTCATAGCTCTTCTCTCGGATGACATGATACGCGCCGCCGCTTCCTTTGCCGTATTGAGGATTATATCGGCGTAGGCCTTCTTCAACGCCGTCAATTTCTGTTAAAAACGACAAAACAACCTTCATCAAAATAAACCCACCTTCCAAAACTCACACAACACCCAACAGAGAACACTAGAGAATATCAAAGACGATCTCCATTCAGAAAATTTCCAGTAGATTTTGCCCGAAGAAGAAATAAGAAAAGAAAAGAAAAAAGAAAGACTTGTTCATTCTGAAAGAAGTAAACGGGAAGAGAAACCTTATACCTCGGAATCCTCCATTATTGACTAATGCATAAAGAAGGGGTAGTTGATAGTTGTGGGTTCCTGAGAAAGAGAAAGAAAGTTCTTGTTTTTCTATTGCGCTTGGAAGCAATGAGCAATAGCAGGAGAGGAGCAGCTGTGTCTGTTAGGAACTGAAAGCACCCCCACCTCGTATGACCAGAATGCCCTAGTGCTTCATCTCGTTATTACGAAACTACCACGTCAGAAGACAAACCGGGTAACTCCGGCGCGGTCGAGAGAAGGTGGCCCACCGGAGCTGACGTGGATGAGTGCGAGGTATAAACGTGGACGTTTCGGTGTTAACCGTTTAAAAATTAAAATAATTTAAAAAAAAAAAAAGGAATTGCGTTGGGAAGCGTGGCATGACGGTTGATTGAGCAGTGGTTCTTCCTGCTGAGGGCTAAAGCCAAGAACAGCCCCCTTAGCCCTTCCCCTCTTCCTTTGTCACTGGTCGTGAAACCGACAAACGATCCTTCACTCGCTCTTCTCTCTTTCCTCTGTCCAGCGAAATCCTCCTTCTTCGATCCCCCGCATGATTCTTATCCTAACTGTTTCAACGTTCTTAATAAAATTAACATCTTTCTCGTATGGGTCTAAACTCCCTGTTCATGTGATGCTTAGGATCTATTTTGGGCGATTGCTTTCACACTAGGCAAGCTTATTTGATCATGTTAATCAGTAAATTGAACTGAAAAAAGTAATCTTTATAAAAGAACTACATGCCGTGTTCATGAAAAATTAAAGGATGAAAACACGGAGATTAATGAGAGGTCATTCCAACAAAAGTCAAACCCTTTTTTGGTCAATAAGGAGTCCAACCTTACAACAAAAAATGTTTTATCATTTTTTTCTTGTTATTTATAAATATTTCATCATCAAGCAAACATCTCGGAACATTCTCATGTATCAATCCCTTACGTTAAATTTTCCTTATTTAACGAGAGAGAGAGAGATTACACGAAGGGGGGGAGAGAGAGAGGCAGAGTCTTCTCCCGCTTAACCATGCTTGTTTGAAAATCCGTTAGTGCACATGATTCATACCCGAACCCAACATACAAGTTAGTACCGATCCCCTACGCTGGCCCATTTGCCCATTCTTACGGGCTCAAACTTTTCCGGGTAAGTAACATGATTGGTCAACCCATATATATGCCTGCCCCGTTCGACCGTTATCCGCAAAAAACAAACACGTGGCCTTCTCTCGAGTCAGCTTTCATAATCATCGCCTGCTCTTTACCCCATCTTCTTCCACCTCCTCCTGAGAATTCCGCTGAACGAACCTTACAGATTTAGTTCCGCTTCATTCTTCGCGCTAGTTTTCAACTCACCGTCTGTGTGTCGAGCTGGATTCGCTGCCAACATCTTTTTTATCGTTATATTTTTTTTTTTCCCAAACAAGTTCGCCCTCAAGATTCGACGAGAAGCTGAAGTAATCACTTGAAAAACAAGAAGGATTTCTTCTCAATATTGCCGACCTGGTAATGTTTACTCTATAGCACTACTTACAAGTATCTTGTTAAAGCTCATGCGAAGTGGTTGTGAAAAATGTCCATTTCGCCTTCACTCTCTGTACCCAATCCTTCGCCTTTCTCCACCAGGCAAGTCAAACCCTACCATAACTTTCACAAATTCTCTTTCATATCTAAAACCCAAGGCTTTCTATTCCATCGGGGATTCTTCTCCGGCGACCGGATATTACAACTTGAACCCTTAAAGGCCAGAGCCAAGACCAGGGAGCTAGTCCTTGGTAACCCCTCGGTGACGGTGGAGAAAGGAAAGTACAGCTACGACGTTGAAACGTTAATCAACAAGCTCAGTAGCCTGCCTCCCCGAGGCAGCATTGCTCGGTGTCTAGATTCCTTTAAGAATAAACTCTCCTTGAACGATTTTGCGTTGGTATTTAAGGAGTTCGCACAGCGCGGCGACTGGCAACGTTCGCTGCGTCTTTTCAAGTATATGCAGCGCCAGATATGGTGTAAGCCCAACGAACACATCTACACCATTATGATTACTTTGTTGGGCAGGGAAGGCTTGCTTGATAAGTGCAGCGAGATATTCGACGAGATGCCTAGCCAAGGGGTGCCCCGGAGCGTGTTCTCTTACACGGCGGTTATCAATGCCTACGGTCGAAACGGTCAGTATCAGACTTCGCTCGAGCTTCTTGATAGAATGAAAAAGGAGAGGGTTTCACCGAGCATATTGACATACAACACTGTCATAAATGCTTGTGCTAGGGGTGGGTTGGATTGGGAGGGTTTATTGGGGTTGTTTGCTGAAATGCGGCATGAAGGGATACAGCCGGATGTTGTTACTTATAATACCTTGCTTAGTGCCTGTGCTAATAGGGGCCTAGGTGATGAAGCTGAAATGGTGTTTAGAACCATGAATGAAGGTGGGATAGTTCCTGATATAACAACGTACAGTTATCTTGTTGAGACATTTGGGAAATTGAATAAACTCGAGAAGGTTTCAGAGCTTCTTAGAGAAATGGAATCTGGGGGTAATTTGCCAGATGCAACATCTTATAATGTGCTATTAGAAGCTTATGCACGGTCAGGTTCTATCAAAGAGGCAATGGGCGTGTTTAGGCAGATGCAGGGAGCAGGTTGTGTGCCAAATGCAGCAACGTATAGTACTCTATTGAATTTGTATGGAAGGCATGGGAGGTATGATGATGTTCGTGACCTTTTCCTCGAAATGAAAGTGAGCAACACAGACCCAGATGCCAGCACTTATAACATCCTCATTCAGGTCTTTGGGGAGGGTGGATATTTTAAGGAGGTGGTTACTTTGTTTCATGATATGGTAGAGGAGAATATTGAACCAAATATGGAGACTTATGAGGGTTTGATATTTGCTTGTGGAAAGGGAGGGCTTTATGAAGATGCCAAGAAGATTCTACTTCATATGAACGAGAAGGGAATAGTGCCAAGTTCTAAGGCTTACACCGGGGTAATTGAAGCATATGGACAAGCTGCACTATATGAAGAGGCTCTAGTTGCATTTAACACTATGAATGAAGTGGGAAACAGACCAACTATTGAAACCTACAACTCACTAATTCATACATTTGCAAAGGGGGGACTGTACAAGGAATCAGAAGCAATTTTATCGAGGATGGGTGAGTCTGGTGTACCACGTGATGTGCATTCATTCAATGGTTTGGTTGAGGCTTTCAGGCAAGGAGGTCGGTATGAAGAAGCTGTGAAAGCTTATGTTGAGATGGAAAAAGCGAACTGTGATCCTAATGAGGTGACACTTGAAGCTGTTTTGAGTGTATACAGCTCTGCAGGTCTTGTTGATGAGAGTGAGGAACACTTTCAAGAAATTAAAGCTTCAGGAATACTGCCCAGTGTCACTTGCTACTGTATGATGTTAGCTCTCTATGCAAAGAATGAAAGGTCAGTGTTCATTTAGTTATTTTACATTATTTTTCTCTTGTCTTAAAGATATTAATGTTCTTCTTTGATGCTCAAATTTGAAATTATAGCACCAAACAATGACAGAAGGCAGTTTCCATGATTAAGAATTTGACAATGATCAATTAAACTTCGCATAAGATAAGTTAAGTGGCACATACTTGAGTAAACTAATGATATGCAAGGTGTTTGCACCTAAACGTGTGCAATTTATCTGTGACATTGGAAAAGGAAAGAATTAAAGAAAGCATTTATATAAAACAGTTTCGGGGCCTGCACTGATTATCTGTTTCACTGATAGTGAATTCTGAACTCAGTCGGCAGAGCTGGTGCCTGTAAAAATATGGCATTGGAGAAATTCGCTTGAAATGTGATTTGAATCTGAACTCAAAACGGATGATTGTTCTCTTGGCTTTGTCGTCCAGTATGTTGGGTTTCAAGAAGTTTGTTTGATGATTAACAGCATTTGGTGTTCCAACAGTGATAGGGTATTTGAGAATACATTTGACATTAAGATAAATCAATTATGGATTGTTTTGTATATTGATTTAATCACATGTTATGCTCTTGCTTTTTTATTCTTCCAATTGGAACTCTCTCTTTTTAATTTTGCCTCTTTGTACTTGCTATTTGGTTCTTTTGTATTGGTCAGTAATGGCCAAACTCAACGTGCACACTAAATTTAAATTTGATGTTGGGCATTTTACTTCTAACTGAACTATGGAGCTCGTGCTTTGTATGCGTATAATATAAGTTGTATTGTTCATACCTTATGAACAATGTGGCTTTCTATAGATTTTATATTAAACAGTCATTATATGGATAATTAATCTATCTTGGCTATTTAATCTTACCTTTCCGGCTTGTTGCTTCCAGGTTGAATGATGCCTATGGTCTGCTTGAAGATATGATCACTATGAGGGGATCAGATATCCATCAAGTGATTGGCCAAATGATCAAGGGAGATTATGATGATGACTCTAATTGGCAGATTGTAGAGTATGTCTTGGACAGACTTAACTCTGAAGGATGTGGATTGGGAATGAGGCTTTATAATACACTTTTAGAAGCTCTATGGTGGCTGGGCCAGAGAGAAAGGGCAGGAAGAGTGCTCAATGAAGCATCAAAACGAGGGCTGTTCCCTGAACTTTTCCGTAAAAGCAAACTAGTGTGGTCTGTGGATGTACACAGGTATAATGGGAAACTATTCTTCCTGAAATTTGTACTTTTTATTGAACTTACTTAATACCTGAAGCTTGACTTTCTTGCAGGATGTGGGAAGGAGGTGCGTTAACAGCACTATCAATTTGGTTGAATGATATGCAGGATATGTTCAGGAGTGGCGAGGATCTGCCTCAGCTTGCAACAGTTGTTGTGGTGTAAGTTGCTTTTAAGACTAAACTTGTTCATTTGCTTTCTTTCATTTTCTACAAAACATGCCAGGGTTCACATAAACATTAATGAGAAGAGGCGTGGCAAGTATAACTGTTGTGCTCAATACCATAATGACATTTTCTGCCATGTTCCGCTGAATTGATTTCCAATAGAAAACTATGCTTGAGTTGTTTGTGTTAACCAAGTCTAGCCTTAAATAAGAAACGGTAGTTTCATATCCATTCAACCATAATACAATAAAATGGCATCACTGCATGGGTCTCGCTACTTTTCATTCCTATGATGTCCTTGCTTGCGTTGATCGATGGATATATGAATCACTGCCATTATTCAGTCACCTTGTTTTATTTGGGGTCAGTCCCAGAGTTGGTCTGCCTCACCAACATGAAACGCACACAACTTCTTATGGCAAGGTTATAGTAATGGCCAGAGAAATGAAGTTTAGCAAGGGTTACATTTGGAAAAATCCTCCATGCTCCCCATGTTTCGGTGATGAAAACTCAATCATTGAGCAAAGTTAATAAATATGATTGTCTGAAACAATGATTTGTTTTTTAATGGTTAAATCTGTGGTGTCAACTGTTAGGGTTAACAGTGCTGCAGATTATTGGATGTGCATTTGATCTGCCAGTATTATTTATAGATGGATTTGATCAACATAGATCCTCCAATCAACTTTATTGATGCTAGATGTGTTTTCTTTTGTTCTGTTTAATAGTATACTTTTGCATTGCATTGGTCTGCATATCCTTTTTACTATTGAGGAGAAAAATAAACGTTTCTTTTAGTGTCATCTGATTTGTTTATCGGCGAGCATGCTAACATGGCCACATATTCTTATTTGATCAGTAGGGGCCAAATGGAGCAAAGCGCAGTTGCCCAAGATTATCCTATTGCAAAGACTGCCTTTTCATTCCTGCAGGAGATTTCATCCTCCTTAACATTTGCTGGATGGAACAAAGGTCGAATTGTCTGCCAGCAGTCACAGCTGCGGCGAATTCTGTCGGGCAGTGAATCATCTTCAAAAAAGGCCAAGAAAGATAAATTAATTACTCTAAATAACTCTCCCTTGACTCTTCCAGGAGGAAGAACTTCCAAATCGGGTGTGCAGGCTGGTAAAGTTAATACTTTTGATTCTAGAACAGAAACTAGTACAAGAACTGAGCTTCTCGCTGGTGCAGTTTAAAGAAATAGAGACATACATTCATTGCTTTCCAATCCATGCGCAATTATGTTTGACTGTAAATGAAGATTAGGGCACATATTTGTTAAATTAATGTTCCTAAGCAGGCTGTCTTTCAGCCTGCCAAAATTTTGGTATATAAAATTTTCAAGGTACCTGAGCAAAGTTCAGTGAGATATGAGCACCAGTCTTCACGAGTTTATTGATTTCCTGCATTGGATGCACCTTGATAGGAATTTTTTAACCATATACTCATTTGTTTAATTTATATGCAATTTTATATAACCGCAATGTTTGAACGAATTCTTGAACATATTTAACAAACTCCGAAGCTGGTAAAGAACAGAGGAATCAGAAATTGAAACTGTTCTTCGTAGTTCACTAGCTAGCATCCATCACTTCAAAAATCTGCCAAGGATGGTTTGTGACAGCTTGCATTACTCCTGAGGACCACCCGCGAATCCTATAATGAGGTTAGAATAATACTTATTCCTAAATTATTGGAGGGCAAACATAAGCAATTTACAAGTGGCTTGCCGGCGTAGCTTGTAATCTAATTGCATGCTTTTTGTAACCCTATCAAATTGAGGTGCCGATTCTGGCTGATTTGTAAGATATCCATAATTTACTCATAACGGGTTTATAAAATTACGGAGACCGTAGGATTTGGCGGGGATGCAAGATATTTCTTTAGTGCGGCCAATATATTATATTTGTGATTTGTGAAGCAATTCTATCACCAGTTGAATGAAACAGATAGAGGATGGGAAATGAAGTTGTGTTTTGAAATTATTTCATTTGGTAGTAAGTTAAATAAAAATAAAATCATGAGGCTTAGCATAGTTGACATTTAACTGAGTTCTTTAAGCATCTATTAGGGGTTCAATTCTTGACAATATGTATGGAAAGGGTCTTGTGACTAGTATTAAAATTTCTTTGAAAAGTCTATGGTACGAGGAGATTAGTCATTGCTACCGGCAGTGAATATCCAAAGCTCAACCAAAAAGTTAAATAAAAATGAAGAATAAATATTATGATTATCAAATTATGATATTTATGGCACTTTCTTTTGGGTGACCTATGATATACTTATCTGGTTCTATTTACAAGTCACTTTCAACATGTTTTATATATATTAAGAAAAACCTTAAATTTCATTAACTATCATTTAAAATTCAACAACTTTCTAACTTTATCCTTATTTAATATATATTATACCTTATATAAACAAGATCAACACAATAAAACAATAAGAGATAAAATTATATATTTATATCAAAAATTTTCTTTGTGTCCTATAAATAAGAGTAAAAAATACATTCTCTTTGCATGTTATATAAATAGGATCAGAAGAGTATTACTTTTACCCTAATATTAAAGAAATAATATCGATTAGCATTAACTGCATTGATTTTCATCATTGGAACATACTGTTAGATTAAGATATTTATAATTGAGGACATATGCGTCACTGATGTGCACAAGGAATAATCAGTCTGAAACTGACGTAGCTGTCATTAACCCACTTTTACAGGCTTTCGGCTATCTTTAACTTATTTAATTCAAACCCTTTAAGAGAAACAAAAGGAGCTAAAGCTACTGCAAAAGTTGCAACTTCAAATTACTTGTAGACGAAAAGGGGGCTAAAAAATAGTAAAGCTTGAACGTGTAAATAGCGGTATGGCAAATTTAGAACGCCATCTATATATCTAACCCCCTTTTCACTTTTACTCCTTCCCTTAACCCCAATCATCCCATTTCCCATCACCAACAATGCGTTGCTCAATGCTTTTTTTTTTTCTTGTGAAGAGACATTCATATAGATTTCGGATTTTTTTTTTAACAAGTTTGAATTATAATCATCTAACACCATGTGGCCAACTTTATTTAGTGGGATAACGCCAACCATAACAATAACATAGTGACATTGAACTAGACTTTTTGAATTCATATAGTTGCTCACAGCAAAAATAAAAGTTGCTCTGCAATACTTGGTTCAGAAGCAAATGTAGTAAATTCTGCAATCTGTATGGCATAAAAAAACACATAACGTGAACACTTTCCTCTGTTGCCTTTTGCGTTCAGAGGCCGCCCATGTTTGCATTTAATGGCAAGGTGTGGTCAAATATTCTCAATTTCTTTGAAGCTAAGGAATGACTTTTGAGTTCACACAAGATTCCATCCATCTGCCACTTTTACTATTTATATAAGTGGAGGGTTCATCTTTATAGATGCAGATAGCAGTAAGAAAAGAAAACAAGCTAAATAATGCAATTGCAAAGCCGCCTTCAAAAAGGAAGGAGGGGTGCTTTTAGGCCAATGGTTTGAGTTTGAGTGAGAGATTATTACTATTAGTGATTGAAGTTGATGTTTGTTTTTTTTTAACAAGAAAAGCAGAAAGTTGGTGAGGTTCCACGCACACAATGGCCATTCAAAGAGGGAAAAAGTCATTAGAAAACTTCACTTTTTATAGGATTCATTGACAATCCTAAATCGTTGGCTTAGACTCTTCCTTTAATCTGGACGTCTTTTGTTTTATGATTCATTTAACACCACAATTCCCGGTACGGAAGGATAAAAGTACGAGAGATTTTTAGTTAATTAGTGGCTATTCAATTCCTAGTTACCTGCCATTAAAAAGGGTGAGCTAAGAAGAGAAAACAAATGAGCTAGGAGTAAAGAAGACATATCAGAGAATAAAAGAGCTCAGGGCAAAATCCCATTTTGGGACTTGAACAGTATAACATGCAAGTCCTGGTACTACAATTAATGTAGCACATTCAAGTTCCTGACCAAGGCTAGTTCTATTTTGGGACCCTAAACAGGGTAGCAAACACAAGTCCCTGATGCGGCAACCAAAGTATGCAGATTTAGGAGCTTCCAACAAGGTTTTTTTCATATAGGTCTCAAAACTTGACTTTAGCACTTGTTAAGAAATAGGTGTGAAGAATGAAACTGAAATGAGGAAACAAATTAAGAAATAGGTGTGAAGAATGAAAATGAAATGAGGAAACAAACAGGCGGGAGCAGGAGAAAAATCGTTGTATTTTAAGTCAAGACTTCAAAGTTCGAGTTTATAAGTTATTCATTATACTCTTCCAACCTTTAATATAGGACCCAATTCTTGAATTGATTTTGATCCTAAATATAAGGCTCATTTATCATATTTATTAATTTTCTCTAAATTACCTCTATGGATACTCCCTCAACAATAATCAAGTAGAAGAGGGAGATGAAGTATTAAGATAGATGATTATGTTGTTTTAGGAAAAATGTGTCACTTTTCTTATAATTAACTAACTTACCTAACTTCCTTAATCTAATCAAATTAGTTAAATGGGTCTTATATTAAGAACCAAAGGAGTATTATACTACCCCCGATCCTAACTATAAAAGCTAGTTGACTAATTTGAGGGGATTAAGGAAAGAAGTTAAGTTAGTTATTTGTAATAAATATGTGTTGTCTTTCCTAAAATATCCTTGCTAATTAAGTGTATTGGCTATAACTACTATTAATAGGAGGATTATCTTGGAAAAAAATGCATAAATATGAGAAACAGAGTGAATTGAAGTCTTATATTTAGGACCAAAATAAAAGTTAAACAAGGTTTTATATCAAGGACCGGAAGTAGTATATTACTCCTTCCAATCTTATATATAAGCTTCATTTTTTAAGAGATGTCTGGTCTAAAATATAAGTTTTGTTTTTTAGTTTGTCTGAGTATTTATTACTTTTTTTTTATTTTGCTCTTAGTTGACTGTGTTTAGTACTTTTCTTTCTCATTAATATTATCTCCACATATTATCTTTCATCATTTTTTTCATTTATTGTTTCTCTCATTTATTCTATTAATAAATGAGGGCAAATTGGAAAATAAAATACATTTCTGACCTATTTATTATTTTTAAATGATTTTAACTGCTAGCTCATTGAACATGATCGGTTATTCGAAGTTTTTATATAGGTGTCCTTTAAAAAAAAAAAAAAACTGGAACATAGGAGTACTTATTAAACTCAACTTTTTCTCAACTTTGTTTGATGTAGAAACTTAAGTCAATAACGTAACACCTATATATATATATATATATATATATGGTGTAGAAGAAGATTAATTTGCAAAGGTAGCCGTGGAGGAATCAATGTTAGTATAAGAAAATTAATCTAATCAAACAGACACGGCGGAAAAAGCGAAGAAGCTTGGATGGTTTATAAAACAAGGGAATGGAAAAAGCAAAGAAGAGATGATGGAACCCCACAAAGTCTTATCTCAGCCTTATCCTCCATTCCCATTATCATCCCACCACTAAAGCCAACCATTCATTCATCCATCCATCAATAATGTACATTAAAAAAAAAAAAAAAGGTTCTCATGTCTCCTGATATAAACCCTTTCTTTTCCCAAAAAAAAAGCCCCATTAAATAAAGGAAAAATCTTCTCAGTGGGCTTATTAAATATACATTTAAATCAACAGTTGTTTGTCAGGCCAAAAAAAAAAATCAACAGTTCTTTGGGAAAAAATAAGTGTTTCAAATGATAAGATCTGCCTTTTTAATTTTTCATATTGTAACTGATAGCTAATACTTTTTTATATAAATTTAATACACGATATTATCGAGCCAGATTTTAACATTATCATATCTATGTTTCAAATCATAATATCTATTTTTTTCTCCACAAGATTTAGTATCTGCTACTACCGGATCGAATCATAGCGTTTCAAATGATAAGATCTACTTTTTTTTTTTTTCAACACAATATTTGATATCTAGTACTGTTGGATTGAACTCTAACATTGTCATGTCCCAAATTATCAAAGCTATTTTGTATAATCACGCATAGTATCTTATGCATGGTACTATTATGTGAGGTTTAAGCATTATCAATTTTATTATTCTAAAATTTCTTTTTTTAGATTTATATGGACTTAAATCAAATTTCATAACCTTTTCATTAGAATCAACCTCTGTTAATAAAAGATAAGATCTACTTGCGCAGATTTTAATAAACTTTTATTATGTTTTTGTGCTTGCTAGATTTCAATTTTAAGCACAGCGACAGGTTTTTAGAGGCTTTTTTTTTTTGCTGTGTTTCAAGTTATATTCAACTCTAACTAATTTGAATTAATTTTTTTTTTGCTAAAGCATAAGCATCTTCTTATTGGAGGCAATCATATTCGAGACACTGTCGGGCACTAAATGTGAGCACCTCTCCTAGCAGGAATTCAAACCTTAGTTCACCACGTTGTATGAGACTAACCCCTTCCACTAAATCCAATTCCCGTTGGTTAATTTGAATTTGAATTAAATTTAACCACATAACTAATCGTACATATTTTTTGTTTATATAACTTTTTGAGGAAAATAGGCGTCAAATTAAAGACAATTTTTAATAGCGCTAAATTAAAAGTTGATTCATACAACTTTTTCGACAAAGGATCCGAGAAAAATAAAAATATGCATCTTGTAAATATATTCTTATTTAAATATTTTATTTTTTAAATGAAATAAACCAGAATTCTATGATAAACATTTAAAAATGACCACAAAAATTTTAAAATTTGAATAATACCTACATATCATTTAAATACAATATAAATTACTTGCTCTTCTGCTGCTAATTATATTGGAGGAGCCAATTCTTTGTCATAGATTTCAATATTAAAATAAAATGTAATGTGCTTTGGTAAGAAATATGGATATTTACAATTAAAAAGCTTTAAGAAAGTGTTTTGGTATTTACAGGGAACTTCTTAAGTACGTGAGTCGAATTTTTTAATTAATGGGCTGACGTGTCCTTGACTAATAGCGCACATATATTATTATCCCAATGATACACACTACATGACATTTTAGATTTTTTAATATTTGGCAATTTTATTAAACAATTAATGAAGTCCTTTTCAATATGCTCACAACTTCTTTTTTTCTAAAAAAGAAAATCCATATCCATATACCTATTAAATTATGAATATTGTGATTTATTCACTGTGATGCATGAGCTCTACCATCTACTTTTATATTGCTTGCATGAACTAAAAAAATATTTATAAACATATATATATTCACTTTAGTTGAATAATAGGGCACATTGATGAAAAAATTTCCCATTATAAAATTTGTTGTTCAAAAGTAAGTGAAATCTATTTAAGAACTTGGATGCCACCTATATTAAACTATATTCAATAAGTGTAAATTTCTTCAAATGTGTAACATATTTCCAAACACGTATGCATATAATTAAAGATATATTGCACAGAGTTTATTAGAGTTGTGTCGCTCAAGAATTTGGATTCTCAGATACTCAGTGAATATTGTAATAAGAGGTTTTTTTTTGCAATTTTTTTTAAAAAAATTATTAGTTTGTGTATACATATAGAGAAGGGAAAGCACATAGATTAGCTGGTTTACAACTAACACTTTCATAAACGGAGGGCTCACAAATAATCTAATTTTAACTGCAACTGCAACTCGTACTATTCTAATATTAAACTCAAAGTGCTCATCAGATTGGTTTTATTTAATAATAATCCTGTTTGTGCGCAGATAATGTCAAATCGGAGTTAACGTAAAAATGTTTATTTTAAAAAAATATTTTGATATAACTAGTGCTAATTTTTAATCCTTAACAAAAGAATCATAATTATTGAAAACGATTTAACAATAAATTTACAAAATTTAGACTGTTTGATGGATTTTTTTTCCCTAGATTAAACCAAGTTAATCTTAAAAAATAATATTTACACCACAGTGTTGATGCATGCATGTGAGCGTCTAAAGCCTCTGAGAAAAAAAGCTGGTGATAGCCCATGTGTTGGTGATTACACTAAATATTAAAATAAAGAAAAAAAATTAATAATAATGGAGGGTCATCTGAACTTGTCTGCTTAATCTTCATTATTTTTATTATTTGGTCAAAATATTAATTTCCACTTGTCAGTCTTTGGATTCCACTTTGGAGGGTTAAGATTAAGCATTTCTCTTAATCATTTTTTAATTTTACTTGTTTTGGGTTTTATTATGAAGCTCACAGTACAAGTTGTTTGACTCTTGATCGATGGTAATTGGACTTTTATTTTTTAATTACCAAATTGTTGTCATGGTGGATCCCATATCATCTTCACGTAGGCCATTAAAAAAATATGTAATCAGTTTTATAATTATATAATTATCTTATAATACATACCCACACGCACACAGAAATTCATTAGTCATTGACGTAATTATCAGCAATTGCTGAGAAACAGTCGGCAAAAAAAAAAAAAGGCAATTGTTGAGAAATAAATCAACAATTCTCAATTACTATCAAGTGATTTGAACAATATTATTATTGTTGTTGTTTTACGCCATGACTAGGGAGAATTATAGAGTTTTTTTTTTAACCAAATAGTGAATAATTAAAATTAAAAATCTTAATAATTTATTTGTCTCTATGTAGCCAGTCGTATAGATTTGGAACGTCTGCGGCAACTTTTTACAGTGTGTCTATTTTTTTCTTACACAGAGTCGCTTTACAATTTTTTTTTAAAATGAAGAAAATACCCTCCCTATTAACCTATTTATATGTTAAAAAAAGTGGACAAGGCACATGAAAAGGTGTTGCAGGACATTTGTGAAGATGTACTGAGACCTTGAATTTCTTTTTTTTTTTGGCAACCTGTTGAACATTTTCTGAAAAAGAAGAAGAAGGAAACTTTTTTCTAAAAATCGCAGATGTCCTAAAACTATTATGATTTAAAATAATAAAAAGTAATAATATTTGGAAAAATTTAGCATATACTGTTATTAACTTAGACTACTTCCAGTCCTTAATATAAAAACTAGTTGACTAATTTGAGTAGAATAAGAAAATTAGTTAAATTAGTCATTTGTAATAAATATTTTTTTTTAAAAATACCTTTATTAATAATGTGTATAAGCGTGGTTAGTTATAACTACCGTTTGATGAAACATCTAAGATATACACACAACTACTATAAGAATTGCCTTTAAAAAAAAAGATAAATATAATAGATAAAATAAATTAGAGATTTAATACCAAATTAAATATTAGATTAGTTTTTATATTAACCACGGGAAGTAATATTATATTTAGCAGAAATTAGATCTACCTAAGATACCGCATGTTGTTTTCTTCTACCTGTATAATCATAAAACAGATGCCTTTTGTTTTGTAATGGCCATTTTATGCATTTATTGTTAACAGCAACATCTCATATGCTCTCCTCTTTATGTGTGGGTGTTTTTATTAAGGATGTTTTATTCTGCTCTACAGGAAGTCAACCTCTTTAAATTAATTGTGACATTAATAAAAATTCCATCGCATTAATTGACAAGTATCTCCAATTTCCTCGAAAAAATAAATCCACAAGCTTACTTTAACAAGATTTGTATGTAAAGACTGAAGTATCTTAGTATCACAATTCACCAACTAAATTGGATTCAATGTTTATTATAGGGTTAAACACGGTTTAAGACAAGTACTTATGATTTTATAATGACTTGGATTTGAGCTCAATATTGTTAACTTCTAAGTAGACTAGATTAGATGTCTTTAACAATATGTGCTCTATGTTTCTATCAATGTCAAAAATATAAATATGGAATTTTGACTTCTGATTAAAAAAAAAAGTAGATAATAACTATTTCTATACTTTTATGAAATTTATAAAAATGAAACGCATTCTTGAATATCGTCACACTTAAAAAAATTACTCAGTTAATAAAAAGCGTGTGAAAGTCTAAAAGTATGAAAATATCATTAGCAAATGAAAATATAAAAGTAAATAATTATTCATCAAAATAATATTTTCTAACATAAAATATCTACTAGGATAAGCTATTAAATTAATAATTTTAGGGAGTGCTATTTCACCTGCATTAATGACAGAGCTGATAGAGAAATAAAATAAAATACTACTAGCTGATAGGAAAAGATATATTAATATAATCAGAAATAAAAGCAAGAAATTAAAAAACTCACCAAACTGTCTGAAGATAATAGAAGATTAGATTGAACAAAGAGACAAAATATTACACATGGTGGTGGCAGATATACGAACCAATAAAAACTCGACACGTATCCAAACGCACACACAAAATCCACTCATCCGTATTTTCAACATGCTCGCTCCACATGTTGCCACCTAATCGCTGTCTCTGTTTTTCTCTTTTCTATATAAAACCACCCCTCACCACCGATTCTGAGTCTGTCGCCGCCGCACTCTCCTTAGTGTTCCCCTTTTCTTCTCCTCCCTGACTTCCCCTGTACGGACTCTCTTCCCTCTTTAACGGTCGACGCCTTTAACGGCCCATCGGAGGATGTCTCGCACGGGCACTGCCACCGATTCCACCATAAGCGTCGATGGTGATGGTTCCGCCGGAGAGATCATGCTGTTTGGGGTTAGAGTTGTGGTTGATTCCATGAGGAAGAGCGTGAGTATGAATAATCTGTCTCAGTACGAGCATCCTCAGGACGCCGCAAACAATAATAACGGCAACAAGGAAGATACTCTGGCTGCCGGCTATGCTTCCGCGGATGAAGCTGCTGCTCATAATTCCGGCAGGCATCGCGAGCGTGAGCGTAAGCGAGGTCCGATCACATCATTTTTAGCTTTCTTCACTGCGGCCTATTACTTTGCTGAATTTTGTTTGTTTGTTTGGATTTTGTTATGACCAAAATGGATAACCCCGCCTAGAATTCTTGCTGATTCATATAGTGTTCTTAGACATCCTCTGTCTGAAGACCGTTTGGTCCCTTTGGAAACAGAATACGATAGTTTCTTTGCATTGATGTTGATTTTGACTAACTGTACATGTAAATTCAACAGGAGTTCCGTGGACAGAGGAAGAGCACAAGCTGTTCTTGCTGGGATTGCAGAAAGTTGGGAAAGGTGATTGGAGAGGGATCTCAAGGAACTACGTGAAAACTCGGACGCCTACACAGGTTGCGAGTCATGCTCAGAAGTACTTTCTCCGGCGAAGTAACCTCAATCGCCGACGCCGTAGATCCAGCCTTTTCGATATAACGACCGACACGGTAATTCTACGACCGTACTGTTCATGCCCAACAGTTATCTTCCCTTCCCCTCCTTTTTGAAGAATAAATAAATCGAGAATCAACGCAGGAACTTGGTCGGAAGTGAGGTTCATTTCCTGTTATTCTAATTCCAAGTCAGTCCTTAATATCTAATAGGTTATAGTCCATTGTTATTTAAATCGAGTAAGAATTCCTGATTTAGTTCTTAGTCTTCCGATAGGTAGTTTAGCTGAAGTTTACTTTTGCTTCTCCTGGGGGAAGAAAGAGTATATTACTTCTGATATTCCATGTTACTCAATTAGTTTTATAATTTCTTTGGTGGGTAAAGAGACATTGACAATAGTAGGATAACGTGATTTTCGGTTTTGGTACCCTACGTTTGAGAAAGTTGACATTTTACATGGTAGATTGGTAGGCTTAGTCAAATATTAGTCTGCAATTTTTCTAAACTCGAAGGATCAGAGAAACTCAGGTGAAAAAAAAAAAAAAAAGATCAGAGAAACAAGTCTTTCTGATCTTGTCAATTTTCTGCGTCAGGTCTCTGCAATCCCAATGGAAGATGAACAGATCCAGCATCAAGATTACGCGTCTCATTCAAATCCTATGTGCTCTGCAACCCCTGAAACCACCAACATGAATGGATTTCCAATGATGCCAGTATATCCGATGGGTGTTGGTTCTGGGATGATTTCAGTCCCAGTTTCAAATCCAATAGAAAAACTTACTCTTCGACAAGGAACGATGGACTGTAACGGGCAACCCCAGCTGGTCCGATCAATTGCAGTTCTTTCACATCCTCAAGCTTCTGAAGCATCTAATATCACATCAAGTTCAAGTTCAGATGTTGATCCACCTACGTTGTCTCTTGGGCTATCCTTATCTTCTGATCAAAGACAAACTTCAACAAGCCATCCTTCTATGCTTCCCATGCCACGTTTCAACAATGGAGATAACATCATAAGTGTTGCTTGAGGAAAGATAATAAGAACTTGGGGTTCGCGGGGATGTTTATGTCTAATTTCTCTTCAACAGTAAAACCTCAAAGGGGAAGGATAAGGATGGTGATGATGGGAAGGCAGCTTTTGTGACTGAAAGTTGATCCCTTCTGTTTGTTGTACAGACCCTGGAAAAGGTCGTGTCCTGTTGTTATTGTATTCTAATGCTATGACCTTAGATTCTTGTTTATTTTAGCCGTTTATGTCTGTAGTTTGATGCAGTTGATTGAAAATAACAAGTACTACTGCATGTTCATTACTGATAAAATTTGGATGTGGACTACACATTCGATCCCCAGTTTCTACATATCTCTGGCACCAAAAATATCAACTTGCATATGGCTTTTTAATTATTCTTGTGCTGGGCTGTGTCTTCGAATCAGGATTAAAACGCCTTTTATCTTTTGGGTAATTCCTTTTTGGTGAATATGATGACTCTATATTAACTCCTCTCATTAATGGCCTACGCGGTTGACTGATTGCATCAGTATTAATTTCATGATTGTTTGTGTTTTGTGGGCCATTTGGCTTGGTTCGAGACCACCTTAGCTACTGTCATTCTCGTAATTTATTTCGGGGCCAGTAATGATTTCATGTTATTCTTCCCTTTTACTCTTGACCTGTTATATTTTCACCCATCATATTGTTTCCTACTGGTGATTCATCCAAGAATAATGGCCCACCTAATCATATTGTTATTAAAATATGTATTATTTCGATTCTAAATATAAGACTCTTATATTTAGAAGCGGAGGAGTATAATTTATCATATTTTGACGGAAAAACTAGTAATAAATATAATTGAAAAACGGTATATAATTTTTATCTTGTTTAAACCCATTCTCCAAGGAATAATATTTGTTGTTTTCAAAGCTGAATCAATTTATCCACTTAGTAAGAAGTGGGTAGAACAAGCATGATTATAGCAGAAGAATAAGAATTAGTACGCGTACGCCATGCTATTAACTTTAATGGAAGCAAGAAAAACTTATTCACGTTGGCTTAGGGATAGTCTCAAAGATTAAGTTCCCTAAAGAGCCTGTGGGGATTTTCTTTTGAATTGTTTAATCCATTTCAGAAAAACGGAAAAAAAAAAAAGAAAAAGAAGAAAAAGAGACGCGTTACGTACACGCACAAGTAAACTAAAGGGGAAAAATTTGATAAGGCCGCCAGGACGTGTTCCTAATTTTTCATTGCGAAGTCTTTGCAAAAATTCATTATTCAATTACGACGCACAACTATATAATACTTCTATTATCAAGTAGTGGTTTTTTTTTTTTTTGGAATACATAGAAAGGCATAACCTTAGAAAGAAAAACGAAAGAAATTAACCCATCGAATTTAATATATTCCCATTTCCCAATCAAACCAAACCCCTGCAGATCTTTGCAGTTTGTATTGAGGAGGAAGAGATCTCATAATCATTTCTTCAGTAGTTATGTTCTGAGTTGCTTTCTAATTAAACTTTTTTTTTCTAATCTAAAGGGTTGGATTTTGCAGAAGGAGTTAGATTAAGATGAATTTAAGACTTGTTTGGTTTCTTGTTTTGAAAATAATTTTTTGTTTTTAAAAATAAAAAACTTGTTTGGTAATTTGTTTTTAGTTGATTGTTTTAAAAAACAAAAAAATAATAATATGTTTTTAAAACTGAAAAACCAAAATAACTTTTACATGTTTTTTTGTTTTTGTTTTTGTGTTTTTTTTTTATTTTGAGAAATTGGAGAAATCTTCTTTTTTTTTTTTCCTCTGTTACCTACTACTTATCATACCGGTGATAACTACCACTTGTCAAAGTATAATTTTTTATATTTTTTTTTATCAAATATGATTTTTTAAAAATTATTTTCTAAACAAATTTTTTTATTTTTTGTTTCCAAAACTTGTTCTTAAAAACAATTTTATAAAATTGTTTTGAGAATAAGAAAACAAAGAATAAAAACAAACAGGCACTTAATCTTTGAGACTAATCACTTCATATGTCACCTAATCTCTTTGAGCATCTTTCTATCGGTTCTCTGAAACTTTTCTTTTGGTAGTTCTAATCATTCAATGCTTCTATTAAATTTACAAGTTTTACAGGTTTGACTTGTAAATTGTAAATATGGGTGTTTGACTTGTAAAATTCGAGTCTTAGTCATGCGAGTTTGATTTGTGAGATAAATTTGTTAGGATCTTCTTGTATTTACTTTGCTTATATGGGACGTATGGATATTTTTTCTCAGATTAAAAAGCTAAGCAATCATGAGCTTGTTGAGTATGATTTTCCAACTCGTAGTCATATTTTTGGACCACTTGTTTATGATTTGCCGGCACTTGATCTACACAAAAGTGATGAATTTCCAACTCCTTTCAATTTGACATGATCGAGGTATCTCAACGGTCAACTGCAAACTACTCCTTCCGTCTCTTATTATAAGATCTTTTTAATTAAATTACGCAGTTTAAGAAAACAGTTAAAATTAGTCAAAAACAATTAATATGTAGCAAATATAATTTTTTTTCAAATATATCCCTATATATAAATGAGTAAATGTAAGAGAGTAATAGTTAGATAAATGAAAAAAATAATACATTAAATGCATTAAATTAGGGATAAAATAGATAATAATGCATTAAATGTTCAAACAAATTCAAAGAGAATCTTATAAAAAAACAGACCCATTCAAAAAATTAGATTTTATAATAAGGAATAGAGTAGTACTCCTTATTATCGAGCTACTTCATGCGGTTAATCCATTGTTTCTTCAAAAATATAATCCATAATATTGGTCTATGCTATGACTTAAATATCGGAGAGCCTCTCAAAAAGAAGTGAAATTTATAAATTTAAGGAGCACTTCCATTTAATAGGTTAGTTTTTTAGGATAAGTTTTCTTTTTAAATTTCTGCTCATAATGTTGATACCTCCATTAAGAGGCTAACGTTCTCATAGAGGCTACTCACAAAAAGTTTTGACTAGCAAGGTCGAGTGAAGTTCACGGATTGAAGCTATAAGAATGTTGGCTCTTAAGCGGAGTATATTGTTATGATTCTCGTCAATGCGTAACATCTTCAGGTAGTTAGGAATAAGCAGCAAAGCAACAAGAGAAGTTGAGTCTCTTACAAAAACTACAAAATCGTTCATTTCTCCAAGCTAACAAACCCAATATCAGTTTTATTGAATTCATATCATCCTAGCCAGAACAGCTGTATATGTAGTAGTTATGTAGATACATAGATGCAAGTTAAGGAAGACTATCACTTGCTCCCTCAAAGACTTCACATTTGGTATGCGGAAAAGTCTCTTACAATAAGCATAGTAAATAGATTTTTTCAGAAAACCTACTCCAATAACTATGGTTAGAAGTCTAACCTTCCCTTTTCCATTTCCTTTCTAGCAAGGACTTTTTCGCATACCAAACGGAACAGAAGGATTCTAAGTCTTGTGTGAAACGAATCCAAGCTCCTTTCGCTTCTGTTCGATAAACTTAGCAGCCAACAAATCTACGCTCTCTTCTTTCTTGTGCTTAGCGGGGACTTTCTGTTCTTCGACATGAGAGGTTGATCCATCGGCTGGAACTGGATAGGTCACGTATGTGGGGTTACCGCGACCCCTTGGCCTCTCCGACCTTTTGCCTACATAGACCTGATCAGCATACTCAGAATCTGAGGTTGAAGGCCTTCTGAGAGTCTTTCCAGCAGTAGTTCCAAAAGTTTTGAGTGCAATAGAAAAAGAGGATAGCCTAATGATATTTGCTACCACCTCCATGGATTTCTCACACAGAGAGCTGTCATTCTTTGGCATCGCTCTGCTATCCATGCTTCTACTGGTTGGAGCTGATCTTGTAGTGAACTGAAGTGATTGTTATGAGATGAAAAGCGCAAAGAACACGTATTTATAAGGATCTTATAAAAGATTGGTTCTTTCTGATTTTGTAAAAGCTCTAACAGTAAGAACTTGCTGTTAACTGAAGGTGTTGAGCAAAGTATAGAAACTTCAAGTAATTGGTATTATCTTGTTTCTGATTGAAAAGTGAACGATTTTTTTAGCTCTTCAGTTGTTATTTGGGAAATGGTCATTGGTTTAATTTCCACTACAAACAAAACAATTCAGAAAGTGCGGTTTGGGGAATCTGTGTGACAAATTAGATCATTGTGTATGTCAGTCTCATGACGAGAGATTGTGTGTTAATGTTGGGCTTCATCAAAAGTTTCCATCCATCAACCAAAACCACATGTTACCGAGTTACGCAAAGCCTATACAGCAAAGGAACAAGATTCTCGGACAGTGGATTCTGCCTAGTTTCCACTTTATATTTTGACATTTTCATATAGCTCCTTTGTCATTGTCACTTTCTCAATGATTCTCTTAACTATTGGTTAATTTGGTTAGGAACTAGTGGTTAATTACTTTCATCGCTTTGTCTCGCCTTCTCAGAGAAGTTTTTGTGTATGTCTGAAAAGCAGCAAGTGAGTAAAGAAATCTGGAGCCATCCCCAGCCACCAATACAACAGTTCTGACTTCTGACAGCATATCACGATACGTGTTCCTTAATAATTTTAAACAAATATTTCGGCAATGTGTTAATACTTAATAATGTTCATATCCATTCATAACCAGTTCAGTTTACTTAGAGGGTGTTTGGATAGAAACTAAATCATGGTTTCAGAAGTACTTTTACGGATTACGAAGTAAATATGTGGAGGAGATTACTTTATTTTGCGAAAAAGTGCTTCTGAAACCATAGTTTTGGATTTCCCAAACACCCCCTTAGTTTTTACGGTCTGAATCAATTCGAAGAATTCTCTAAATATTTTTCAAAAACTCAGTTGGGTAAAACAAGGGGTCCGCATCGAATCTGCTTGCTCATCCCCGACACGGTACCGTTTCCAGCATGAGACCCAACAAACCCCACTTTTTTTAATTAATTTTATTTATATTTATTTGGGTTAAATTGGATTAAACGCTCTGAAATATTTTTTTTAGCAGTACCCAATATTTTAAAATGATTAATTTTCAATATATCCAACACTCTAAAGTATATTTTTAGGAGCACTCAATATCTTAAATTTATTTTTTGAATGCATCAATATCTGAAAATATTTTTTTAGCGGGGCTCAGCATCCTAAATTAATTAATCTTTAGTATATCTAACATTTCAAAATATTTTATATAGCACCTAATGTCCTAAATTAATTAATTAATTTTTAGCACATGCGGAAAAATCTTTAGTGGGTATTGGGTGTTATTGCGAATCAAAAATTAATCAATTTAGATATTAGTAAAATTATACTAAGTAAAAAATCCTCTAGATGCAGTAAAAATTCATTAATCTGTATTACGGAGTGTTACTGAAAAAAATATTTTAAGATATTAAATATAATAAAGTTTAAATAAA
The DNA here is from genome assembly GCF_004799145.2 of Neltuma alba. NCBI lineage: Eukaryota > Viridiplantae > Streptophyta > Magnoliopsida > Fabales > Fabaceae > Neltuma > Neltuma alba. The sequence goes on along the minus strand of NW_021633125.1, from coordinate 217,543 downwards.
AAAATAAAATAAAAAAGCCGGCATCTCATCCTCCAAACGCTGCCGTTTGGGGGTATGAGACGAGTAGGAAACGTCGATTCCCAATGAGAAAGTACGCAAGCCGCACAGTCGTATCAAAATCTCATGTTTTTGCCTTACCGTCCAGATTCCTGATCTCTCCCTCACCTTGAAAAAAAAGAAGAAGTTATTTTTAAAAATAAAAAGTTCGCAAGGAACAATTGCGGTCCACCTGTATATACGAAATGAATACTATTAAACAATAACAAACGGAGCGTGTAGAAGGTGCGGGACAAACAAACTTGATGAACAGGAAATCAAATCCGATCATTTTATTTCATGACCATCTTATCATGACCCGATGCGGACTAAATCATATGTTTTCCATCAATGCAAAATAAATTGTACAAACTCGAAACTGAGATACTATAAACTCACTTTAATGATCAATAGCTGCATGAACATTCTCTTTATTTCTACATTCATTATTGCTAAGAGCCTTCTCACGCAAGAAGGGGAACCTTTCAGAATAGTTAGTTACTTACAAAGGTTACAAGCAAATAGTTAGCTTACAGTACAATTCAGTGAAGCTCGCCTGTGCTCTTCATGTCATTCTTCGAACCATCTAGATACACATTGATATTGGCCTTATATGTCGTCAGTCTAGCTAGATGAAAGCCAAGGGTTCGGTGCCACGTAAGTGTACCCCTGGAAATGGTCAGATGCCGTAGGTGTGGGTGCTGGTGAATCAACAGGAGACATTGAGGTCCAGCATTGATCAAAATTAGCTGTACAGTCTAACCCACTCACATCTGGCTTGAATTTTGGCTGCAGTTCTCTTGCCTCCAGTTTCTTCCAATTGATTGAGTGAAACCACTTGTGACCTTTAATTTGGTTGTCTCCATTTGGTCCATTGCCCAACCTTTTTGATGGATCCTTTTGCAGCAACTGTGAAGTAAAAAGAAATGTGCAGTTGTTGTACTGTGGGTCTCGTGTGTTACATGGAATCTAAGAAATGAACCACGCTATCCATGACTCATAAGTAACAGGCTAGTCAGATTTTTTTATCATATACATTCATGAATTTTTGTAATTATGAATGTATAATGGTAACAGAACAGATAAAAATAGTATAAATTTCTCAACATGGTCTATTGGTCTTCGATTCAAAGTCAATTGTCATTTTCTTTACCTTGGGAAGTAGTTATGGCTTCAAAGGTCAATTCTATACAACTCATTTTCAAATGGAAGTTATACATAATATAGAGGGAAAATAACAATTGAAAACAAGGATAGGGAGACCAGAAAGTTCATAAAAACAAACTATTGCCTATGTGCAGGAAACAAACATATCTAACTTTTATTATAGGGTAGAAGAAAAGAGTAGAAAGACAACGGTTTAAGGAATGCTGTTGTATACTTACTCCTTTAAGCAAGGAGTGAGCTTCACCGGTAAGCATTGGTGGAAGTTTCACTTTCTCTTTAACTATCTTCTCTTGAAGTTTCTTTCTGTTAGCGTGTGTGAACGGGGCCTGCAAAATAGAAGTTAATGATCAGGGGGGCGGGGGGGGGAAAAAAAAAGAATGCACACGTTTTGTTACATAGCAGCATCCCATTGACTTGGATACAAATCCTAGCTGTCAATATTGTAGTATTTTGTAGCTTAATGTGTATAGACTCCTAAGGAATCTCCTAGATAACCCCAAAAGGCATTGGTCAACCATATGTTTTCTCAATCAGAAAAGAATTTGACAAGAAAAGAGTCCCAATAGCACGACATGATAGATAGATTAGACCAAACGCTAAATTAGAAAGACTGATCTTCATTATGAGAAGGGCTGTCAGGATCGATAATTTTTGTCATTAATGGTGAAAATGAGCCAACATTCCAATCTTAATGACTCGGCAGCTAAGACCTTAGATCCGAATGACACATGCACACACACAAATATGAAGTAAGCAACCAAATCATCAAAATGTCATTCAATTACATCGAAAAGCCTCTCCTCCACATGCACTGACTCTCCATACTCCATATGCATATTTTTATCATATACACGCATATATTCTAGCAGAGTGTAGAGCCTTCATGTAAATACACAGCTTACGCAACGAAAATGATTGGTACAGAGATGGAATTACCTTCCCTGTTAGCATTTCATACAAAAGTATACCGACGCTCCACCAATCTGCCTCCTTGTTGTGGCCTTTAGCCAGTAAGATTTCTGGAGCCATATATTCTGTGGTCCCACATAAAGAGTTGGACCTCCCTGATTCATCAATTTCCTTTGCCAATCCAAAATCAGTTAACATTACCTGAATAAGAAAATGAATTTATATATTTGAATCATTCCAAAAAAGATCATAACAAATCTGACGATTTTTACTGCACTTGTTATTTGCACAAATAAAATAATATGAAGAATCAGATCAAAAACTTGAGATCACAAGGACATGCGACAAAGTCTATGCATATTCCTTAAGCAAAATTAAGTAGATAGGCAACGCCATTACATGCCCCTCAGAGTCCATAAGTATATTTTCAGGTTTAAGATCCCGATGCACGATTCCACGCTTGTGAAGATGGGAAACAGCAGATACTATCTCGGCAGTGTATAGCCTTGCCTGATCCTCACTACTCAAGACATACCAAAGGCAGAATTAAATCTTTGAAATCTTTGAACATGTAAATTGCAGTATTTAGGGGGATCATGGATAATATACCTGAAGATACCCTGCCGATACAGATGAAAGAAGAGATGTCCTCCGTTTATAAAGTCCAAGATCAAATATAATTTAGATTTAGTCTGCCCATACATTTAAATAAAATATAACAGTAAGTCGAGAACTTGCCATTAAAGTGATTTAGCTAGAAAGAAAGGGGAAATAAAGAAAAGAAAGAAATGTTTACAAAATTCAACCATAGTGCCAGAGTATTTTACATGTCTGGAGTGTTTGACTGAAGTTAAAAAGAACTTTGCCAGTATAAAATTGTTTAAGCACACAAGATATCAATTCACTACATTCATGATGCTAATGTCTCGAAGTTCCTAGAACAGATTTAATAGGTGCTGACTCTTTCATAACTCACTCAATGGAACAAACGTGACTTTCAGTCAATAAACTGAACAGTGCTAAATGGTGCACCATCTTCACCTGTTAACACTAAGATCACCATCTTTAGAGGAAGAATGGAGTTAACGACATCTAAATTCTAAGCTGAGAGCAACAATGGCGAAGCTTAAGGGATTAAAAGATTACATTCTACAGGTATAACTACTGCTTAGTGCTTGCTGCTGCCAAGTAATATTTGCAAACAACAACATAAGCTGGGACCGTTACATAACGAAAAAAGCAACTGAACTTCCGAATCATGGGCAATACTTTAGCAGGCTAACATGAAACTTTGGCATGCTTTTCTATCAAACAAAAACAATTTAAATATACTCTCCCAAGTAGGAATTCAGAATTTAAGAATCAGGCCAAAAGAATGACTTTCATAGGTTCACCATAAATCAAGGTAAAGAAAAAGCACCTGAAAAGAGTACCGGAGCTGAACAATAAAAGGGTGAACCACTTTAGTGAGAATATCTCTCTCGGCTTTCATATAATCCACATGATTCTTCTTTATGATCGTCTCCTTCCGCATCACCTTCATTGCAAAAATGCCATCACCATGACCACCACCACCCTCCTCTCCATCCAAACGGTCACTCTTTTTCCTTACCTGAAAGACCTTCCCGAACGCGCCCTGCCCCACAACTCTCAAAATTTCAAAATCCCCAGGTCCGATTTTGCAGACCATTTCTCTCCAGAATCACTCACACCCACTTGCTTTTCGCCAACTACACAATCAGTTCCAAGCCCACTTCCGCCGTCAGTTTCAGTCTCGCCGTCGCTCTGAGAATCAAGTTCATCAACAAACGCCAGGAAATTGGAGGACTGGGCAAATCGAGGGGAGGGTCCCACAAAAGAGTGGGACCTACTCTGAATAACCTGTGGGCTACCAGGAATGGCAGTGGATGGAGATGGATTGGGATCGTGAGAAGAAAAAGGCGGAAAGTCGAAATCATGGTGAGTGGAGGAGGAGGAAGAAGGTATGGTAAGCTTGCCAAGGTTTGCAGCAAGGAGGGAGTGAAGGCTTTTCTTCTGAGACGTGGACACCATTATCAGGCACTTGATAGTTCCTCGGGGCCACAATCACGAACGGAAGAGAAGATGGAGACGGACCAGGACAAACGCGGGACGACGCTGATAAAGGTGACAATAATTGATACAAAGTACAGAATGATTCCGAGAAGCGATCAGAGTGGAACTCCTCAAGCCTGGCTGTCATTGCATGACGCGCTATTCGGATTGGTGAACATCACGATCTTTGCGTCCCTGCTCCCCCATGATTATCTTGTTTATTTTATTGCCCACCGTGATCATCATTATCATTATCAATAATAATAATAATAAAACTTTACACCCCGACCGTATTTGCAATTTTGCAGCTGTGGAGAGTTTGGTGCCTCCTATTTTTAATATAAGATTTTATTTAATTTTTATTTTGATTTTAAATATAAAATTTCAATTTATTTTGTCTTTTATATTTATATATATTTTTTAAAGTAATCATTCTAATAATGATAGTTCTAGCCAATACATTTTATTAGTAAAGATATTTTATGAAAGATAACACTTATTTAGAACAAATAACTAATTCAACTTAGTTTTTAATCTCCTCAAATTAGTCAACTAGTTCTTATAATTAGGACCGGTGGGTAGTATTACTTAAAAAAAATACTTTCAAACATAAAATTATTTTTGAAAAGATAATCCAAACATTAATATCTAATCTTATTTGCAGCTAAAATGATACTTTTTCATTCTAATTAGTAATTACAAGCATATTTGACTAACTTCATTGCTTCTTAGAATTTAAGAAACGATGGTCAATGGTCCCGTTTAGCAAAGTGGTAGAAATCTCTTACAAGCACGTTTCATGTAAGTTGAGATAAAACTCTTCTCACATACTTCTCTTGTATTTCGTAAATCACCATTGAAAAGCAGTTTATAACTACATATAAGATATTCAATCAGGCCCAATATCCTTAAATTTATTAGAAAATGTAACGTTTTTTACTTTTACTTTCTTACCAAAGGTAATGATCACAGTCGAATGTTGTCTAGAAATCATATCAACAATCTCATGAGATATATCAACACAATTTTTTTGTCAAGAATTATAGGAAATTCTTAAGAGTGCAGATGCTGTGCATGATAGACCGTTATTTCAGGTTATTGTTTGCCTTTTGAAGCTCGTGTTTCTATATATGGCCAAATGAGTTCCACCACCCAAACCTTTGGAGCCTTGTTTCTTAACATATCCACCTTCGTCACTTCCTTCTTCCTTCGTTGCAGAAACGTTCAAGGAGAGAAAGATAGAAGAATAGAGAAAAGAAAGAGAAAAAGATCGTGATCTCCTTAGGGCTCATCCTATCTGGGTCATGATCTTTTTCTATCTTGCTAACTTTGATATCCTCATCTATTTTCTGGTTCTTTCGCAATCCACACCACTAAATTTCATCACCCGCGACATAAAGAGAAAACCACCATGGCCGCTCGATCATTGATTCGCTTTGTTGAGGAAGAACTACACTTCTTGGTATACACAGTACTTGAATGGATGTTGATAGGTATTCTTTTCCTCAATGAGTTTCTAACTTTCGCTGCCAATGAGTTGGCCTTCTTCTTCCATATGAAAATCCCATGCCTGCTCTGTTCCAGCAATAGTGATCACGTTGTGGTTCACAAGGACTCCAACTGTTACTGCAACTACTCCATATGTGAGTTTCACAAGAAGGGTATATCGTCCATTGCGTATTGTCATAATCACAAGAAACTCTCTGATATAAGAAAGATGTGCGAAGGTTGTCTTCTTTCATTTGCAACGGAAAAGGAATCAGATTGTGATACCTACAAGTCTCTTGTTGGGGTTCTGCATAAGGATCTGGAATGCTTCGTTGGGGATGACATAGAAATTCAGCTGGGTTTGACTAATGATTATGTTTACGAAGAAACAAGCAATACCCAGAAATGTTCGTGTTGCGGACGGCCATTGAAGGTGAAGAAGTTCTTTCATCAAAAAGCCAAAAATGCAGTCACATTTTCACAAGCTTCAGCTCCAGCTCCTTCGCTTAAAGTTAATTCATGTGGGACATGTAAACAAGCCATGCCAAAATTTGATTCTTCAGAGCTTGATGATAAATGTGAGCGTAAAAAGTAAATTTGTTGTGTTCATGTGTCTGCAGTTTGATTAATAAGCCAAGAAATATCACTGACAGTGCCTCAATTTTCTTGACAGTGAGGAAGATACGAAGGGTGCTTCTGTACTTCTATTGACAGAAGCTGATAATTTGAAGGCAAGAACGAGGCCTCGTCATTTCCAACGGGTAATGAATTTTTTGGAACCCCACATGAAGATTTTGCTCCCAACAGTCCCAGATGTTATTACAGGATCACCAGCCAATCAACATCGGAGAAAACGGGATGTACACCTGAATCTAAGGAGGGAAGTGTTTCAAATAAAGGAGAGGATCAAGCCACCTTAAACCTTTCGAACAGACAAGTCCGTCTGGATAGAAAGCCGCTCATGTCTTTGTATATGGAACTGGATGAAGAAAGAAATGCTTCGGCTGTCGCTGCTAACAATGCAATGGCTATGATCACGCGTTTACAGGCTGAGAAAGCAGCGATACAGATGGAGGCTTTACAGTATCAGAGATTGATGGAGGAAGAAGTAGAGCATGATGAAGAGTCCCTGCGTGAAACTAATGAGATGCTACTCAAAGAGAGGAAGAAGTGATGGAATTAGAGAATGAGTTGGCTATTTACAGAGAAAAATATGGAAGCTTAATGGAAGATGATGACTTTCAGCAACTCAAAAATGGGAATACAGAGGACTGCCAACAGTTCAATTCACAAACTCATCTATCCCACAGAAGTAACATCTCTTCATCCAAGCTCCATGATTGTGAGGATAAGAAAGGAAAAGACCTCGATGGTCATCAAGCAGTACCAACTCAGGTTAATTTTGAAGAAGATAAAACATATTTTCACGGCTGGATGAAGAAACAAGAAAATAAAGCTCACTTGGCAGAAAATGGGAATCGGAGTGTTAATATTGCAGACAACGAGACAGGTAAAATAACAAGTCAACAGCTCGCCAATTTGGCTAGGTAAGATTCTACTGTTCTTGATAGATGTCACTATTTCTCACTATGGTTTTGATGTGGCAGGAAAAGGAATCCAAGCTTCACTAGCATAAGTGTCCTGACTCTGCTGGAACAAAATAATGATATTATATAGGATATACTTGGAATTGGAATGATGGCAGTGGTAATTGTAAGGTGTTCAAGCTTTATATGCTTTGCCCCGAACAGCTCAAGTATCAGATAAATAGATGTTGATAGTAATTTTATTCTCTCTCTCACGGATACGTCTGTAATTGTTGTATAATAGAAATCAACTAAGGGAATTCAAAGTTAATGTGCTTATAATATGCTGAATATCCCTACATAATAGGTTTGTACTGTTCACATTCATTGAGCATTATCATACAAGATTTGATTTGGTTAGTACTCCTCCGGTCCTAAATATAAACTCATTTTTGCACTATATTTAGACCGGAAGAGTATTTTATATGGATTGTTTTGAAACTTCCTTTGGCATTAGTTTGTACGTATCTTAAATGGAAATTAAATACATGCTGCAGGATCTCAAGCTTCAAGAAGCTTATAGTCTGATCTTCTCTTTCCTTAGGGATTTCTAATGTTTGGTATAATCACAAAAGAACACTCAATGATTTAAACATGTAAATAACATCACAAAAATGGTAAGCGGCAGGGTGCACCTAAATCTATATAGATCCGCTTTACACTCTGCACGAAGTCGTCGATAAGAGTGTTAATCATCATCACTTTATAAATTGATATTTAACGAAAGTGTAATGAGTTCGTTCAGATGGAATAATGACTGGTTTTGTTGTTACTATGCATGCTATAAGATCAACACTTGATTAGATTGAAGCGGTTACTTAAAGTGTGGATTTAGCTTAGCTTTAAGACAATAATATGATGAATGATAAATTTCAGTAATTGCAGGCTAAATTTAGTTCGCAAAACATAGACACAATTATTTCTAATGATGTCAATTATTGACTAACCCAGAAAAAATTAGTGACCAACTTTTTGGTTCACCAATCACCACAATCTAAGTATAGGGTACTACAGTACATTTTTGTCTGTTTACTATCGTGGAGTAAATTTATGCTTAGTGTTAGAGAGACTACTAATTTATTGATCTATTCTTTTAAAGAATAAAAATTTAGCCTTTCAATTTTGGCATTAAATGAAGGGACCCTAGTAGCTTCGAGCGCGCACGTTTTTTAAGACAAATTAGCTTTCTCACAGTCCGTCTCTGCCAATTACAACAATTCACTAACTCGTAGTGTCTATATTAGTTTCCACTCGAAAGACACAAATACAAGAGCTGCTAATAAATACCCAATTGCGCCACAAAGAAAACAAATCAGGTGAAAGGGATCCTATAATAACAGAGTTTTAAAACGAAAACCACACTAAGATTGTTGCTGATGGCAAATAGAGTGAAGCACAGTGTGCTCTGTCAGAAGATGCACAATGAGATTACAAGCACTTCCTACTTAATGATACCATATTATAACAGGGGACACACAGACCAAAGACATTCTATACCAATTGACTAAGTTGTTAATTGAACATATACTAAGCAACCGATCCCCTTGAACTATGTTGCTCTCTCGAAACCGCCACCTATCTGCATTTGCAGCCATCCGAGTTGTGTTCCCTGAGCATACGTCCTGCCTGCTTGTGATCCCAATATCATTCCAGCAACGTCAAGTGTCTGAGCACCAAGCTGAAACACCAGATCAGCATGTTAAAACTAATTACTTGTTTGGAGAACTAACAGTCATAAAGAAATTATGCCATAGGGAAATGATATGGCTCTCTGCAACATTATCAAGGCCAAATAGTCTAAATTGAGAAGGTTTTCCTTAATTAACACCGCAAATATTTTGAAATAGTGAAAGATCGTACGGGGTGATTGGCATCGCCTTTTTTAAGTTACTTTGATTCATGATTCACAAGGAGTCATTACACACCCAAAAAGTAAGTTGCGTTAGGACTAGTATAAAGAAGCTGAGCACAAAGTCCTCGAGCCCAGAAGCAGTGAGTCTCCAAGAAATACTCAAAATGAATTAATTTTTCATTTGAAGTAATTAATGAAAGGAAAGTTAACATTGTCTGTAAATTGGGACAACTTTATTCAGCTTCATGCATATGTTAGGTTGTGAATGGAAATTAGATTGTTAAATGAAGAAGATAACTTTGCACTGAAAAGGAAGTTAATTGTGAATTAACATTTCCCAGAACACATAATAAAGAGTTATAAATCAAAAGCATATGTACGAGAATCTGAAAAGTAAATTTGAGTGTGCAGACCAATCTTAACATCAGTAATGTGAAGAGTATACTTTAGCAAATGATGCGACACAAACAATACATGAAAATCGAAGCACTAAACAATGCAAAGCCCAATTTATAACTGAGGTAGGAAAAGTGCAGTGTTAAAAGATAATATGCTTAACATCAATCCCATGCATGCTATTAGAAATGGCTTTCACGTAAGAAGTCAATATGCTTATCATCAAGTAAAGCCAGCAGGCTTACATCCTTTGAAGGGAACCCTTCAATAGTGGGGCTTGTGGTCATTCTTGAATTAACTGCTTCAAGCTTCATCGAAAGAAACTACAAAATTTTATGCATCGCACATAAGATTTGAGATGTAAAGAAAGGAAATAATTAGTGAGGGGCAATAGTGATAGAGATAAAAGGTGAGAATATTCACCTCAACCTGCCGCTGCAGTGATTGAATATAATTGATTATCTCATCCAGGACAAGTGCTTTACCAATTACCTGCAAAGAGAGAAAATATGTCAAATACATTCAATAAGGGAAACAAGCTATGAGGGAATGGCACAATTAATACTACCTCCGGTCCTAATTATAAGACCTGGTTTGACCGGAAGTGGTATTTATTATCATTTAGTTACAGAACTTAAAAGAAAAGGTAATTGAAAGCGATAATCCAGCACAAATTCCACATAATATTATCCTTGCCTTGTTACATCCAGGGACCAAATCTTGTAGAATTTTCATCCTCTCGCTGATCTTTTCCCTTCTTGCCTGCCAAAACCGATGTTTCAACTTTCAAGTGACATGAACCATCTAAAAACACCTCTGGGTGTCTAACAGCATTTAAAGCTTAGTGAAGATAGCAGATAGAAGAGAACAGTGAAATACTCTTTCTGCAAGACTGTGGCTATCAGTAGCTTGGCCTCTTCTTGCTCTCACGTGTATATAGTCTGGCTTAGGTGGCTCAGGAGGTTTAGTACCCTGCTCACCTGACTTGCTACCAGCTACTGAACTTGCGTCTGCCTCAGCCTTCAGACTACCATTTTCATCCTTGGATGCTCCTAATTTTATCCGTTTATTGCCAGGATCATTCTGTACCAATATGAGCATACATCACAAATCAGATTCAAAAACTGAAATCAGGAAAGACCTGCAAGATTCAAAGCTCATTCCAAATTTATAGGGATTTCATACCATTTACTTCATATAAGTTTATCCTTGCATCATTATCAAGGAAACACTGTAGCTCAGTTCAGGTAGAATTAAAAGAAAAACAAAAGTCTATAAAATAAAAAAATTCCAGAAGAAGAAACGGAAACAAAACAAACACACTTTTCACAGGGAAAGGCATACCGAAGATGCTAGCCTATCCCTATAATCCTACACATGGAGTTCATCTTTGACCAATGACACGGAAAAGGAGCAAATTTTAATTTGACCAATTTTTTAATCCTCGCAGTGGGAGCCCCTTACGAAAGCCATTCATCTCGGACAATACTGTGGTTGGAAAGTAGGACTATAATTTAAGGAATTCCGACAATTCCGGCGGCATACAACATCTACATCTTTTCATCATGCCAGATCAAAGGCTAAAGAAGAAGTAATCACACAAACGCTCCATCGTTTCATTAACCGCGACCCCAGAAGGGGGGAAAAGAAGCAGCAAAATTCAGACCCAAAGACATCAAAATTTATGTTCTCCCCTATTCCATTCGCTATCTGAGGAAATGAGCAGAGAATTAAAGCAGCAAATCATCAAATTAAGCTGAAAATGAAGACCAACCAAATCATTGGCACTAATCATGGAAACCATCTTTGAGGACTCGTCCTCAGAGGTGGCATCTTTCCTCTTCCTGTGATTCCCTCCGCCGCCGACGCTCTGCTCCGTGACGGTGGACTCCTCGGCTGAGCCATCTCGATGGAGGGAATTATTGGAAAAGGAGGCCAAGTTGTGAGGCAGATGGGGCATTCGGAGACCCAATCCAGGTCCGGCAGAGTGGTCCCCAGGGAAAGGCCAAATCTCGGTGAGACTATACGCAGAAGGGTTAGCGTGGGAGAATGTAGACTCGTTGATGAGTGGAGGATCCATAGGAAGAACCGAAATTCATTCAAACCCAGAATTCCCAAATTGAGATTTGCAGGGGAAGAAGTGAGTGAGCAATGAGTATGATGAGCGAGTTGGGTGAGGGAGAGATAGAGAGAGTAGAGAGTGTGTGTGTGTGTGTGTGTTGAGTGAGGTGAAGAGATTATTTAAGTTGTAATTAGGAGGGAGAGGAGGCTCGGAGTTTAAAAGATGGCAACTGTTAATGGATGACGAAGACAATGAGAGAGAGTCACAGAGAGAGAGAGAAGCCTGTGACCTTCCTTGGCAGGACTAGCTCGGAGGGAAGGATGGTAGCGCATTGCGCCCACGGCGCTTTTTAATCCATTGCCTCCGAATCTGCTCTTCTTCTTTTTTTTTTTGGCCCGTAAATCTACCTCCCCATCTAGGCATCTACAAACTTGCACAGCTTTATACCAAAGTAATAAGCTAAATTACGCACTTTTCCAAAAATTATGTCTACTTTTATTTCTAAAATTGACCCCAGGATATTAAAATTAGATATATTATATTATTTTTAAATAAAATATAATTTTTTAAAAAAATTTCCCCAATTCTGTATAAAAATTATACAAACTAATTTGACCAAACTCTAAAGAAAATATTCATAATTTATGTGTTTTTAAAAAATAAAGAATTAATATCGTTTACTTGGATAATAATAACAGCAGAACTGTTAATGGATGACAAAGAGTCAGAGAGAGAGTCAGAGAGAGAGAGATAGAAGCCTGTGATCTTTTTTGGCCGGACTGGCTCGGAGGGAACGATGGTGGCGCATTGCGCCCCCGGCGCTTTTTAATCCATTGCCTCCGAATCTACTCTTCTTCTTATTTTTTTTTTTTTTCTGGCCCGTAAATCTACCTGCCCATCTAGGCATCCATTGCACAGCTTTATGCCAAAATAATAAGCCAAATTACGCATTTTTTCCATGTGATTAATAATCAAAAATTATGTCTAATTTTATTTCTTAAATTGAACCCAGATTATTAAAATTAAATACGTTATATTTATTTTTAAATAAAATATAATTTTAAAAAAAATTCCCCAATTCTATGTAAAAATTATACAAACTAATTTGATCAAACTCTAAAGAAAATATTCATAATTTATGTGTTTTTTAAAAATAAAGAATTAATATCGTTTACTTGGATAATAATAACAGCAGAACACTGGCATTCTCGCATACGGTAGCTGATAGTTGATATAGCATCAACAAGAGTTCGGTAAAAAGGTTAATAATACCTATTCAAAGGTTTTTTTTTTAACTACGCAAAAAAATATTAAAAAAAGGAATAAACTGCAAAATTTATAATTCTTTTTTATTTTACCCAGTCATTGGCAAATGTCATAACTTGTTTCTTGTTGTGATCGATTCTTTTGTTAGTTATCGTCTGCGTCACAACGACGTCCATATAATGAACTACCACTATATGTGTACATTATTTAAGATTTATGAACAGGAAGATCACATTATCTATAAATTATTAATTATTAATAAATCCAACTCACTTCACTTCAAAATCTATATCAGATGTTGGATCGTATTAAAGCCAAGAGTTTAATAGGGCTGAAATGTTGATCCAGAGGGGCTCAAAGCAGACGATAAGTATGAGAGGGGTGATTTCTTTTTTTCCAAAGGAGATAAATTAACAAAACATAAAAACTATAGATATGATTGAAGTAAAAGGTATAAAACTGAATCTTACAGAACAAATAGATATTGAACAGACAGAGAGGGATATAACGTCCATCCTGTTAGATATTGATATAGGGATTTTGCTTTCATATGATTGAGAGTGGTGCATAGCGCGCCCAATGTCCCACCACTAATATGGACTATCTCCCATATGGAAAATATTTATCAAACCCAATTGAATTTGAAATAGTATTAAGAAGTTAAAAAGTGTATGTCTAACCCAACAATCTAATGCTTCACAATGTCTTGAATTCATATCAAGAGATGTATTTACATTTGGCATCTGATAGTACCTGAATCATGATTACTTCTAATAAGAAAATACCATGTCTAGTAAAAATATATATATATATTGCAAACAAAGGTTATCAAATTAATAATAACTTATCTCATAATCCACAAGATTGTGAATCCAAATATTGCTGTCAATTCGAAGACTGTATTGGTTAGCAAACTATAGGAACTTTTATCAGTGTTTTGTATGCATGTCCTCATCCTATTGATCTCCTGAACACCAATTTACTTAAAATTTTTGTCATATTAAAAAAATATATATGTTGAAACTCGAAAACATGTGGCATTTTGCATGAGAGGAGTGAGGGATTGATTTGGGTAATTTTTAATGAAAATTTAATAAATATTAAACAGAAACATCTCTATCATTTGTCAAAGGGAAAAATAAATACATATAGAGTAGAGAGCCCTACAGTACAGTAAGAAAAAGGCAGCGGTAAAAATGTTGAGGAATTGCATGAGATGTGACTTATGAAGATTTTGTGTGGTGATAGGGAATCATTTGATATCTCCTAATTATAATGATGCTGGGATCCTTTGCTTAATTGCAATTTGCAATGGCCATGATTCCCTTCAAGTCTAAAACTCCTCAACTATAAACCCCAAATTAGCCCCTATCCCTATCTCAATTTCATCTTCAATTCTCTATTTATTTAATACTACTAAAATAAAATAATCAGAACTCCAGAGCTTGATATAGTTTGTAACAAGAAATCAAACAATTGTCATTTCTTAATAGATAGGGAAAAGTTCACATTTTTAACATTTGTCCATATGCATTCCACTCTTATCACCTAAATTAGTCTTATGTGGAACCATTTTTTATATTTTACCACTGATTCTTTAATTAACAATGATGGTAATGTAATAAATATATTTTACATATAATGTGTAAATTTTGCAACTCAAAATTGAATTATTAATTAGAATTCTGATTCTTGGGTTGATTAACAGAAATTTAATTTTTGACATAAAGGTGTCGCCTTATTTAATCTACAATCATCTTAAGGTTTGGTAAATAGCTTATGCTGCATATAGTCTTAGCAATCGATTTTCATGACTGAGAAACAACATAACTTATTAACTTTGATACATGGGATTGACTTGGTAAGTTACAAACATCAATGTAAATATAACATATACAGTGGGTAGTATTCTAGCTACTTGTTTGAAACTGCTTAATATAAACACTTATAAATATTTTTTGAGACGAAACTTTCCCACAAATATATCTCTTAAACTACGATTGAAATTTTATTTTGGAAGGCATCAATCGTCATCCTAAACAAACTTCTAATGCTACCCATAATAAAATAATATTGTAATAGCTAGAAAAACCTTCCTCTTAAAAGCCTAAACACCTAAATATAGTGTCTTGCCTAACCCATCAATCATGGATTACACAAAAATAAGGAAAACAGAAAAGCAAAAGAAAATGACCTACTAGGCAGGACTCGTCATTACCTAACTAGCTTAGCACAAAAAGTGCTAATCATACAAGCAAAGCTGAAGTAAAGGCAAGAAAGTAAGTGTCTGATAAGGCAAATATGGGGTTTAGGAGGTTGAGAGGTGTGAGAGGAAATTAATACAGGACCAAATTAAAGAAGCCAAGGTGGTGGGTATTTTTGTGAGATTTATAATTAGAAACGTGTTAGATTTTGATTTGGGATTCTCTTTGGAGGGAAGCAACTTGAGATGTAAAGCACATGGATTTTAAAGATTTAACCTTTTCACTTCAATATGGTCTCAGTCTCACATACGCAAACTTAATGAATGCCAACGACTTACTACTACTTGGATTGGAGCATCCAAGTTTGGTTAGGTAACACGAATGTGGTTCCCTAGACAATGAGGAAGGCAACTGATTTAGACAGCCACAAGTTCATATATCTATCATCAAAACTAGGTGGATAGGATACCTCCAAATTTACAGGAAAATTATACTACTTCCTATTCTTCATATAAGAATTAGTTTAACTTTTAGTTTGGTTCTAAATATAAAATTAATTCACTTTGTCTTTAACATTTATCTATTTTTTTCTCAAGTAATCCCTCTAATAGTTACATATATTAAGGAGTTACTATCAATTTGTAATTCAAACACACATAATTAATAAGAGCATTTTAGAAAAAACATTATTTACTATAAATAACTAATTTTTTTAATTTTTCCAAATCAATCAACTATGTCTTATATTAAGACCGGAGTTAGTATTGTTTAAGGAAGAATTGTTATGAGATCCCAAAGAAGAAAAATAAATACAAAGTCTCAATCACAAGTGGGATGTTGTCATTTCGTACATGAAATTTGTTATTGCAAAGTGATTTGTTGTCACTAGGACTTTTTAGTATTGTATTTTTTTCTTGGGACTTCATCATAATTTTCCATTGTTTGACCCAAAATTAGTTAGGACGATTATTGCTTGTGATCATAATATTTTTTTTATCATCACTCTAGTTTTTTTTTTAAATGTATCCCTGTTTTAATTTTTTTTCTTTGTCACTTTAACTTTTTGGTATTATTGATAAGGCACAGACTAGGTTGTAACATTAGATTAGAATTAGAATCGCAGTAAAGACGCAAATACCAGGTCCGGATGTCATGGAAGGTGACTGAGAAAGGAGAGGTAGAGATGAAAAGAAGGTAGAAATGGTAGGTAGAGAAGAAGAAGCAATGTTTGAAGAATGAGCATGCATTGTCAATACGGATCATCCAAGGACAAAATAAAATATCACTATCAATTCAACCTTTAAATATTTTATCAAATAAAAATAAAAAACTAGGCAAAATTAATTGATTGTTTTAAAGTTACCTCATCTTTCCACAATTACACTTAATTAGATGCAAATTATTTGATCATCTCTCTTAATATCTCTCTAACGCAATCACTTAGCAATATCCATAACAAGAATACCATAAGAAGAAGAAAAAAAGTAAAAGAAAAGAAAACTTGCCAAAAATTCTCCCATTAAAATACAGTAGAATTACAATGAAGTCCAAAAAAAAAAAATACAAAACAAATTTTAAAAATTATTATTTTTTATTCTAAAACTTGTCATTACAAATTACTTAGGTTGTTATTGGGACTTTTTAGTAATTTTTTTTTTTTGGGACCTCATTAAAATTCTCCCTTAAAATATTCATTGCCTACAGCTACCTAAATTTTTTTTAAAGAGCCAAGTCCTTGAATAGGTATAATATATTTAAAGGTCCAGTTCTTCTTTAGCTACGTGTAAAATGTCTTTCGTTTTGTTCACGAAATTAAGATGTATGCAACTCATTTTTATTTTTGTGCAAAAGTTTTAAAAAAACGACAGACATTTGTGAATAGCTGAAGATTTTGGAGACCTTAAACAAAATTTCTAGAGCATGACATAAATAAGAAATTTATAATAATAAAAGTGTAATTCAATTCAAATTTGAATTGAGTGCAGAAAAGAAATGGTGTAGTTTGCAATAAAGGACAAAGTGGGTTTTAGATAAACTTGGGACAAAGAGCAAACAACATGTGTCTACTTGTGAAATTCACATCAGAAAGCCGGCCGCTGCTTCCGGATGAAGCACATGTAATCTTCACTCCCCTTTGCTTCTTTCTCATTATCATCACAGAGTTCAGTGTACCTTTTTCCTTACTGTGACATCTTCGACTTCTGAAATTGAATGTGCTCCTTGGAGAATGGCCCCTGCTTGGAGCAGTCAACGAAAATTAAGGGCTGGCTTCTGTGTTTTTTTTTTAAAATCAAATTAAATCAGAAAACGTCTACTATTTTGACCAAGCTTTGAAGTTCAATGACATTGAACAGGAAATTATGCTCAGATAAGAAAAATAGAAGACATTAGGTTAAACCTTATTCACGTGTTTCATCTACTGACTAAAATTTGAAAATAAAGCAGTACTATTTAACAATATAAAATACTACTACCTCCAGTTCTTAATACAAGATTTCGTTTGACTTTTATTTTAGTCCTGATTATAATACCTCAATTTACTTTGTCTCTCATATTTATGTATTTTTTTCCAAGATAGTCTTTTTAATAATGATAATTCTATCTAATACATTTGATTAGTAAGGATATTTTAGAAAATATAACACATATTTATTATAAATAATTAACTTAACTTATTTTTTTAATCTCTCTAAATTAGTTAACTAGTTCTTATAATTAGGATCAAAGCTAGTATTACATCTTTAAATAACTATGAAATGGTTAGGCCGAAAAGTACAAAATATAAAACTGAGTTCAATAACAGCCCAATGGAGCACTTTTGAAAATAATGTTTTATTCGTGTTTTTCAGCTATTAATTACCACTCTATTAGGCTAGGACTGGAAACACCTGAGTCCTGCCCCCCATTGGGCCGACCTGTGGAGGCCCAAATTATTTGAAGCCGAAGTGAAAACTATTTTCTGCTTCGGGCAACTTCAGTAATTTTGACCAATTCAAAAACGCAAATCGTAATAATTTTTCTTTAGGGGAAAAATTGCAGTAAGATCCCCCAGGAGAATTAAATATAAAAAGATCTTTTGAAATCGTCAAATTAATCCAAAGTCTCAAGGGATCTCATTGCAAGAGATTCTATTTGTTTAATTACTAAATTATCCTTATCTTTTTTTTTAATATATATTGACAATTGTAAGAACAATCGTTAAAAACTTAAGGTGTAATGATTAAAAATTATTACTGTAGATATTAACAATATATTTTTTCAGCACATTAGAAAAAATACAGTGTATGAGTTATCAATACCTACCGCGATAGTTATTAATTGTTACCTCTTAAATTGTTAACGTTTGTTCTTTTACTTGTGAATGCATACTTAAAAAAATATAAAGGCAATTTAGTAATTAAATAAACAGAATTTCTTATAATGAGATTTTTTGAAACTTCAGGTATATGGAATCTTATTGCAATTTTCTTTTCTTTGGGGCTTTTCATTTCCTTTTCCTTTGTTTTCTGTTCCATGTCGTCTTCCGGTCCTATGGGGGCGGGGATATTGATTATATAATGATGCTCCATAGTCCATAGCCCATACGATAGTACACAAGTCGGGTCAAATTGATTCAACGATCGGTCGGCCCGTTTTGATTAAAACAAAGTAGATTTTTTCCAATATTTTGGGTCATTATTCACTCCTAGGGAGATTTCAAACAACATAACAGAAACTTTTAACTTTTTTGCCCCACAGAAATATATTTTGACAGTTTTACGCAGGTTATACTCTGGCAATAAGACGCATGCATCTAGGAGAACTTACCACTTTAAGTTTGAGCTAACTCAAAGTCAATACAATTTTTCAGATAGTAGATGATCTGTCCCTAAAAAAAGTACTAGTACTCCCTAAATATAAAATCTAGTTTGTAGTATCAATTATATTTCAAATTTGATCTTATATTTAAAACCGAGAACAGTATTAGTTTAGCATTATTTTTTTATGTCATAATTCACATACCCTTTATACCTTTATGAATTCATAATCTCACATTTAAATAAGTCTTAAAAAATGCTTGTAGTTAGTTGGAGTATAAGTCTCCACTTGTATAGCACAAGTTGTTTATATATCCTACTACTATACAGGAGTACACCTAAAAAAGTGTTTTTATACAAATCAAGTTAAAATTCTTCTTAAATGTATTTATCTCACACCCTGTAAAATTATTTTTAAAAAATTAATCCAAATATAATACAGAAAAGGTATGTTTCCTGAAAAATAAAAATTATTCAAATGATGGACTAGCTTGGTCTTACTTTTCAGTTTTCTAGAGCAGTGCGTCCCAATTATTGCACGCAAAGGCGTATAAGTATACTGTATTATGCTTCACTGGGGACCCTACGACGGGAGCAAACGAGGGAATGGGGGGATGGTTCGTTGTTTTGTAGGGATGCCTTAGATTGCGTACCCCAACCAACCTTATAATAACAAGCACAAACATTTAGGAGATCTCAGTGGCACTTTTGAGATCCTAGTTAGATCCCAGTGCCCTCTAAACTTGCCAAAGTACAAATCCCATAGGGCTATGTTGCCTTGTAATTTCAGCTTCTTCCAGAAAGTGAGATTGAGCCCTCGCAAGTAGCGAGTTCTTCGCTTCCACCGTGTCATTCATTCCAAAAGTAGGATTTGACAGCTCTCCAAGGAATCCAAATGCAAATCATCTCAATTATTAGTATACTTATTAACATATTATAAGAGTGAATGTTTCACTTTTTTCACCTGTGTTTAATAATTTCTGGGTAAACTGGTACTGTACCTTTTCCTCCTGCAAGTGAATAAGGTATATGAACTATGACGGAAGACCTGGCAGATGAACGAGACCTCTGGTTACCCCGCAAGTTCATTCAAACATCAAATTTAATGCGGTGGACCCCAGTTACATCTGAAATTTAAATGATTCACAAATTTGCAGGCTAATTAATGAGAGTGAGAGAGACGAGAGAATAACACTAAAATCATGAAAATGCAATGTCACAACCAAAGTTCTCTTCTCTGTTTCTTTCTTTGTTTTATCAAAATCCCATGTGGGTGCCCAAATTCAATTCATCTTTCTGCTCTGAAACACACTTCATTTCATTCACTAGCCATATGAGTTTCTGGACTCATGAAACGTGTACGCAATTTCAACCTCAATCATGTAACATCACCGTTTTAAAACCTAACGGCTATTCCATTTACTCACTTGAACAAGCAAAAGGAACAAGAATACAGACTTCCAATCAAAATTGGAACTTTCAAAGACAGATGGACATGGATAACGACAGCTAAACAAAATTTCAGCTTAATCCTTTAATTTTTTTATCAGCTATAATTATTTGAAAAAATTGAACTTAATTCAATATAGGCATTTTGTTAATGAAATTAATGGTGATAAAATTGGAGGACTAAAGAGACAATGTAAAATTAAGGAAATAAAGATACAATTTTATATAAGATTAAAAGACCTAATGTGTGACTATACATGAAAAATTCTGATTAAACATCGCAGAAGAAGCTTCCTTCTTGAACATTTCTTCAATCAGCTTTTTGTACAGTGGTCTTGAACAGTAGGACATATAACTTTTGATCCATGGAGAAATACAGAAACCCTCCAACTGAATGAGTCACAAAGGAACCAAAACTCGTCCCCACAATACAGTGCCAAGCCGGACCATATGCCCCATCAAACTCCTGCAAAATTTCCATCCAGCCAACCAAATCCTTTGACTAATCATTCACACTAACACATTTTGAAATGGCAACAAGAAATCTAACCAAAAAGCCATTCTTTTTAATCCAATATTTGAAACTAAAGAAATGGTTAAGATTCCTAACCTTCTTCAGGGCAAGGGCAAGAGTCTTGGATGTGAACTTCTCCATACTATCAAGCGCCTTTCTGGCACAATCCACGGCATGGATCTGCATAAACGGTGGCATATCAGCAGAAACCACTTTGACCCCATTAACTGCAAACACGTCTCCTAAATCCACCTGTGAGCCGCAGAATGATCTTCTTCTACCACTACTTAGAGCCAGTGAAACAGAGGGCCTCTTAACATCATCCCCAAATAGACCCCTACTACCATTAAGCTCTACACAAGAATCATTCACCTTCTCATTCGTCAACACACCCTGAAGTTTCCTCCTTTCCAAATCTTGAATAGATTTCTGAGGTCTCTCCTTGGACGTTTTCTTGGCTGGCTTATACTCTTTTTCAAGCTTCGGAGGAAGTTGAGGGTGATGGGTCTTGGAGGAATGAAGAATGGCAGAGGAAGTCATGGACTTGGCCTGCAAATGGGAGTCTAAACAGGCAGGAGGAGGCTGAGGATGAAGGGAATGGTTGTGATTTAAGTTGAGGGAAGAAAAGCGGTGAAGCAAAGAAGAGGGTTTGGAGGTAAGAGGGAGATCTGGTTTAGGGGAAGGGGCAGAAGTAAAGGAGGTGGTGGATGTGGAATCCACGGAGGAGGACAGAGGACCTGCTAAGTTACGGCGGTGGTGGGCGGAGCGGTGAGCCATGGGGAGGAAAGGAAGAGAAGGAGAAGAAAGAGGTGGGCTTTGTCGGGAAGTGTCAGGGAGAGATGATATTGATAAAGGATGAGAGCATATCTGGGTCTTCTTCTTATTTTTAGGGTATGGGGTTAGGATTTGGGAGAATTGTGAAGGGAAATGAATGAAGAGCAGTGTGCGGTGGCTTTGGTCACTTCATACCTCTGAAGGACAAAGGGAGAGGGGCGAATGGTGAGATCTTGTGAGTTCATAGCCGTTGGATTCAATCGTGTGCCCCGGTTCCACGACAACACAATCCCTGTGAATTGCCCATTACAGCCGGTGTATTTGGAGACCAAGTAATATCAAAATATATATATAATTCATATTTTATAATTCATACTATATTTTTATGTGATCAACTTGTGAGTTTTTAAATATATTATTAATATTGTCGGCACATATATATTATTAATATTAACTTCCACACACACACACGCATTTTTGTTACCCTAAACAATGACATCACTTATAATTTATTTGTTTTCTTAGGCATTACGTCTAAGTATCACACCTACAATATTTTTCTTATTAAATCACGTATATTATGAAAATAGAATTATTTATTGCTATTACTTTATTATGTATTTATTTACACATGTATAAAGATACTTGTAAAGAGCATAGAAGAGTCAGTATTGGTTTATTTTATTTTGACCAACAAAAAGTATTCCTTTCTTATTTGTCAGGCTCACTGTCAATGAATGGTAAGAAAAATGGGGAGATAGAAGAGAAATAATTATCAAAAAGTCTCAATAAAATTTTAACAACTTATAATGATAAGTCATAGAGTAAAGATGACAATTTCTGAGACTTGTTTTTAGATTGTTTTCCTTGTTTGGGATTTCATTGTAATTCTTCCTAAAAAATACCTGAGTTTTTTGTAATGTCAATTTTCTCAAAAATCACTTTAAAATTTCAGAAATAAAAATAAATATAAAATATCAAAATTCTAACAAAATGCGTTATTTATAAATTATGAATACTCAGTTTCAGATTTTATGCAAATTCACGCATAAAATTTCAAATATTTTTAAAGACTAACAGCTTCAACCCGTTAATGTCAACGGTATAATAATGATTTTTTCTTTTTGATAAACCAATAATGTTGTCAAGTGTTTAACTCGTACTCGTGTGTGTATGACAAGGATTGTACCTGGGTTTCTCAACTTGCCCATCCCAGGCAGCCCTTCCAACTAGGAGAATTGAACAATAATAAATAAATAATAATTCTTATTTCCAAGAGATTCCTATTATCTCACTTTTCAAAGGAATTGATGTCTTTCGATTGGAAGATTCGCTTGAATTATAGATCCACACAAGTTGTATTTCTCCTTACACAATTGACTGCGTCAATCTTGTAAAAGAAACAGAAGAGATTCTAATCCTTTGTGCCTCTGAAATTGACACAGGCATGCTCTGGGCTCTGTCTCAGATTGCTCAGCTCTGAAAATTAGATCCCAGTCTGGATTCTGGTATGACAAATGCTTTTCAGTTCCAGGGACTAGGGTGGCGAGCATCTCTGAAAACAGAAGTTCCACCAGACGCAGCTGGGGAAGGAGATGACGCAATGTAACCTGTGCCTGACACAGAGACCGAAACTGCAGCTGGATTCATGGGATTGCCTTGATGTGAAAGTGCAAAGCGTGATGGACTTCCAGTCACCCCCATACTTGCTCTGGAAGGCTGTGAAACCTTCAAATCGAAATGAAGCAACAAAGCATCAACATTTCATCCTACTATCTAACCATTGGGAAACTCAGATGAACTTGCTTTCAGGGTAAAGAAGTGAGGTATCCTGAAGAGTATCCTTAAGATGTATTTATGGGTTTAAATTAGCCCCATCCCTCACCTCTCAGCTTCACATCACTCGCTCACTCCGTTGAACATGCTATGATATAGTCAAGTATAATCTATATTGTACCCGGCAGGATATATGCATGTATGTCTGTCTCAAGGAAGTAGGTTCAAACATACCATGAGCAAGTTTGCAGACAGCAGCGAGTAAGTTGGCTACATAACCCAAAACTTCTGCCATTTTTAAATGAAATTCACCAATTTAACAGCTCTGTCATTACTTAAATGAACCTTAGTGGGCTTGGATTCTCAGAAATCATTTAATGTTCTGTCAGTTTTTGCAGCACAAGCAATTAACAATAACATGAACTCTATTAAATCTACCCAAGATGAACATTCTGCAGGCAGCAACCATTTCAGATGTTCATATATTCATGTCAGACACCAAATCTGAAATCAAGTTCCACAAACAAAGCTTTGAAATTGTGAAAAATCATTGATGAGATACTGCTTTTAGCAGTGAGCAACATTACCATGTTTTGTTGAACACTAGGCGTCCTCCTATGAGGGGATTCCGAAGGTGAAATGCTACTCATCCAATACGCATTACGAGAGTGCATGGTATGGTTTGAAGGATCATCAGTCTCACTCCCTTCCACATCACCACCACCAAGATTTGCTTCTGAACCCACTCTTGGAGTCATATGCCTGGTCAGTGAACCACTATCGTTTGTTCCATCAGCCTGAAATGGAACAGAAGGGCGCAAGCCAATCCCTTGCCCACTAGTTCGTCTTTTTAATTCTTCCTCCACATTTAAGATCTGTCATCCATAACAGCATAAAACAGTTTAAAAAACCAAGCATGGCCACATATCAAGAACTAGAACATGTCAAAATCTAAATGAGTAGTAAACATGAAAAAAGAGATGAACCAGTGGTTACCTGCTTCAACGCTATAACGAGATTATGTTTCTTTGCATTCAAAACTTGTAACTTATCCTCAACTTCTTTTTTCCTTTTCTCTTTGTCATTTAATCTACCTTCTTTGTCTCCGATCTGGCATCACCTCCAATGGTGAGCGCATATAACAAACTAAATATTGCTAAAAACACCTGAATTAAGCGCTTAAAACCCACACTTAAACCATAAATCAATTTCAAGATTTCCATAATTAAAAGATTCCCAAAATCCAATTTTTTTCCTTTTTAAAATCGATCCCAAGCAAACCATTTATTATGACAGCTAAAATAAAAAGAACTATTAATTAAGTATGAAACTAAAGAAGGAAACGAAACTGGTAGAGTAAGTTTTCTTACCGTCTCGGTCTGCTTTGTTACTAAAGACGCATCGCGGTCGCAAGGTTCAGACGCCTTCTCCACAGCATCAGTCTTAGCATCAGCTAACGAATCAAACCCATCAACTGTTTTCTTGATGGAACCATTACAGGGTTCCGGTTCCTTGTGATCTTCGCCCTCCCGCGAATGACCCGCTCCATTATCACTGACCTTCTCTGATTCGGGTTGAATCGCAATCGATGGCCTATCAATTACGGGAGCCTCATTTTGACCGTTAGATAGAGAGCCAAGGTTAGGGATCGAGAGGGTCGTGGTGACCGCCCCGTCGGCAAGGAGGCGGGAGAGGGCCTTTGAGCGACGCGCAAGAAGCGATTTGAATTCTTTGAGAGAAATTTTCGGAGTTGGCATGAGCCATCGACGAGGCACGTCTGGTACTCTGTGGAGATTCCCTCTGTAAAGCGAAATGGCCACCATCTTCACCAAGTTTTCTTCGTCCCCAATCAACCCATAGTTGAATCGCTATATAGATTTCCATGACAGTAAGAATGGCACCACTCGTTGGAAAAAAAGAAACTTTACAGAATTACTGATGATTAAATTATTTTCAAAAAAAATTATAACAACTTTTGTACGTTTGGAATTTTATCGGAACATTTACTTTGAAAGGGGGGAAATTAACCTCGGTGGTGAAATATAAGTAATGCATAATATATAACACTTAATCCTATTTTGAAAACGACAAGGTTTACTCTCAAAATTTAATGGAGCGTTGTAGAAAAATATCTAGTTGACTAATAACAACTCAGCCAAAAATATCTGTGGAAATAGAACTCAATCGGCACATGTGATCTCCATTTGATAGCTGAACCTTGGTATTGAAGTGTTTGAGAATTGAACTCTTTCAATCATCGGTAACATGGAACATAACCTGTTCATTGAACGCAAAGATCATCTTGTTTTCTACTGGTTGCTATGGAATCTAAAACCAAATGATCAAACAGATAGGAACTCAGTAGTTGGACGTGGACGGTTCCTCCATTAGGTGAGGAAAATTCAAGAACATCTCATTTTCTTGATCAAGCATGGCTTCTACGAATGAAATCTCAGAGGATGGCGATGAATACCGAACGTCACTGCTTGGGACTTGCTGTGACGTCACCTCATTCCTATTCTCGTTCATTGTCGGATTTTCATTCTCTAGGTTATCAGCAGCAGATGGGAAAACATCCTCAAGAAGAAAATCATTCCAACAAAAGGGCAAAGACAAGCCTTCGTGGGCAGCATTGGAACAAATAGAAGTAGACAGTGATGAAATTGACGACGACGACGACGACAGGAAGCCTTCCCCAAGTATGGCTGCTGGTATCGTCTCCTTCTCCATCACTTCTCTGTTACTGAAAAGGCTACTTTCTGTTGGCGGTTCTAATTTTGGTGAAGGTAGCTTCGGAAATGGGTCTGATCTGAACAATACTGTGTTCTTGAAGTCTTTACTGAGAGACCCAATTCGGGTACTTGGCTTCTGATTACCCCCAATGTTTCCATAGTCAGCTAGGAGTTTAGAGAAGGGCTTGTGGGTGATAGGGTCTATTCCCATGTCAGTGAGCTTCTTCTTCAGTTTTGTGTTCCAGTAATTTTTAACATCGTTGTCTGTTCTCCCAGGGAGTTGTTGGGCAATCATAGACCACCTACACCATACGACCATTCTTTCACACTTACATACAAAACATGAAAAACTGCTATGGTTATTGGCCTATTATGGCTGTCATATTTGCTTAGAAACAGAGCTAACAGAAATTCTTAATGGAAAAGTATACGCTGCTCCAATTCTAAAAGGCTATTTCTTTTTTAACCGAAGTTGCAGCACAGAACAACTGGGTTGCTGGTAACAGATCTTCTAAGTTACATACTGCGAAAAGTAAAGTGCAAGCAAGGAATTCTTGACAAGAAAATGAATCACATATAGATCACAGTTGCAATGCATGTGTGTCAGAAGAAATGTTGCATCTTTACTCACTTTCAATTTTTTTAACCTAATGGTCAGTGTTTGATCCTAACAAGTGATGTAAGAGTAAAAATAAAAAGTATCTGCTTGCTGTTATAAAAATCCCAGACTCGATCTTCATAAAAAGGGGGGACCCAAAGAAGATGTTGTGGACTTGTAATGGTACTCCAAAACACTAGGAAACTGAGAGGATGTCATTATGAAATGATTTGCCCTTGCAACATAATAATGAGAAAGCAAATATCAGATGAAGAAACCAGAGGAGGCCGCACAGGATTGCAAAAGAAAGAAATTTATATTTCATAATTAAGAAGAAATGTATGGAGCAGCTTATAATAATTATGACCTGCTTCCAATGGCTGCGTGAAGCTTAAGAATCAAATCCTCTTCTTGGGGTGTGAAGATATCTTGCTTAAGATCTGGCCTGAGGTAATTAGTCCACCTGAGCCTGCAACTTTTCCCACACCTCTTTAAACCTGAAAATGACCTCAATGCAAGTTGTAGAATTGAGTAAAATGTTGAAATCCTGATTAGTGACCCATTTCATGTTTAACAAAAAGGCTCTCTCTTAACCTGCTTTTTTGGGAACAGAGGTCCAGTTACCAGATCCATGCTTTGAGACAAATGCGATCATCTTTGCATCTTCTTCTGGAGTCCAGACGCCCCTTTTAACACTGAGCTTGTCGCAGCATGGCGGCCTCACCATTTTCTTTTCTGTTGATCCAAAATCACATTAGGATTTAATTGCTTAAAGAAAACAAGGCTTGAAAAGGAAACGTAAAGATAAGAAAAGAGAGAGAGGACTTGTGTAACTTCAAAATTAACTTGTCCTGCAAATTAACAGTCTCTTGGAGATCGAGGGAGAAGATGGGGTTTAAAGATATCACTTATTAGTGTGGAAGCAAGAAAAGCGTGGGTGGTTTTTACAGATTAAACTTCATTTGCATGATTATTGGTACCTGTTATCACAACAAATTAACAGCTTCGGATAAAAGAGGATGAAAATAAAAACACATAATCCTCCTCTCTTTGGCACTTTGGGTCAGGTCTAAATCCGGTGAATTATTTGGTTAAACTTAGATTAAATTTAAGTCCAAAAAACTATTATTATAGTTCAGTTTAACTGGTTTCTGATCTTTTCTCACAAGTTTGATGAGAGTATTTGTTTAAACTTTAGATTCAACTAATTTAAATGGATTATATTAAAGCCGTTTCCAATGTGTTCTTCAAGTTTGAGCCATCATTTTCGCGTGATATCAATCCCCAAACCATGTGCATATTTCAATTGTCAGTCGCAATCGCTTCTTTATACTTCAACATCCGTTAGTTTGTTTACTTTATATTCTACCGCCCCTTGTTAAATTTCTTAAATTACCGACTCGCTAAACGGCAAGTATCCTGCAAAATCAACCCAAATGGAAATGTCTACCAATACTATGTGAATTGGTTTTTTTATAACACTCTTTTTAATTATATACATTATAACTACTGCTTCATAGTATTATAAATTTGAAAGATAAAATAAACTCACATTTTATATTTGTAACTGACATAAAGTCAGTAAACCTCTTGCGTAATTTATATATATATGGGAAAATTTCACAAAAGAAATTGATAGTTATTAAATCTCAAATCAGGTTTGATGATAACATTTTAATAAGTTTTGAAAACACTATATTTGCAAACGACGACATATTTGTGTTTGAATTTTTTATTTGGGATTTAGTAATTTCAAAATTCTTTTTGTGGGGTTCTTCTTTTACATATTTAGGACTAGGGGTATTATTATAAATTGTCACCTGGTTTTTATAAAATACTACTTTTCATCCTTAATTTGAGTAAATTAAAAAAGCTTGTTAGGTTAATTACTTTTAATAATTAGATATTGTCTTTTCTAAAATATCTTTTCTAATTATATGTATTAGCTAGAAGCCTAGAACTACCAGTTGATGGAGTTTTTATATGTGCAACTACAATAAAAACTGCTTTAAAAAATAAATAAATATTAAAGATAAAGTAAATGACAATTGAAATGATATTAACTCCTACTTATTCATCATCTATGTTAGGTCAAATGTTCTATGGATACAAGTTTTTTAATAAACCAAACTCTTTCTTTTTTTACTCTGGCCCTGAGAGTTATTTATTTCGATTTCTATCCTTATACTTGTAATAGATATTGGTATTTATCCAAATTTCATTTTCTCATTATCAGTTGACAAGATGGAAGCTATTCTATTCGGATGTTATATTTATGTTAATCGTATGTATTAGTTAAAAGCCTAAAACTACCATTTAATAGAATATTTAGTATGTGTAACTCCAACAAGGATTACTTTAAAAAAAAAAAAAGATAAATATGAGAGATGAGGTGAATTGGGATATTATATTTATGTTAATAATATTTAACACGTGTAATTATAATAAAGACTAATTTGAAAAAAATAAATATAAAAATAAAATAAATTAAAAATTTATATTTATGATTAAATTAAATATCAAATTAGTTCGGAAAGTTATCATTTTTATTGTGTCGAATTCAAATCGATTTTTCTGAGGGAAAAACCGAAGGAGCTGAAAGGCAAGATTAGTGAGCTCAAGTTAGGGACAAAGGCCGCCACTTCCAAAAACGAAAAACAACCGACGCTCACGGCCCATGTCTTGTTTGTTTCAGGAAGAAGGACGAAGCCTAACAGGCCGAAGTGACCCCAACATTTTACTACCACTTTTGTTTTTTCTAATACAAAATTATTGTTACAGCTGACTTTGACCTCGTCTTCTTCGGAGGGAAAAACAAACACTTATCGTAATCATGAGAGGCTTTCGTTTAAAGAGCCTCTCGTCAAGGTCTCCCCACGAAACACCTGGTCAGTTCCCAATAGAAAACAAACGACCGTCGTCGAAGTGGACGCGTCAAGCGCGTCGCTTTTGCTCCTCACCCCTTTCCACGTGGCATGCACACGCGACGGTCCTTCATGACTAAGAGTCTAAGATCATCCTGCTCTGTCAATATTTTACGGTCAACACAACCCTGCTTTCACCTCCTGATAGGATATAGTTAGGATAAAAAAACTACTCCTCCAACCCTAAATATAAAACCCTTACATATATTTAGATTTTTATATACACTTATATAATATATATAAGAGTCTTATATTTAGAATAGGAAGAGTAATTTTTTAATCCTTCTATAGTTTTGAATTTACTGTAACTCGGTTTTTAAAATTTTAGCTCACTTCCCAATAGAAAAAAACTACATGGCATTAGGGTTAAATTTTAGAAATTAAATTACAAGTTTTCAAACTTTATGAACAAAATATTAATTTTTCCTTATATTTTCCTTTCTTTTGAAAGGTGGGATCCTGTTTGTCACTTTGGTTTTAGCGGATTTCAAGATCACATAAAAGCGCAAACTTTCGATCCACCGATAAAGAAGAAAAAAAAGCTGTATTTTTTCACATCAGCTGCTGTTTATTTTATTTCGGGGACAATCTTAAAAAATTTAATTAATAGTTAAAAAAATTATATAATAATCAGTGTAAACATGAGAGTCCACTAGGACTGAGGGGGATGGGAACTTTTTCCTTTGCTCTAAGACCCCGGAAAGTAATGAAAAGACAGGTCACTCGGATGCCGGGGACGATCGATTCTGATATTACATATATAGCTTCCAGGTTCCAGCATGCATGCCAACTAATACAGTGAATACAGAATTATATTATTATTATTATTCGGTGGGCTTATCTTATTATATGTTGTGTGTGTAATTGAACCTTGGCAGTGTCACAAAGCCAAACTAAATTTAAACCAGAAATTAATAAATAATGACAACTTGAGACTTTCCAGCGGAACATACTTATGCACACATCTGGCCTACCCTTTTACTACGCCTCCCCCTCCTTGTGCCCCACTTCGGATATTACGATGCTTCCTTCTCCCATCCTTCCAATTAATGCTCCTTCCTGTCCCATTGCTTATCCACATTCATCAGGATTCTCAACGTAAGACTTTTCTAGTTCTTCAATTTTATTTTTAAAAAATACAAACTAATATCAATACTTCATTCTAATGACAACGGGAAGATACACATCATATCTTTTCAGGATCTTACAGCTAGTAACCATTCCTCTTAAGGCTTTCTTACATATGATGTTATGAGTTTGAGTTTGTATATAGAAAATGGAAACGTGATGAATACATGAATTACGGGGCAAAAAAACAATACCATACTACCTCCGGTCCTAAATACAGGAACCAATTGACTGATTTAAGTAAATTAAAAAAATAAGTTAAATTAATTATTTGTAATAAATAAATGCCGTCTTTTTAAAAATATCCTTAGTAATTAAGTTTATTGGTTAGAACTACCATTATTAGAATGAATATCTTGAGAAAAAAAAGAATAAATATGAAAAACAAAACGGATTGGGGTCTTATATTTAGAATCAAAATAAAAATCAAACGAGATTTTATATTAAGGATTGGAGGCGGTACCTAACTATTTTTTTTTACCAGACATTTATATAAGCCTGGGATCTCGTTCACATGGCAGGTGGTATTAGAATTGGGATAGCTTGCCACTCAACATACATTGATATTTGTCAAGTGACAAATATTCCAAATGTTGTACAACACACGAAATTAAGTCCAATTATTGGCATGATTTATGAGCAGCAAGCCTGGCCACCAAATTTTCTCCGCGTCCTTGTCATTTGAATGAAAATGCAGAGTGAATTGGGCATATTTGCATTAAGAATGTGGGGGTGAGGACAATGGAATGAGAACATTATGAGTGGGGGGTGAGGAAAAGTGAAAGGCATTATAAGAAATAAACGTATATACAAATACAGGTGAAGTTGAAGTGGCACGGGTCAAAGAAAAGCAGAAACATGTGGAGGAAGGCCAAAAAATGGGTGAAAACGCAAAGTGGCTACAACTGTCCCATTTGGCCATTAGGCGTCCACTTTGGGACAACCCCAACAACAAAACTCAGTGCGCTCAACTGTGTCCGTTTCAATTCTCTTCTCATTACCTCAACCTTCGTTAAACCATTCCACCAACCTCTCCCTCCAACAAAATGCTTATTTTCTTCACCTTTTTATAAAGTTATGTTAATTACTTTTATAATTATATTCGACACACAGCTCCTATATTGTTTCTTCTTCGTGCACAAAGATTTTAAGATTTGCAGGGCAATTATTAAGAAGCATGTCTTGGGAACTTGTCGTTTCAATTTTCAAAGATGGTCCTGTGATCCTAAACCAATCTCATTTGGATTTGTCCATGTGAGTAAATCTAATTATATTAGTGTCATTAATTAATGTGCATTCTGTCAGTTTTTTACTTGACATCTATACTTTTTTCCCCTTTTTTTACTGATTTATTTAATTTCATCTTTTTGGCACCATTAGCGCTATTGAAAATAACCATGCCAACAAAGTAAAGTTAAAGAATTTAATAAAAAAGATGTAAGTATCAAATCAAAAATTGAAGAGAAATATAGATATATGCGAAATGATTTTCTCTTGATATAGAAAAGAGTAAGCAGTTTTTATCAATATTAACTAATTTTGAAATATAAAAAATTAATTAAAAAATGTCTTGTTGGATAGTAAAATTGAATTCCCATTTCTCTGCTTCGGCGATCCAATATAATTGAATATTCTAACGCGTCCCTCTCTCCATGCCGTGCAAGAAAGTCCTATGACGTTGGCAACCAAAAATACATAATTACAACATGGTATTCTGTAGATGTAAGTATGAAACAAAATGCGCGGACACATAATTTTTTTTTTTGAAATTATACTGATTATTTATACATATAGATTTATCCTAATATCAAAATTTATTTTAAGCTCAGTTTTAAATACTTAAATGCATTTTTATTGACTTTTGGTCCCTTTTGTGTGGTCTGCCAGCTCAAACTCGTGATCAAGCGTTTATTAACGTGTGGCACACTAACCAGCGATCTACAAGTCTTGAAAAGCATAATTTCGTAAACCCAATTAAGAAAATTAAATGGAACGTAGTCTGATTAAAAATTAAACCAAGTCAAATTAAAAGGTGGGTCTTTTTTTTTTTTTTTTTACTTTGAAATGCAGTGGATGACGAGAACAGAGTAAAGTTAAAGGATTTAATAAAAAAGATATAAGTATCAAATAAAAAATTAAAGACAAATATAGATACATGCGAAATGGGTTTCCCTTAATATAGAAAAGAGTAAGCAGTTTTTATCAATATTAACTAATTTTTGAATAAAAATAAAAAAAATAATAAAAAATGTCTTGTCAGATACTAGTGCTAAAATTGAATTCCCATTTCTCTACTTCGGTGATCCAATATAATTGAATATACCTACGCATCCCTCTGCCCCATGCCATGCAAGAAAGTACTATGATGTTGGCAGCCAAAAATATATAATCACAGCAAGGTAGATGTAAGTATGAAACAAAAAATGCAGACACACAATTTTTTTCCCATATTATAATTATTTTTATATATATAAATTCATCCTAAAATCAAAACTTATTTTAAGCTCAATTTTAAACTCTTAAATACATTTTTACTGACTTTTGGTCCCTTATATATGGTCTGCCAATTTGAACTGGTGATCAAGAGTTTATTAACGGGTGGCCCACCAACCAACGATCTCATAATTTCATAAACTCAATTAAAAAAATTAAATGGGATGTAGTCTGGTTAAAAATTAAACTAAGTTAAATTAAAAGGCGGGTCAATTTTTTTACTTTGAAATGCAGTGGATGACGAGAATAAGAGTTAAACTTATTGACCTTGACGACGAATACTAGGATCTTCTAATCTGTTTAGCTATCGGAGTTTGAATATACCAAGAAAGAATGTCGTCCCAGATTTCAGGTTAGGGCGAGCCAAAATAATTATTCTTAATGACGTTTGTAAGTAGCTTTGTCGAACAGCTGAAGGTGAAGGCTAGTTCTTGATTTTTTTTTTTTTGTGAGAAGTAAACTTCCTATACTAAAAATATGTGTTAATATTATTGTTGGTATTTATAATTTGATTGAATTTTGATTTTGGTTTTTATGATTTTCCATTCTTGATTTGGATTTTTATAGTTTCATAAGGATTTAGTCTAATTTAAATATAGGGACAAAAATCAGAATTTGTTAAAAGTTCACGGACCATTGACTAAACTCACATCATATTTTTCACCACAACAAAAAAAAAAAACTCACATCATATTCTCATAAAATTATAAGTGCCAAAACCAATTATTTGAAGATATAAGAACGGAAATCAGAATTCAATCAAATTATAACCATTAGCAATGATATTAATTCCCAAAAATACTCATAATACTAGCATTTGGGAAATTAAGATAAATTGTTCTTTTTCTTAGATAGAGGATTAAAAATACCAAACATGTAAGAATATAACTGGAATTAATTCACAATCTCTTATTTCTATAAAAAATTTCACGTTTTACTGAAAAAGAAAAAATTTACATAATCTGCAAATATTAAGAAAGTAAATTATTTATAATAAATGTCATATTCTTTAATATATTATTGCTAATCATATACATTAGAATTGAAATTCTTTAAACCGGGGGTGTGGTTGAGCGGTGGGGGCTCATCCTCCCTTAACCAAGTGTCGAGGGTTCGATCCTTGCCTTGAGTATGGAAAAGCTTTAAAACTCCAGGCCAGCTGTCCCACCCATCGAAGTGTCTACAAGCCAGCAAAGAGATTAGTCACCGGGTCTGCCGGTGGATACCCTGATGTTTCATCAAAAAGAATTGAAATTCTTTAACATATGAAATTACTTTGGACAAAAATAAATAAATATATGAGATAAAATAAATTAATATTCTATATTTAGAAACAATTTAAATAGTAAATACTATCTAAATAGTTTGTAGATTAAGAAAGTGAGAAAGTCTATATGTATTTAATTATTTTTCTGGTGATTTCACGCCTGCAATTTCACACTTTTTTTTTTCCGCGTGGCAGCGTTCGTAATTTTCTCACGGCAAAGTCTGTCCCCACCACCAAAAAAAAAAAGGAGGAGCGGTGGCGGCAAATTAGACCGTTACAAGCACGGGAAAGAGACACGTGAAACAGGGAAGCCATTTGTAGACATCTAATCACACGGTTTTGTCTTGGTGTCTTCCCATTAGTCTCTCTCTTCCCCCTAAAGCATCAGTCTTTCCAATAATTATTATTAACCTCGTGAATCCGTTGCCCCTTTATTAATGCCTCATCACATTGTCTTTATAATCATTCCACTCCATTTAGTTTTCAACTTCTTCCAAATTTCTGCACTTTACTTTCGTTTTCCCTTTTCATTTAAAAAAAATTACTATGTGGTTTAAATGAAGAAATATAGTTATAAAAAAAACTTAACAAGTTTGAATGCAGGAGATAACAAGAAGATTAATATTACTCACTCGTAATAGGATTTTCTTTTTAAGGTTTTAAGATAATTTTAGTTAGACAATACTTACATTAAGTTTTTTATATCTGTCTATCAATCACTCGTGTATCATTTTTAAAATATTGACATTTAATTATAAATTTGTTCGAAATGAAAAGAAAAAAGACATATGATTGTATATGATTGGAAAACTTCCAATGTAATCTAAGTTTTTTTTTTACATATTCTTGTTATCAATTTTTTCATTTTTTTTTTTTGCCAACTTTTCAATTGTACTCTCTCCAATTCAAAAATATAAACTCAACTTTATCTATTACGTTCATTAAAAAAACTAATTAAAATCAACTTAAAATAATAAATATGTAAGGCATATATTTGTTTTTCCTAATACACCCTTATTAATGGAGAGAATAAGTAAAAGATGTAATAAATTAATTAAAGAGAAAAAAGAATATATGAAGGTAAAATTGAAAAAAAAAACTCATTAAATACTTAGATAAAAATAAATGTTATCTTATAAAAAAATAACTATTTTAAAAAA
Source organism: Neltuma alba (assembly GCF_004799145.2). Classification (NCBI taxonomy): domain Eukaryota; kingdom Viridiplantae; phylum Streptophyta; class Magnoliopsida; order Fabales; family Fabaceae; genus Neltuma; species Neltuma alba. Next base: position 181,892 of record NW_021633125.1, on the reverse strand, counting down.
GTTTAGTTTATATTTTGAATCAGAGAGAGTATTTTCTATCTAAGCCAATCTTAATTATTTTAGACGTTTGTCATGACATTAGCCTGTAATAAATTGAGGGTCATTAACTTTAAGAAATTAATATATTAATTGGAGAAGGTAATTTATTAATTATTAACGTAAAGAATCCACTGGCCCCATAAAGCTTGATGTTGGCATTGAGAACGACGAAAACCATTCCATTTCCATTATTTATTCCTTTTTTAGATTTTCAAAATTTGGAATCCATCGCTTTATTATATTCTTTCCTTTTCCTCGGAAAAATATTCTTGCTATTTCCTGGAAAATGCTAACATCACCGACTCAAACCACCTTAAGCTGAACATTTCAAATTTTAATTCCAAGTTTATTCTAACCTTCGCTTATTATGACCATAATATCATCTCGTTATTGCTCTGACGCGTTCATTTCAAACTTCGGTGTCGCTGACCGAACACGGTCTTCTCCTCTTCGGCTGCCTCTTCTCTCTCTCTCGCCCCCCTTTCACGGCACTTCTGGTTTAACTTAAAGGTGTTCGTGTGAGAGAGAAAGGGCTCGACAAAATCTTTTTGTGGAACTCTAACGAAGTTCAATCCCACTTGAAATCTTTGGTTGAAGTTCTTGCTTCCCATTCTCGAGGTTTCGGTGCTGGTTGCTTAAATTAGAAATGAAGAGGGGCAGATTGGTTAAGTTAGATACTTTTGTGTCATTGACAAGGCAAAGATCCATTCAGATTCTGATCGGAGTTGGGCTTTTGTATATACTGTTGGTTACGGTGGAAATCCCCTTTGTATTCAAAACTGGGTTTAGTTCTGTGTCTCAGGAGTTCCTAACTCGCCCTTCTAGACTTGAGAGCGAGGAGGACTTGGAAGAAAGAGAGGCCCCCTCTCGTCCTCTGGAAAAGGTTTCTGTAAACGCGTACCAACCGATTCCGAGCCAGCTCAATGAGCACAAGATTCTTTCGGGGTTGATCTTTGATAACAGTACATTCGATTTGCGCCGTAAGGACGGTTCCCTAGAGCTTTACAAGTCTGCTAAGAATGCGTGGAAAGTGGGGAAGAAAATCTGGGATGAGCTAGAATCCGGGAAATCGCGAGCCGCCGCCAAGAAATCCGAGAACCGATCCGATTCGTGCCCGCGATCGATTTCGTTGTCCGGGTCGGAGTTTTTGGCCCATGGGCGACTCATGGTTCTTCCTTGTGGACTGACATTGGGGTCCCACGTAACTGTTGTGGCAAAGCCGTTGGCGGCGCACGCAGAGTTCGACCCGAAGATATCTTTGGCGAAGGATGATGATGAACCGGTGGTGGTATCACAGTTCATGATGGAGTTGCAGGGTTTGAAAACGGTGGACGGCGAGGAGCCCCCAAGGGTTTTGCATTTTAATCCCAGATTAAAAGGAGATTGGAGTGGGAAACCTGTGATTGAGCTCAACACCTGTTATCGAATGCAGTGGGGTTCGGCGCTTCGATGTGATGGTTGGAAATCAAAGGCCGATGAAGAGACCGGTAAGTGTGAACAGTGAAGCTATCATATGATAGTAATAGATCGTAAAAGCTTTGATCTTTTTTGGTTTGAATGATACCTGTTGGTGGTTTACTGTTTCTGACATGGCTTTCATAGTCGCATGCTCGCAGCATATTTACGGTGCAACAAGAGTTTTAACTGCGACCGCCTTCTTTCATTTGGATGATTTATGTACAAGATAGATATTCATATTACTTTCTTTTCGTATATCGTGTGAGAGGTAGAATTGCACAATCATGCCTAAGTTGGAACCCAGAATTGGGAGGGTGAATGCCTGGGCTGCTGGTTTCAGTAAGGGAAATAATGTTATGACGCGGATGATATGGTGGGAAGTAGGACCCTTAAATATCCTGGTGCTGAGCTCATCACAGACTTGAACTTTCGCCTCTTATCTTTGTAGCGGCATACATATAGGCTTATATTCTCTGCATTTTATTTGTTTAATGTGCCGTTGTATTTTTTGCCCCTTCTGTTGAGTTTTTTTCCCATGAACTCTCCGGTCATTCCTTCGCAGTTGAATCAATTTGAGTTATTCCTTTTATGGATTGTAGTTGATGGGCTGGTGAAGTGTGAGAAGTGGATTAGGGATGATGACAATCACGCAGAGGAGTCCAAGGCTAGATGGTGGTTGAGTAGACTGATTGGTCGGACCAAGAAAGTTTCAGTTGACTGGCCATTCCCATTTTCTGAGAGCAAACTATTTGTTCTCACTCTTAGTGCTGGATTGGAGGGTTATCATATTAATGTTGATGGGAGGCATGTGGCATCTTTCCCCTATCGCACTGTGAGTAATATGCTTGGGCTTATCTACATGCATATGAATTTGTATGATTTTTTAATATTACCATTTAATCTTGTCAGGGTTTTACTCTTGAGGATGCCACTGGGCTTTCTTTGAGTGGGGACATTGAAGTCCACTCTGTATTTGCTGCCTCTTTGCCTTCAACCCATCCAAGTTTTGCTCCACAGAAGCATCTTGATTGGTCAAGTAGATGGCGGGCCCCTCCTCTTCCTAATTTTGATGTTGAAATGTTCATCGGCATCCTTTCTGCTGGAAATCACTTTGCTGAGAGGATGGCCGTAAGGAAGTCATGGATGCAGCATAGGCTCATCAAGTCTTCAAAAGTGGTGGCCCGTTTCTTTGTAGCACCGGTAATGGTGGCATGTTGAGAACCTTTCATTTGTCTGATACATTTTAGTTTCTTGTGTCAATTTTGGGTTCTTAACATTCTGATCAACACTTTACAGCATCCCAGAAAAGAAGTAAATGCAGAGTTAAAGAAGGAAGCAGAGTATTTTGGTGACATTGTTGTAGTGCCCTACATGGATAACTATGACCTTGTTGTGCTGAAAACAGTGGCCATTTGTGAATATGGGGTGAGTTGTTAATTGATTGAAATTACAAGTTTGGAATCACAAGAATTCTTCAGCGCTTATAGCCTGTGCTCTGTTGTCTATAGGTTCGCACAGTTTCTGCCAAGTATATCATGAAGGGTGATGATGACACTTTTGTAAAAGTGGACGCTGTATTGAATTTAGCAAGGAGCTTTCCAGGTGACAAGAGCTTCTATATTGGAAACATAAACTACTACCACAAGCCCTTGCGCTATGGTAAATGGGCCGTGACGTACGAGGTATTTAGAACTTGTTCCATGTTGTTCTTTCAAGAGTTGAGAATAGGAGTTTTCTGGGGAGGATATCATATCATGAACTTGATTGATAATGGCGTGCCATTAACAAGAGCTTATTTTCTAAAAAAATAAAAAATTCTCTCATTGAGTTTTATCTGCAACTTTTTACCTATTTCCCCTTAACCCCTCGATTATTAGCTTCTTGTTTCTAGTTATATTTTTGGTGGGACAGTGGGACTTAAATAGTGGTACCTTCTTGCATTCTTTGTCCAGGAATGGCCTGAAGAGGATTACCCACCCTATGCAAATGGACCTGGTTATATTTTGTCCTCTGATATTGCGCGGTTCGTTGTGTCTGAATTTGAAAGGCATAAATTAAGGGTTAGTAAACTGTGCCCGGCCACCTGATATAATCAATGGTCTGCATTTTGAAGTTAATGTTTTTCTCTTATTGACGCATCCGTGGTCCCTTCGCAATGCAGTTATTTAAAATGGAAGACGTAAGTATGGGAATGTGGGTAGAGCAATTCAACAAGACGAGACCAGTGGAGTATTTGCACAGCTTGAAGTTCTGCCAGTTCGGTTGCATAGAAGAGTATTACACAGCTCATTATCAATCGCCACGGCAGATGATGTGCATGTGGGATAAATTACAGAGACAGGCAACCCCTCAGTGCTGCAACATGAGATGACGATTGAGAAAACAGAGTGGCCATATTTGAATTCAGAGAAAAGCAAGTTTTGCAGTTATAGCCATCGAACATTGTATATACTGTGGAGCTTGGATAGAGAAAGGTTTTGCCCCTTGTATAAATATAGCCCCTTCCTTTCGAATTCAGTCTTGTTGGCCCATCATTCATTCATTCTTTCCTTTGGTTTTACGTTGAGGGGTTCATTTTTATGGGATCGTTATCAAACTTCAACCCCTGTAAAGCACTTGATCTTTGACGGGACGAGCCTTAAGCCCAAGTCCAATTGCCTCTCCACTCATCACTGTGGATGTGGATTGGATGATTATGTGCCAGTCACTCTCTTTCGAAACCTCAGTCAAAGCGGTTTGACATTTAAATTTACTTTGTTAACAATGATAAATCATTTTGATTTATGACTGCACTAACTTGGGTAGCCCACTTCCCTAACATTCTCACTTTTAAGTTTTAACCAAACTCTCTTCTTGCTCGCCGCTCCCTTTGTCAGCAACGCTTTCATTTTTGTTTGCTTTTTCCTCTAGCATATGATATATGTGCCGTTTGTAATAGTTTGTAATCAGCTTACAAGTAGTTTTTTAATAGTAATTTACAGAACCAACAGGGGTCAGATCTAGTAGAAAGGGTTAGTTCTTCAAAACGTGGCGAACTAAGGTTCGAATCCTTGCTAGGCAAGGTACTTACATTTAGTGCCCGATAGTATCTTGAATAGGATTGTCTCCGATAAGAGGATACCTATGCTTTAGCAAAAAAAAAATGATTTACGGAATACGAGACAAGTATGTAAGAAAAGTTTTGTAAATAAACTTATAGGGAATTTTTCTCGCTTTGCCAAACGGGGCCATAATGCTGTTACTGGTTAATTCTAATTGAGAGACGCGTCAGGTTTCAATTAAATTAAATTCTTTCATAGCATTTGTTAAATATGGTTTGCGCCTCTTGGTGATCCTCAATGAAGATGATTATTGGGAGGGACATGCCAACTCTAGAACATGAAAATGATTTGTTTTTGAGTTTGGCTGAAACCATGATTAAGAACAAAGCCACAGCAACAAGTTTCTTCCATTTTTGCTCACTCCTTGAGAAAAAGTCGTTGCAGGCATTATCAAAGTTAGCTCTACCATGATTGCTACTGCTACTTCTAGTACCTGAAACAACTTTAGAAAAGCAATCACACCCATTCAAAAATAGCAGCAAACGATCACATGGGCCTCAGATTTTGTTGTTATTTATCAACATTTGAACATGTCCCCGCATCTTTCATGAGAACATCAGATTCTGATTCTGCTCTCTCTCCAGTCATGTGATTCTGTAACCCCTTGTTTCTTGTCAATATCTTCCTTGTTTTTCACCCACCAAGAATAATGGCATCTGATTCCTTCTTCATCACAAGACTTTATTGAAATCCCTATAATTATTAGAATTATTATTATTAGGTTCTGGCGAATCTCAATCAGGCATTAATTTCATGACTTCACAACTCTTTGGGTCACTATAATTGGCTTCCTTTGGTATGTATTGTCCACATGTAATGCTTTTGTGGCCCATATTAAACTTTTTTTTTTTTTTATAACACCAAGTGGAAGATTATAATAAACCCTTAATAAGATATAGGGAGCGTGAAAGAATTGGGAAAAAAAAAAAAGGCCGCCGTAGCCATTAGATGTGGATTAACATGATCGAATGTGGGTAAGTTGCAAATTGAAAAGAAGAAAATCTGTAGTTCAAATATTTATCTAATGCAAAAAGTATTTCACTTTAGCAACTTGAGTTTAATTTCATAAAATATTTCTTTAAATACACCAAATTAAAGTGAAATATTATATTTTTTAATATTGTTTCAAACAGACGATAATCCAGAACAAAGCCTAGAAATATACTTAACGGCAATAATAAAACACTATTAAAAAAAAGTTTATTTGTTGTAAACTCTAGTCTGAATAAAATAATTAATCGTGCGTGAGTCTAATCGGAAATCATGAATGGGTTTACGCTAGCGTGTTCAATTATTAATGTATGCGTTATTATGCTGCAACTTTCAAGTTGTGGACAATGACCAGTCCAGACATATCAAACAAGACAACGAGAGGCAACCAAATGTCCATGGAAATTAAAAATTAAAGAAGGGAAAGTGAGAATGAGAAGGACCCCATTATATGCCAAGAATCGCCATTATCACCATCTCAGACAGCCAAGTACCAACTTCGTCACAGAGCTTCTCGTCCCATGCGCAAAAAAAAACACTTACCTTCGAGCTTCGTAGGGTCGCTTCTGTCTTTTTGTTGTCTTTTTCTCTCGGATTCAGACCTTTCGCTCTCTCTCCTTTCCTTCCTTCCCCAATAAATAACTCCTAGCGGACAGTGAATCGGTCCATATTCTTAAAGCGTTTTTCTTTCTGTGTGTTGGCCCATCGTCAACATTCATACACGTTAGTGGAACCTTATTTTCTATCTTATAATTGTCCTTTTCGTTTTTAATCAAATCCTCTTGCTTCTTGCTACTTGCTAGTGTTATTTGACTCATTTTGCTTATAAAAATCGGTTCTTTCTCAATCTCAACTCTCATCTTGCCCACCATATCACTATTTTTCCTCTTTTCCCTCTTGTCTCTGTTTGGATAATCCAAACCTCAGATTGAGAAACCCGAAACAACAAATCAACGATGGTGCCACTCAGGATGACAGAGATGTGGGCGACAATGGGGTCGACCATAGCTAGCTTCATGTTTGTGTGGGCGATCATACGGCAGTACTGTCCGTACGAGGTTCGTCGTTTCTTCGAGAAGTACACACACAGGGTCATGGGTTACTTCTACCCTTACATTCGAATCTCCTTCCATGAATTCGTTGGAGATCGGCTCAAACGCAGCGAAGCTTATGCAGCCGTAGAGGCGTATCTCAGCGCCAACACATCAAAAAGCGCAAAACGGCTCAAGGCAGAGATGGGTAGAGACAGTAGCAACCTCGTACTCACCATGGACGAGTACGAGAGGGTGACGGACGAATTTCAGGGCGTCAAAGTTTGGTGGGTCTCGAGCAAGGTTATGTCTCCGACAAGGTCCATGCCTTATTATCAAGAACAGGAGAAGAGGTTATATAAGCTGTCTTTTCATTATAAATACAGAGACACCATCACTGGATCATATCTGGAGCATGTGATGAGAGAAGGGAAGGAGATACGCTTAAGGAATAGGCAGAGGAAGCTATACACGAACAGTCCTGGCTATAAATGGCCAAGTTATAAGCAGACAATGTGGAGTCACATTGTGTTCGAGCACCCTGCTACGTTTGACACAATGGCCATGGAGAAGGAGAAGAAGAAGGAGATCATCGAGGATTTGGTGACATTCAGTAAAAGTAAGGATTTTTACGCCAGAATCGGTAAAGCGTGGAAAAGGGGTTATCTTTTGTATGGTCCTCCTGGTACGGGGAAGTCTACGATGATCGCTGCAATGGCTAATTTGTTGGGATATGATGTGTATGATCTTGAGCTTACCGCGGTGAAGGATAACACAGAGCTGAGGAAGCTTTTGATCGAGACGACCTGTAAGTCTATAATTGTGATCGAGGACATTGATTGCTCTCTTGATCTTACAGGGCAGAGGAAGAAGAAACCAGAGATGGTCTCAGATGATGATGTAGATAAGGCGAATGCAGACATAGGAAAGAAAGAAGCAAAGGAGGATGGCGGCGGCGGCAGCAGCAAAGTGACACTTTCAGGACTTCTGAATTTCATAGATGGGATTTGGTCTGCAAGTGGAGGGGAAAGATTGATTGTGTTCACAACTAATTATGTGGAGAAGCTTGATCCTGCACTTATCAGAAGGGGTCGAATGGACAAGCATATAGAGCTATCCTACTGCAGTTTTGATGGGTTCAAAGTGCTTGCCAAGAACTACTTGAAGATCGAAACGCATCCTATGTTTGACACAATAGAGAAGCTACTAGGGCAGATCAAGATCACCCCAGCTGATGTTGCTGAGAACCTCATGCCAAAATCTCCTACGGACGATGCAGAAAGATGTCTTTCGAGCTTGATTGAAGCGCTTGGGAGGTCAAGAAAGCCGCGGCTACCGCAAAGGTGGAGGAACAGAAACAGCGTATTCTGATTAAGGAAAATGGTGAGATTCCAGATGGGTGTACCAAAGCAATGAATCATTGCCAGCGATAGCGCATATTACTAGATGAGTATTATTGTATAAGAAGATTCTGGCAGTGCATCATGTGAGGCAGATTTGTCATTATATTACTAGATGAGTATTGTATCTTTTTTCAATGTTGAAAACGAATGGTTAGGTTCGAAATGTTAAATGCTCAACTGCACTACAGAGTTCAAGAAAAATAGAACTGGAGGACTTAAAATCATCTAATATCTTTAGAAGTTACAGGGCTAACTGAAGTTATTGTACATTGATTGGATGGGCTAAATAACGCCCAACAAATTCTCATTCATTTTCGTAGAGCCTTTGAATGTGGACATACTAAAAAATGACTACCTAATCTACACATCTCAGTATCACGCTGCTTCTGGCGGCAAATCATTCACCATGGTAGCTGCTGCTGCTCAAGAGTTGCCCGTAGGAAGATATCTGACGGCAACTTCCATCGGGCCTTTTAACAAAATTTATAGTTCTATTATCATACATATTGACTTGATAAGAAACTAAAGTGCCCGCAATCATGAAGAAGGGGAAGCTTGAACATCATTATCCACATCTTTCATTACCGTGTTTGGACCGTCGTCAAAGCCAGAAGTAGGGGCAAGCTCATTCAAATCAAGGAAACGTCTTTTTCCTGTGCCCTCACCTTCCTCTTGGTTAGGACTATCTGATTTTTCAGGAGGTTTTTGTTCTTCTTTCTCTTCCTCCGCAACATAAGCATGGGGCTCATTATCTACTTTTGTTTCCTGATCTTCGCCATCATTGTCATCTGAATCTTCATCTTCCATCACATAATCCCCATTTTCGCTGGGACCTGAGTGATTGTCTGAAGCATTAGACTTCTCAAGTTTCGTAGACTCCGGCTCTGATTCTGACATCTCATATTGACGGTAATTGATACGGTTTCGGGTGGCCCTCTTGCTGCGTCGTAAACCAATATTAATCTCATCTACAGACCTGAGTTTAGTTTCTCTCCTAGTACGACCTGGTAATTGCTTAGATTTCCGAGGCTTGTCGCTGTCTTCACTGATGCTCAAGGAATCTTCATCATCATCATCATCATCTTCTTCTTCAACATTGTCTTCATCCCACTGATATTCATCATCTCCCTCAGAGCTACTAGAATGGTTCCTTCTCTGCTTACGTTTCCTGAGATACTCTTCATCATATACAGCTTCTCCAACAATATCATCATCACTGTCATAGTCTGCCTCGTTATCTGATAATGCTTCAACGAATTCTTTCTCTGAGTACCGCATAGGCCTCTGTCTTCGACGATTGCTGATGTGAAAACAATATTATAAGAATCAGGGCTAAATCATCAAGCATCATCAGTGGTTCTCTTTTTCTTCTCTTCTCTTTCTTTTTGGGGTGTTTTTTTTCTTTTTGGGGTTGGGGGGGGGGGGGTTCAGAATTCTCACCTTCGGTCCAACAATTCAGATTTGTGCTCTTCCTCAGTATCCCCAAAATCAGGCGACTTCGGAGATGGCGTACTAAAACTCAGATGTTCTGAGGTATGTGAAGGACCACTCCGTCTACCATTACTCAAGGTTTCATGCTTTCCTACAATGTCTCTCCTAGATATAGGTTCTGGAGATGGCTGTTTTTGTCTGAAAAGGGAAGAAGCAGATTTTTAAGCAGCGTACGATCAAACCTCTTTTCTTCGAGCGGGAAAATTTACACAAATACAAATACATCAAGAACAGGCAGAGAGAGAAGGTTAAGATGGATTCCATACTTGGTTACTTTGATCGCCTCATTGATGGATCGATCATAATCATCTGCAATGGCATTCATGTAAAGAATGATATTAGTGTACCATCAGCAGATAAACATACTCAGGCAGCAAGATGATTCCCATCCAAGGAAAAAAAGAAGATAGAACCCTGGTCAACTTCAGATGATAATTATATCAGGGTGATAGTAAAACAAGAATGCCAGTGCCAATACATGGAGGTGAATCCTGCATACATAATGAAACACTGAACTAAACTATATTTCGTTCCAGATTGCCTTACCACCAGTCACAATGCGACTAACATGTTTCAATTAACCACAAATTAAGCTGACTGATGAATCTTAATAGTTACTCCCCTTGGTCCTTTTTATATGAGCTTTTTAAACCATCTTACCAAGAATAAAAAAGTTTGTTAAGGGTTGTTTATACTTGTTAAAAGTGTAAGATTTTTTCATGAGGTTCCAAAACTGCCCCTAGTTATTTTATGGATACATGTAACGCTTAGTTATCCCTATTCCCATATATATTTGGAAAAATGGTTATTAATGCTTGAGACAATTTATGCAAGGACTTGTAATTTAGGACCAAGAAAACTGGAGGGAGTGTGAAAGAAAAAGCAATTTGGATGTGCTACAATAAATAGATTAGGATGACTTTGTCAGACAGTAGAAACTCAATATGAAATATTTGTCAGATCAATGACTCATCGTTTAGCCCTTAAACAAATACGCACCATCTACCAGTCAGAACAATATCCCTGTACACCCTGTTTTACCCATGAAGGAAAGCTTATTTGCCCGGCATTGTCCAAGAATAATGTTTTAGGTACGGATCATCGCATTTAGCCTACATCAGAGCCTAGAGGTACACCCACAACAAACTAGCTACAAGAAACGGAGCTTAGATGCCATGGAAGTCTAAAATCTGGTTAGAAAATCAACATGAAATGCATTTTCTAATGTGAGGAGTTTCAACCACCAAGAACATGAAAATGCTGGTTCCAACGATAATAGTTTAAAACTTAGTGCCCTTACCAAATGTGTAAGTAACAGGCTTCCTATCACGAAGTGAACGCCCAGTAGCAAGGCCATCAACCCCTAAGAAATTATCAAGCAGAAGAGCCTGTCTGTGTTGTTTTTTCAGCAACCTCTCCTTCCTCTGAAAAGGGGGGAAACCAGATTCATATCAGTTACTCTAAGAAGTAGCACTAAGATTCTGCAAGGAGAATAGATAAACAAAGAGGAAAGGGTAGAATCCCAAGTTTAAATCTTGGAACGACCTCCTCTTATCATTCTTCCAGAGAAAAATAAAAGACACACCCCCCCCCCCACAAAAAAATTTTAACCAGTAATAGTACCTTGTGAACTTTCTCAATCTCAGGAAGCATGTCTATCTTCAGCTTTTTCCCTAGAGAAGCCTCAGTTCTATTTCTACTTGAGCAAAGCTTCTCCTATACATGAATATGAACAAAGCCAAGTAAGAGTAAACTTACTAAAATGAAAAAGTTGCAATCAATGACGAACGCAGGACAGGTAATTTCCCCCTATTTTCTTCAAAAAGGGTGAATCCTATAACTGGACACAAACAAATATGAATATTGTAAATTTATGATCAAACTATATTAATTACATTGATCAAAGAGAAAACAATGTAAAAGAATTAATCCCGGGTATTGGCTTGGCATGAAGCATGATTGTTGAATAATTATGGCAACGGAGTTTACACTCTTCAGCTCACATTAAGTGCTAATGAAGAATATAGTCTGACTCAATGGTGCTAAAGTAATGAGAATCAACAACACAGCCCCATTCTTACAAGAAAAAGTTTAAGGAACATTTATAATGATGCCTAAATGTTCATATTTAGGGGTTATCACGGAGACTCGATTAATCGGTCATTGGACATGTAAGAACTATGGGTGACTTCTATTCCCATTTTAAGGATTGATAACTGAATTGTCTATTTGGCTCAACATTTCTTAGCCTCTCCCTTGTGCTCTTCCGCTCTAAAATAGTTCTCCTAACATTACATTTCAAACTTTTCTCCACCAAGCAAGCCACCCAACAATTATTAAAACATGCCTCCCTGTCATCAGGCAGCTGAAGTATGAACATGGATCAATTTCAGAAACTTACGGAAACATCTTGAAATTCGTCAAAATTGGTCGCAACAGCTTCCCACTGATATGATGTATTAGAAATAACCTTTGAACCTTTTGCCTTCCCCTTCTTCACTTGAACTACTTCAGTTTTCCTTGTTTCCCGATATAACCTATGACCAATAATTGGGTCATCTTCATACCTGCACTAATCAAATTGCAAATAAATAAACCAACAGTAGGTGTAATTGTAAAAAAACTTTCCACTATATTATTTCAAGATCTTCACAACTCTTACGAGAAATTTCAATTTTGGAAGAAAAAGTATTACCAATAAGAAATTCCATGAGAATCACCCCCAATACGCTCTTTTCGAAATGTTGATAGTTGAACGCCATGTCTGAGTGAGTTGTCAATGTAACTTCGGATATCTTCTTGCTGCAAAATATCACTCAGATTATTAAGCCACTGATACACAAGCAGAAGTAATTGTCAAAGTAGGACCAAGCCAAGCAAATGATAGCATTTAACATAGGGTTGGAGAGGTAGAGAACCAGATCAGATATGAATATCCTCAACTATCTGAAGTTTAAATTTACACAGCCATCCTTCTATCAAACTACACTCATGACTAATTAGGGAAAATTCATTAACACAAGCAACAACCACGCATAACAAATGACGCCATGTAATTTGTGTATTCATAAAGAAAGGACTCTGCAGCATTTTCTTCCAATTAGATTAGATTCAAAACATCAGGTGGAGTGGCCTCATTCTACCATGCTAAAGTCTACCTAGTTAAGATAAAGATACAAAACATGTACATAAAACAATAACAGTACCTCAACTCGAATGTCACATAAAGCTTTTAAGATAGCAACACGGACCCCAGGATCAAGTGATTTATATGCTTCAACCTCCGCCCTGTCATGTTAGAATGACCTGAGGCTTTGGAAATGCATATAGATTAACATCACAGAATATTTTGCATTTCATGGCTACTTACCCATGTGAAGCAACAATTGGAACATCCCCTTCAGCAACCTGTGTGTAAATTGCATCATCATATTAGGATGTGAAAGCTAAAAAATTCACATTACTCTCAAATATAAGTTTGCTGAGTGAAATGGCCTCATTACCCAAAACCACCAATCTCTCAATTTTCTACATAACACAGTTACCCAAGTATCACGAGTGAGTGCCATTCTTGTAACAGGAGGGATTGCCTATCAAAAGATTTGAGAACTGTTATTGGTAGAATAGCAGCAGTCTTGCAAATTTGACAATTGAAACAAGACAGTACCATTTTCTAACTAATTAGACACTGAAAGTACATAAGGACATAGCAAAAGAACTGCAGATGAAATCACAACTTTTAACAACTCTGACAGCCTTGATTTTCTCCGTCTTGACAGATCTGTTTATCATTAATCATCTACTTACAAGGGACCCATGCAATGATTGGTGTCCATAATCATTATGCTGCTCTACCCAATGATTATATTCAAATAAGTTCAGCTTCAAGTATCACCAAGTGCAGTTAAAGGGCTCATCTCAATGCCTAAGGCGCTCATGAAGCCCAAAACCTCTCACATAATGAGAGGCGCTAACTTCAACCAGAAGCTCACCTACTAGTGCCTTAGGCTCTTTTAATGTCAGAAGGCAATTAGTCTTTTCGGGATTTATGTAGACAAACCAAAACAAACCAAGTCTATTATCACTCTGAATAGTGATATTATCAACTCGATTTATTGCAATTGATAATTATGACTAATGAATTGATGATTATTTCGTAGTTAATTTACCAGTCAAGTGCTGCTATAAATTTACGTTTACCTGCTTCTGTTTACATAGTATTCATTTACCCCCATTTGAGTGCCTTGATTCATTAAGCGTTCACCTTCTTGGAACCCCTCACCTCAGGTGATTTAAAGGTTGAGGCTTTTTGTCTACTATCTTACTATCATCACTGCTTACATACACAACTCAATAAATCATGCATCAATACACTAGCCTGACTCTACTATACTCATAAAAACATTGGAATTCACGCAAAGGATAAAGTCTCAACATTTCACTGCAACCCCCCCCCCCACCCCAAAAAAGCCAAAAAAAAAAAAATCTGAATCCTCTTGAAACCATATTTCATGCCAGACACCTAACTGTAAGTCTAGGCGCAAAGAAGAACCTTGTCTCAAAATTACTAAAGCTATCAATATATCTGGTTATTGCCAGATGACAGTCTATCAATATAGACTACATGTCTGGTTATAAAGTAAATTATCTGGTTACGCACTGTTCTTCCACAATGCAGAGGATCTCTAAAGCCGAGGACGAAAAATAGTGCAGTCCCATGCGACAAACCTGAAGTTTAAAGATGCAATATACAGAATAACATATTGTATGTATCCCTTCATAACAAGTAAAAGAGGGGCTCTAAAGCACATAATAAAAACCTCCAATAGTCCAATTCAGTGTCTTCTGTCAACTAACTAATGACTAGCATCTGTTGAAGATGAAAAGTAGTCGCAATTAAGTTCATCTCATATAATAATATATTAAGTTCGTTCAGGCCATCGACTAGTAAGGTATCCTCAAACCCCAAAAGTACAGGTCTCTAGTTTATGGTTTCTTACATCAATCCCTAGACTCCATGTGTTAGTTACCACATTGAGTAAAGCTTGATCAGCTGTTGCAAATTCTTCAAGTTTCTCATTTGGGCTTCCTTCATCCATACATGTTCTCACTTTTGGGATAGAGATGTCTCCAGAACATAAATATCACTACTTAATATAACCAAGTAAAATGTCGGGCTGAATCACTTTTTTCTTCCAACCACAACAGTCACCTACATACAAAGTAAGTGATTTGGCAACTCTCAAACCTCTCCGTTATGGCTTAGCAGGCGACTAAACTCCTACAAAACCAGCATTTGCATATTATGGTGCAACGATGCAGCTTACAGGTATAAGCATTGCAAAACAAGTTCAGTCAACATGAAACAGAAGCAAACAAGCGAAGGAATGTTTATTCGGGTGAGATACGCCAAAAAAGTAAGCACTCAAATAACGAAATTTGCATCACATTCATCTGAAGATGAGCGTAAACAAGAAATATAGCGCTTCAATAAAAAACGAAAACCACAAAGCACCAACCTTTAACAACGGCATATGTATATCACTCAATGTGTCGTTGGGCATAAGGAGAGCTGTCTCGAATTCTTCAGCCGAGAATTCTACTGAGATGTTTAAAAGGGGCCTAAATACCTGTGGCAAGATACAAAACCATTGGACCCAAAAACACTGAATGAGTAAGAACCCCATAAAAGCAATCCAAAGACAAAGATCACAGCTTTCCAGCTCACATGCAAGAAATTGAGTACAGAAGCTAATTCCCACATGGACCGCAGTTTCCACCGAGGTAACTGCGAAGGTGGAGGCGGTTCTACTAAGGGCGTCACGATCTTGCTGCATTGCTGCTGCGGTGAGTCCTCCTGCTTCTCCTCCTTCTTTGCCTCTTTGGACTTCCGTTGGATCGCCGGCTGCACCGATGAATAGAGACGAGCCGCAGCGCGAATGGTGCACGCGCGCGACGGCCGATTGCTCCTCGTTGTGGTAGGAGCGGTTGTGGTTTCTTCCTTTGAAGTGGCAGGCCCGTTTTGGGAATCAGGGACGTGGTTTTCGGAATTTGGTTCCGGCGACGATCGGTTACCGGGTTCGCCGGAAATCGGAGGAGGAGAGGGAGATCCCTCGGACATGGTTATGGAGATCAAAAAGTTTTAGGGAAGTTACAGAGGGATTACATGTAAAGGATCATGGGTTAGCATTGGAGCAAGAAATCAAAGTGAAGGGATTTCACAAAGAGAAGCCCCGTGTTGTAAAGAGCGAGAAACAACAAACAAAAGGCAAAATGCGAAAAAACAAAAGGATGGGAAGGACCAAGGGTCCAAGCCCTTATACACAAAGTTGCATAAACCTACGTACTGCTTGTGTGACTGCAAATAGGAAACTCTCTGAGAAGCACAAAGAGAAGAGAGATAACAGGTGGTAGAGAGGTGAAGAAGGACAACTCCTGGGATTTGGGGTGAGGTGGGCTTTGCTTTCACTCGGGGTTATTTGGTAAAACCATTTTTCTCTTTGCCCCCTTCTTATCCTTTACCGCCGAACGTGAAACGAAATGGAAATGTGTTGTTTCTGCCTTTCTGGGCGAGGCTAGAGATTGAAAATTCCTCTCTTTTATCCAATGTTTTCCCGTAAATAGGTTCAATTTTCTAAACTCGCACCACAAAGCCTGGTAAAAGTACTACATATTTTGTTTATGCTGGTCTCACGTTTATTTATTACTATCCTCATCATTTGAATGTTAATCTGCACTGGGAATTAATGCTCTGAAGCTGATGAAGTTCCTACAAGGAGTTTGTTTCCCTTCCCGGCTAAGGAAATACAGATTGCAGATCTGTCTTGTAATTGGCATTATGTCATGTAAGCTTAGCAAAAAAGCGATAAAAACTTGTAACTTATTCTTGACCCTAAATATAATATTTAAGTCTCTCAAATTTATAATTCGTTTAATTGCTCTTATTAATTACATATATCTACAAATAATTGAATCAAACCAATACTAGGAGAGGTATCTACATTTAATACTCAATATTAGTTAAAACGGATTACCTTCAATAAAAAAATACTATATTTATAATTCGATTAATTTTTAAAATTTTTATAAAGAGAAATTTGATTAAAAATCTTTATGTGAAAACTTAATTAGCTAAAAGAACCTAAATTTGAACAAGTGTAACTATGATTTATAAGTATAACTTTTCTTCTGCTGTATGCAACATATCGTCAATAGTAGGCATCAATCATCATACAAAAGTCATTTGCATAAAATAAAATAAAATAAAAGTTGTATTTACGAATTATAATGGTAGGCAACAAGTGTTTTTTTTTTAATACCAAATTTCTCTTTTATAAATTTGTTACTAGAAAATGCATTGCATATGTTTAATTTTCATTTAACTTAAACGTTTCATCTGAATCATTGTTGGCAGTAAAAGGGGGGGAAAAATTACTGTCATTGTTGGGCCTGAAGAAACGATAATCACATAAGGTGATGGCAGTCTAATTAGATTACTATAAATTAATATTTTTAATTGGTGTAATCCACACAATAGTGATTGTTAACCCAAAAGAAATCAAGTTCTTTTATTTCTAGTGGTTAATACACGTAAGATAAACTTTTTTTTCCTCTTGATTGTGTTTTTTCCCCCTTCATATCGATAATTTTTTTGTGCAGCCTTGGACGTATGGGATACTTTGACCAACAACAACCCTTCCCACCATCTATTATTTTCTCATTTTTAGCAATTCTCTATTATTGTTTTATAGAGAATTTTTGCGAAAAGGGCCAAAGGTAATACACATCTCTCCATCTTATTTTGTTTTGTTTTGCTTAGTTTTTAAAATGTCTTATTGATTGTATAATATTGAAAATTACTAGAGAATTAACGATAATAAATCCCAAATTTAAACACGCAATAAGTTAATCCAAAGAAATAAATCTAGTGCCAGAAGCTAAATTCTCGAGTCAACGTCAAATTAATTTTATTTTTTGGTCAAATTCAAAGCGAGAAAAATGAGAAAAAGATAGGACCCACTTTTTGCTTTTACCCTTGTCACTAAACTCTCAACACTTACAGCCCAAGGCTCTGGCAGCGGATGGATGCCAGTACTTCATATTTTTTGTACTGATCTTGGTCTTGGCTTTCTCAGCGTTAAGGCCCAAGAAGATTCCAACGTCAAATAAATTAATTGAATCTTATTATTACTGTTTAAAATGAAAAGATAAATAAATTTCCAAATTTTAGAAGTTTTATTAGTTCATATAAATCTTCTTTGCTTATTTATTTATTTTTCTAGTTTTATTCACTGATTTTCTTTTTTTGCCTCATACCTCAACATCTTAAAATAGCTATTCATTTCCCACAATTACTATTTACTTCCCCAGCGTCATGCTACCCTTAGAAGATCATTAAGCTTAAAGAGTAAGCTGAAGTCAGTGGTTTGTAGATTTTTGCTTTCTGAAGTTTCACTTTCACCTTTTATATTGGGCTGTTGATGAAATTGTGATTTCATGACAGGAAGCCCCACTGATGACACAGATGCATAGTGACGTAACTTGATATGACAGTAAAGTGTTTCTGCATATTCAAGTTCTTTGGGGTTGTTTAAATGTCCAAGTTCATATATCTAGAAATTATTAAAATAAGTTAATGACATGATCTCAATCTCAATCTCGATCAATGAAACCATGTAAAAGTTGCACTTTTGATTTTCCCACGTATCTCAATCTTATATATCACAAGCAGACTGATTTGTTATTGGAGGCTCTACCAAATACATTAGGGGAAAAAGAAAAAAAGAAATGAAAGATTCCTCAATTTAGTTGTAATTATCACTTGAACTTGTATTGACTAATTCAGAGGCAGAAGTCCACAGGTCAAAAGCTGAATCTTTTAAGGAAATCAAATTGGCCCCTGATAGGCTTTAGTCAAGACATAGAATGTAGGATAAGAAAGACAGACAACAGAAGGAAATCAACAACTTCAGGAAATGAGGAAGAAGAGAGAGGTTTGTTATGTTCTGAAACAACATCCTTTTCCTTGCTACACAAATATCTACAACGTTTTGGTCGTGTTACTCTATAAACCCCAGTGCTTGTGAGATGGTAAATGTCCTTCCTGTTATCTTCTGCTAATGAGAAGACGTACCCCAATACAGGAGTTGAACTTCCCTTCAGAAAAGAGCATTGCATTGAAGAGTCAGGAGCACATCTACAAGGAATTTTAGCACCGGTGAAGTTTCCACTTCTTTCAGGACTCTCTTCACCTACCAATATAGATCCTGCATACAGATCCGTGTACAAGTACCTGAAATGTCGCCAACACAAATTTTGATTTTGCAGCGCGTATTCCCTAAAATAGCTTAAGCATTTGAGTTAATCATTTGGTCTACAATTATTATCTGTCTGAGCTTTAACCACACAATTACAAAGAAAGGGTGCATCAGAAATGATCATTGACAGGTTTAAACAGTGAGATAGTGGCTTCTAAAGAGATTCAAATTGATAGATGGCTTGAAGTGTACCTTCCATACATGCAAGGATCAGTCATGGAGCGATAAAAATAGCCACCTACAATGGATGCAGAACCAGCTATCGCATCGATGTCTGAATGACTATATCCCAATATGGGAAAGATGGGGTGTATGGAACTGGCAGAGGTGTTTCCTCCAGGAGACTGTGATGGCTGGAAAAGTAAAGGTCCCTCATAGACTCGCCATCCATAGTTCCCGCCCCTTTTGACCATATCGATCTCTTCATATTGATCCTACAAAGAATGAATCATAAGACAGTGAAGATCACAGTGCAAGCAACAACTTGATGTTCAAAGTTAAACAGCTTTGCATGCCTACTGAACTGTTCTACTACAAAGTTATGAAATTGGATCACTGAACTTGTCCTGAGTCTCCACAAAGGAAGTACGAGGACCTCTTGGCGTCAAAACTACAACGCCAAGGGTTCCTCAAACCCAAAGCAAATATCTCTGGTTCAAGCTCCTTGTCATCGAGATGTGGATTATCTCTAGGAATACTGTAGTTTCCCCATAAACCTTGTTCTTCTATTTCTCTAGTACCTGCGAAGAATGTTGAGATGAAGTGACACTTGCAAAGTTTATATAAAAATCAAACAGACATGCATGTTAGTGAAGACTATAAAAGGTACCGGTTACTTGAGGGCATAGAACATTCTCCATTACTGTTAGAGATTATTCTTGTACACGCTTGGCCTATTATGTTATTCAAAAACTTATAGGCTCCACTTACAAAGAAGTGAGTTCAGACCTACTTTGTTAATAAAATAAATTCTCATAACCATGTGTAAAAAAATACACTACAGAAGTACAGAACGGTTCTTTATATAAGGTTATCACGCTAACGTTTTTTCATGCAGAATTAGCTAGAACTTACTGGGTAAATTGTCCACATCAATTCTCAAAATCTTTCCCAGTAATGACCTCTTGTTCTGGGAAAAGTTGTAAGGATCATCATGATCAGAGCCATCTGCCATCATGAGGTACAGGTATCCATCTGCGGGTCCAAAGAGAATCTGACCAGCATGTCCTCCTCTGTACGGAACACCCATGGTGAATATCCTTCTCGCTTCCAATGGATTGGCACTTTCAGCCTAAAATATATATATATATATATATATATATATCGGTATCACGCATTTCTCAAAAATCACTCAGTAACAGTCTTCAGAAACAAAATATGAGATAGGTACTAGCATCAATGCACACCAGGGAAGGCTCTGATGCTGTGCCGTTGACTGTAAACTCTGCAACTACAACATGATACTGACATGGCAGGACATCATCATGGGAGTCAAGTTTCGAAGGGTCACAATTCACATCTGAGTTACAAGCACATCTCCCTGAACAACTAGGATTTTTCGTCTGATCACAACAATATGAGAGAAAGAAGCGGCCATTTTGTGTGAAGTTTGGATGAAATGCAATTCCCATCAAACCGTGCCCAGAATCAAATAGAATTTGGTCACTAATATCTAGGAAGGGTTTGGATTCATCGAATTCCAAAATCCCATTAGACGCTTCATCAGGAATTGAAGCTAGCCATAACTTGCCTTGCAAATTTGCCAAGAAAGCACGGTTGGAACCATCAGGATGTGGAACCATATTAAGGTAGGCTCCATCCCCTATTTTCTCTAAGCATAGACCCATGGGAGGTTTGGAGGTAGAGAAGCCAGGTCCTTTTCCAACTCTGTCTTGCAAGAAAGGTTCGAATTTAGAAGGCATTCCTGACCCATCAAGAAGAACGCAAACTGGTAATCATCATTATCAGTTGATTTAAAAACATAGAAGAGAAAAACAAAAAACAAAAAGGACTCACGTGGTCTAGCGGCAAAGGGGAAAGCTGAAGTCGACTTGAGAATAAGTGAAATGAAAAAAGACAGAAAGAGTATATGAAGACTGCTAGTCATGATGAAATTATCATCCAATGCTGAAGAGAAAGCAGAAACTGAACTTTCTTAGCTTCTTTCCGCGATCTAGCTGTTACGAGGTGAGCTTCAATAAATCCACATAATGGCAGGAAAGAAAGAGTCGCCCAAAGCAAGTTTCTCACAACATGCCATTCAGTTCACACCACCTCCACGTCGCCCTAATGGAAATTCTTGGAACTATTATTAATAACGTCGTTTATATCATAGAATTCATCAAAGAGCATATGGAAGAGAGCTCCTAAGAAACAAGTGTGACATTGAGAAGAATTTTATATAGCCAATGCAGCAAAATCAAGTCATGGCTACTTTATGCCAGTCTCTGAGAATTGATCACCATTCATTGAGACGAGTGAAGTTCTCATATTGGTTTTTGAACGATAAGCGAGCCTGTCTGTTTGGCGGGAGACCTAAGCCAACGCCACAGGAAAACATATGGAGATCGCTGCACTGGAAAACACGTTTCAACTCTCAAATTCGCGTACAGGAAAGAAGCCTAACTCCAACATTAATAAATAGTAATAGTAGTACTCCTATAAACTCGTTGCACGAGGCGTCATTACTTATTAATGAAGACTTAGAAAATTAAATGAAATGAAAATAAGGCCATAAATTTAGTACTACGTGCGTCCAGACGGTAAGCTTCTTTTTCTTCTTAAGCGTCTCCAGAAATAATTTCAAGCTTCCATTTTTCAACCATCAAGCACACCAAGGACTATCATATATTCAAAGAAAGCCATGGATAAGCCATCAGTACTCTGCCTCCTCCAACAGGAGAAGAAGCTGCTGCAGCTTGGATGTAGACTACTTGTTTTTAATTTTATATATTTACTTTCTTTTGTTATCTAAAGAAATTACACTTTAACTACTATCTTCACTCAATTCTTTTTATTGTTTCTTTTGGCTTTTACGTTTTCTACCCTGGGTTTTACTCCCCTTTCTCTTGGCTTACTTTGAATTTTTCATTTAAAAAAACACATTGATAAAAACATATACTTTTATTCACTGATAAAAAACATCCTGCCGAAGGCAGCATCGAACCCAAGCCCTTTTCTTTTCGGATTTTTTACCCAGTTTAGTACATCTTTGACACATGGCATGGCAAACAGTTTCTTCCAGTTCACCTCCATAACAGTACTATAATACTAAGGAAAAGTTATTTCCAACATATTCCCTCCTCCATTGACAGCGACAAGAGAATCAACGAGCACAAGTGATTTACAGACTCCCACTCACAGAGAGAGAGAAGAACTGGAATAGCAAAGCCTCGACAAATTATCACATTATATTACTGCTTCATCTCTTCACTCAGAAGGATATTGAAGTCGTCTGAGAAGAACTTGATTATAGAAACCTTTCGTTCGAAAAAACAAGCCTAGAGCAGCCAGAGAACCCAAAACAGCAGCAGAAGCCATTATAAGGAAAGATAACATAAAACAATGAGTTCCAGAGCATGTATATCCTTCTGACGCTTCTTTGTCATATACATACCCAACTACTCTTACAGAGAATATATAAGATCCAACAGGACTTGCTATGGTAATTGTGTTGAATATGCTTCCCATATGTGCTAGACCGAATATTTCAGAAGTAATTGTGGGCATTAGGGACCACTGAGAGCCATAGCAAACTCCAACCAATACGGAAC
This sequence comes from Neltuma alba, assembly GCF_004799145.2. NCBI lineage: Eukaryota > Viridiplantae > Streptophyta > Magnoliopsida > Fabales > Fabaceae > Neltuma > Neltuma alba. The sequence goes on along the minus strand of NW_021633125.1, from coordinate 159,289 downwards.
CAACATATAGAGCAGCAGGCAGTCCAGAAGCTATCACCAAATGGCCAATGCTCATGATCATTAGAGTGATGAACATGAATAAAGGCCGTGCCCATCCTCTTGCGTGTAAGAAATAATCTGAAACGTAACCAGCTCCAAAACGGCCGAGAAAATTCCAAATGCTCCACAAAGAAACCAAGGTGCCAGTCTCATGGCTTGTATAACCAAGGGATCCTCCAATCTGACCGATGTTATTAACTGTTGCAAGTCCCGATCCCATCCCACATGCCATTGAAACAAACAGAAACCAAAAATTCACAGATTGCAGAGCTTGGGCCAGATTCTGGTTTTCTCCCAGCTGCAATGCCCTTCGATTGTTAGTAATCATATCTTGATCTGTATTACTAGGCGTATGACCCTCGGCAGAATCTTGTGTCACATCCCTCTTCTCCCTATCTAAGGGGCTTGGTTCAGCAATTAACGGGGAAGCCTCGGAAGGGAAAATGTCAGAAGCATTTTTGAAGTTTCTTTTCCGTGCTTTTAGTGCAACCCCTAGAGGCAAGGCTAACAACGCTATCAACAAAATGAACACAAAGATGCGGACCGGTAATTGCAGACTGAAAATGTTCTCTAGAATTATGATAGCCATAAGATAAGCAGCTACAACTAGAGCTATCATAGACAGAATATTTAGATATTTCCTTTCATCTCCCTCACGAGTATTGTGGATTCTGACAAACCACATAAGCAGCAAAGTATTTACAGGTGGTAAGAAGGCCAGCATCAGGAGGTATGATGTAGGCTTGTTCTTAAATATCGTCCTATACACTTGGATTAGTATAGCTCCACTGAGACCAAGAAATCCCTACCAAGGAAAAGAGAAGTCCTGAGACCAAACTCAACACTACACAAGACACCAACCAGGTAATGGATGCTAAATAAAGTCGAGCATAGTCAATATATTAGCACACGAAGTTTAGTATCAAGTCTCGACAAGACAGCAGAGCTAATGAAAGCGTATTGATCGATGACAGAGAGAATTACATTGCCCATTCTATGATCTCCCAACAAACTGATTTACATACAAAGAAGCCTTTGATCTATCAGTAACAGGATAAGAAGAAGAAGCGGCTTATCCTGAACAAAAACAAAAAGAAAACGTCGTAAAGCAACAGGCAGAGCGAAAAAAGAGTTAAAAACTTGGTTTTACCTTCATAATGCCCACGATGGTTCCGCCATAGTGTGGGAAATTACGCACGCCGGTGACAACATTGGAGGTATTGAAAAAGCTCTGAGCATGAGCAGCTACGAGAATGAACACACACATAACCGGGACGGGCGTTGGAGGGATGACGCCGGCGACGGCGGCCCAGATAAGGAAATATCCCAAAAAACATTGGGCCGCGCCAATCATGTGAACCACCCAAGGCCCAGCCTTTGTTCGGTGGGCAGCAAAATCATATAGAAGACCGGAGAGAACGCCGGCGTTGACACCGATGTCCTTGAAGACGGACACGGTGTCTAGGGTAGACTGATCATAGTGCTGACTGGACTTGAGGGCGTCGGAGTAGATGGAAAAAGTATACAAGGAGCCACTGGTGCACTGAATCCATATGCTGGCCACCGTTGACATCCATTTGGAGCTGAAGTCGAAATTCTCCATTTTTAATGGGTTTACCCTGCCGTTTTTGGTTTCTTGCGCCTCTGTCTCTCCTGTGTTTTGCTCCTCCGTCTGGTGAGCTCGCCTGGACCATGATTCGTTCCTGGTTGGACACATGCATCCGGCTTTTTTTTTTTTTAAGGCATGAAGCGTGTCCTATTTTCCCGGACCAAAAAAATAAGTTATACTCCTCCGATCCTTATTATAAGATCCAATTTGACTTTTTATTTGGTCCTAATTATAAGACCCAATCCATTTTGTTTCTTATATTTATGCATTTTTTCCCAAGATAATCCTTCTAATAATAATAGTTTTAGCCAATATACTTAATTAGCAAGGATATTTTAGGAATGACAACACTTATTTATTATAAATAACCAATTTAACTTACTTCCTTAATCTCCTCAAATAAGTCAATTGGGTCTTATAATTAGGACCGGAGGAGTACTATAAATAATATCTTATAATTAAGATATGAGGTAATAATTTCACTTTCATCTTCAGAGCCAACTATGAATGGGAGAACGAATCCAGGCTGTAGGCAAAATAAAACATGAAAAGCCAAACCATCTAAAAAGTCTATGAGATCCAAAATTCTATTTGCATTACGTTTTGGTCCCATTTGATATAAAGTATTGAAAATAAGAAATAGGAACTAGGATTTCAATTAAAAAAATTATTAAATTTTTTTAATATAAGTAATTATTTGTTACATAAGATTGGAAAATACCATAATAAAAAAGTAATCTCTCATGTCAACTACTGTTTTTTCAATCTTAATTCTAATTCTAATATTTTATTTTTAATACTTAGTATGAAATAGTACTTTTATCTCCGATGTCATTTATTAGATTTTGAATGGAGGAAAAAGTGTGAACAAAACAGAAAAGAGAGTACTAAGAGGAAAATTTTTTCAAAAATAATTAAAAAAATTATTATTTTTAACAATTTTTCCTTCTAGCATTCTATCCTTAATTTTCTCCATCCAAACGCGGAGTTAAAGTACACAGCCGAATGAAAAAAAAAAAAAAAGCGTAATTGTAAATGTTGTTTAAAAACTGTGATTTGGATTTTAATTTCGTAAATATTGCTTTTCTTCTGGGGTAAAAATTTTGTGCTTGTTGCTGGTGCTCGAGCTGAGCTGAAGATGCGTCATAGCAAAGTTTGGAGTTTTCAGGCTGGGTCATGATAATTGCAAGAAGAGTATGATGAGTTCATAAAAACTGCCATTTTTAATATTAGAAATATGGGCTAGCTTGACCTATACGGGCCGTTTCATTGGGGCTGACTTGCAAAACAACGAGAGTCGGGCCGACTAATGTTATATGATTTAGACCCGGGTCACACGGGGTGGGTGGGTTGAATGGATCAACCCACCAAATCACCCTACTTTTTTCTCTTTCTCAAATTTCAATAATTTCTGAAACTTAAATTTAATCCATATAACTAAAATAACACACTTTAAACTCACATATTATATAATCTATACCATCTAAAATTAGTATTCATAGCAAAAATATAACATATTTTTCTGGAACTAAATTTGTTAAATTTAGTAATTATGTGGATCAGCAATAATTAGCAAGGAACAAAAAATCGGACCGGACACTAAACCGGTTGAGATACTGATTCAAGGGTTAATGGGTCAGATCGGGGTCAACTCGGGATCAAACCGGTCATATTAAAATAATATAATTTAATTAAAAATGACAAAATATAACAATACTGATAATTACTAATAACAAAATATAAAGAAATACAATAAGAATTTGATTGTAATAATAATAAAGTACAACAATATTAAGAATTTTGATCTTTATAATTTTTTAATAACTAAAATTAATAGTTATTGATACCAAACTTATCATCAAAATTCATTTAAATCTATAATAATTGAGATATTATGAGCTAAATGAGAAAAAATGACATAAATATCAATATATTTATTTAAACCGGTTTAGTACCGGTTTGAACCGGTCTCCGGTTTAGCCTATAAACCAAACCAAACCACTGACCGGTTCACTGGTTGAACCGGCCGGTCCGGTCCGGTTTTTTTTTACAATGATAATTAGTAATGAAAATATTCATTTTTATTTTGAGATTAGTCTTGTTGTAATGTCAAGCCCAGTACAGATAGGGTCCCATATCTATGTGTATGTTTTGTGTTGGGTTGGTTCACATGCAAGTTTATTTGAATAAAAGTTTTAACCTGCAATTTTAACCTAATTCTTCGTCACACCACCTTTTTTTTTTCCATTATGAATTAATTACCCAAAATCCACGCCGCATTCATTAAACATAACGTATGATATATTCACCAACCATGATTAGAAATTCATTAATACAATAACAATCATGTGATATGAATATACTCTTCTGATCCTAGACGTAAGATTCATTTTATAATACAGACTATATTACTATAAAATAATTGTTACATTTAAAACTGGATGAGTATCATTTGCCAATAGTAAGATGATTGAATCTCAGTTTGCTTTGAACGTAGGATCAATTCTTAACTCCCCATCACCATTTTCATCGTCTTCAACAAGAAATAAAAAAAACATTTTTTTAATTTAACCATTGATATGATTTTTTTTTTGGGCCATGCATGGCACAGGTAAGCAAAATATTAACATGACATGTGCGCTTAGAGTTTAGTTGATGGAAGACAAATTGATGAAAAACCTTAAATATTAATCAGACAATGTTACAAAGTGGGTGCATTAGCTCGAAGCAAATCAGCTTCGTCGTCTATGAACGTCCTGCGATTTAATACATCACGTCCAACCTCCAAGTATGGGCCATTGAGTTAATCCTAAAGCTTTTGTACTATCTGTACAAGGTTTCTAGACTCGGTTAATTAAATATTACTTTTTATTTTTAATATAAGAGTTAGTTTACTAATTTAACTGGATTGAAAAAATTAATTATTTTAGTTATTTATAGTAAACATGTATTGTCTTTCATAAAATATCCTTGTTAAATTGTATTGGTTATAACTACTATTATTACAAAAACTATCTTAAAAAAATATATTAGTGAATTGGAATTTTGTATTTAAAACTAAAATAAAAATTAAATAAACTCTTATATTAAAGACTGAATATAATATTAATAATTACTTAAACGACCCGATAATTAATAATTGGATGACAAATTCAAACAATACGTTAACTATGAAAAATAAAGAAAACAATCATGCGCACTGCGCAGACTAGAAAACGCGAGCAAGGAACGTGGCGACACAATCAAGCGCGTGTATGCTGTCGACGGACACGAGCTCAGGCTTGTGAAAGGCACACGAATTAATTATTCCATTAAAACAAAATCCGAATTGCTCCCCACGTAATAGTGGCCATGGACGTCAGCATACCTTTTCTTTTGGGAAAAAAGTATGCCAATAAAAAAATCAGCTGACCAAAGGGTAATTGGTTTTGGACCGAACGGGTTAGTGTCCCACCCTGTAACGGATCAAAATTTGAATATACCAATAAACATCTAGAATTCAATAATATCTTAAATAAAATTATTTTCAATAGAAAAATACTTATCAAGTATTACCTCTGATCCTTATTATAAGATCTAGTTGACTAATTTAGAGAGATTAAAAAAATTAGTTAAGTTAGTTTTTTGTTATAAATAGACGTTGTCTTTCTTAAAACACCCTTGTTAATCATGTACTCCTCCGGTCTTAATATAGGACCCAATTCTTGAGTTGGTTTTGGTTCTAAATATAAGACTCATTTCTCATATTTATCAATTTTCTCTAAATTACCCCTATGGATACTCTGATACTCTCTCAACTATAATCAAGTAGAAGAGGGAGATGTGGTATTAAGAAAGATGATTATGGTGTTTTAGGAAAAATGTGTCACTTTTTTTATAATTAACTAACTTACCTAACTTCCTTAATCTAATCAGATTAGTTAAATGGGTCTTATATTAAGGACCGAAGGAGTATATTACTTAGAGTTAGCATTTCATGAAACCTTTCATATGTGCAACCACTTTAAAGACTATTTTGAAAAAAATCCATAAATATGAAAGACAAAGTGGATTGGGATCTCATGTTTAAGATCAAATTAAAAGTCAAACAAGCTCTTATAATAAGAAACGGATGTAGTATTAATAAGAGTTATCTAATGGAAGGAGTGATAAATCAAAGTTTAAATATTTGTACGGACATATGCTCACATTTACCAGCTAACATAGCTCAATTAGGTTTTTAATAAGATAGTTGTATTTAATAAAAACATAGAAAAATACCTGCATGCTTGCATTCATAAAAATATAAGCTGAAATCATATAGTGCTGTAATAATATTATATTAGAATTTATTTATTTATAATAACATTCTACCCTCGGTCTTTAATAGAATACCTAGTTGACTAATTTGATGATATTAAAAAATTAATTAAATTAATTATTTATAATAAATAGGTACTGTCTTTTCTAATATTTTTGTTAATCATGTGTATTAGCAAAAACTACCATTTGATGAAACACTTAACATATGCAACTATTATAACAACTATTTTTTAAAAAATAGATTGAAATCTTATACTTAGGATCAAATAAAAAGTTAAACTAGCTCTTATATTAAGAACATGGGGTAATATATTGTTTTTTTTAACGCATAAGTGACTTCCTATTAAAGATAATCTTATTTAAGATATTGCCAGAGACTAGATGTAAGCATATCTTTTAATAAGAATTAGTAAGAATTCAAAGCTTGGCTGAAACCTACCCTCTTATGCTGAAATTACGCACGGGTTATTTTGATTGCCGTGAACTGAAGACAAATGTCAAGCAGGCATCCATTGAGCCAATAAGAGCAGGATCACGCAGTTTTTTTTTTTTTTTTACCAGCAGATCACGCAGTTTACCCAGAAGGAAACAGAGCAAGAGTCCATTTTCCCGTCTAACTCAATAACCCTCTACCCCTACAGCCCTACCATTAGGCAACTATATTCCTACCTCTGGTTTGTAATATAAAAAAATAGTTTAATTTTTTATTTAATTCTAAGACTCCAATTCAACTTATTTTTTATATTTATCTATTTTTTAAAATAATTATCATAATAATTGTATATGTTAAAGATTTTTTCAAATAGTAGTTTTAACTAATACACATTTTTAGTAAGGATACTCTAGGAAAAACAGCGCATATCTGTTATAAATAACTAACTTAACAAACTTTTTTAATCTATTAAAATTAGTTAATTCACTCTTATATTAACTACTGAAAGTAGTACTAGCCCTAGTCTTAATTATAAAATCTTGTTTGTAGTTTATAAATAAAATCTTATAATTAGGACTAGCAGTAATAATACTATTCTAGTCAAACTATTTTTTTTGGGTTAAATCATAGGTATATTCCCATTAGAGGGAATCCTATTCAAAGCACTGCTGAGGATTAAATGTGAGCACCTTTTTTAATAGGAATTCAAACTTTAGTTCATCACGTTATGAAAGACTGGTGTTTTTTAGTAAACCCAACTTTGTTAGTTCTAGTCAAACCAATGCATACGTCAAGATATGCTCTCACGTCAAACCCCCCCCCCTTTTTTTTAAATCTCAGGCCCAACAAAAAAAAGCCCAATTTTTAAATCATGTGCAGCGCGGGACATCAAAGGACCCGTCAGAGCGGACTTTATTTTTTTTCCCTGAATTTTTTTATTTAACATTTTTCTGTGAGATTTTTTTTTTTTATTCACTCCCATTTTGCATGCGGGAACGATTCAACTCAATCCCTAGCGCGTCACTTCACTTCACCCTTCTCTTCTCCAGGAGCTTGCAAGTTGTACGGAATGTCTTGATAATGAAGACATTAGTGGACCTCGGTTTAACGACTGCATTAACAATTAAATGTGTTAATTAAAAAAAGAGAGATTCAAATTATGTATCACGTGAAATATTAATGATAGGATCTAAATGGATTTTATGACTTACTCCTAAGACTTCGAATATTGAGACACCCCCCTGAAGGCGCTATTCATGCCGCTGGGTAGCGCCAAAAAGCAAACGCAAATAACGTTGGCGGGGTTAGTTACAACGTCCCTTTCTGTATTTCGCGTCAACTGGCAGAGATTATATCCGTTTTTTTTTATATGTTGGCTGATGGTGATTTTCTGTTTAAAAAATTGCGAGAGCCTTCCAAGACGCCAAAAGGCTACAGAGCACGGGAGGGACCAAAAGCATGAGAAGCAGAGCCATAAAAATCTCTCTCGCCACTTCTCATGCTTCTCATCACCTCCCTCTCCTCCCTCTGTCGCCGTTCATGGTGGTGTCTGCCCTAACTTTGATGGTCGATGGACCTTCTTGCGCCGGATAAGGAGGAGAACATTGAACATGACTCGTCGGATTATTGCGTCTCCCGAGTTCGACTCGTCGATGCTCCTGTACTCTTATTTGTTTGCTTCCACAAAGCTCTTCGCGGAGAACTCAACGAGCTTCGGAGCTTGGCGGAAACGTCATCGCTGGAGAATGCATCACACAACCCGGAGCTTATTGTTAAACTTCAACGGAGATTCGAGTTTCTCAAACTAGTTCTTAAGTATCATTGCGTCGCGGAAGACGAGGTGAGTCCAGCTTATACCTTGAATTCTGGTGGTCTGGGAAAACTAGGAATAATAAAGTGGGAAAAAAAGGAATGCTATCAGTGTTTCTGAGACTTTCTCTGACAATGCAGTTTGAATACTTGCACATATATAGCATCCGATTGATAGATGGAATTAAATATTTCAAAATAATCTGGTTTAGTAATCCTTATTGTTAAGCTAGTACAAAGTTAGTAATCGGAGCATGTGGAAGATTTTGGTCGCAGCAATATTCCGGCAAGATCACCAAATGTTGTAATTGATCCGGAATTGTCCATGGACCACGCAAGAGAGCAATATAATTCCACATCATAGAACATGCGTTATCGACACGCATGACATTATATATCATTGTATTTTGCGCGGGGTTTGAACTTCTAGGACTTTCTGGCTAAATATTTCAAGCATTACATATCACTGAAATCTCCGCGTGGAGTATGTGTTACATAGTTAACCTCCCATCTTGCTTGGCCATATATTAATTCCATAGTTGAAACTAGAGTGTGGAATTTAGTCATTTGGATGCATGCTTCTCGCCAAATAAGATACGGAACAAGAAATGCTTTTGGATTTTTGTGATGCAATGACCGGCCTAATCCATGAAGGCCAAACAGGACACCCTGCCACTGGATATCTGAAAGCTTAAATGTTATCCATGACTATTTGAGCTTCGTTTCTGTCCTTTTAAGTAGGTTTTTGAAGGATTGAATTTGCAAAATATTTAGGGATGCAACTTATGGGATAACTTAACCTGGATATATAGTAGCAAATATCTTTAGGATAGAGCAGATTGTAAGACAAGCAAGCATCTCATAAGACCAAAAAACAGAGACGTCATCTAAACCTCCAAAAAAATCCTGACCGCACGATTATTACTTTAAGCTCTTGGCTGCTATTGGAAGTGGGGAAAAATATTCTTTTAGTTGTCAAGGGCAGTCTCAGTTAGTCTAATCGGTCTGCGGTCTCCATCGTCTACCCCTCTCCCTCTTTTTTCTTTGACAATGGCTTTTGCAGTCATACCTTTTTTCATCTCTATTGAGATCTTTTTTTTTTTTTTTTTACCGCAGATCTGAATTGTTAGATCAACGTTGAATGGTTCGGATTTAATTTTTTTTATAAAGGCACTAATTAAATGCGAAAATAATAATCAAATATAAATCATTTTGTTGCAGATTGATTGTCCATATTTTTGATGAAAACGAAGTGGATGGGAAGTGTATTAGAGAGAATTCTTTCTTGCTTTTCATTCTCATCCTCTTCTTTATTTCTTTTCTTTTCAATTTTTATGCTCTGCATATATAGTCAAGTCCTTGCTCTTTATGACTCTTTGGTTTATATATCCCTGCTCAATTAATCTTCATCTAACATCCACTTCCCTGAAAATATACAAACGCATGCAAATCGCAAACCAAAACTATTACTGCTTAACAAAATTCCTTCAATTTGTGCTGTATTTCACATCCGTCCATTATTAAATTATATTCCTTTCTTTTTTTTGGTCCTCTTTAGTATATTTTCTCTCCATCTTTCACATGTCCATCCATGCCCGGCCGGTCTAGATCTTAGGCACAATCTTCTCATATTGTAGATCTCCGGAGACCCAACTTGCACCTTACAGCCCCGGTTATATTATTATCTCCGGAGACCCAACTCAGATATGTCGAGTAAATGGCTAGAATATTCTCAATTCGGACGAGTCGCTCAGGATCGATTTAAAGTCAGACGACGTGGCAATCTGAACTGTCATCGGTTGAAATTAAAAAAAAAAACTTGGATTACTTATAGTTCCATGTGGTAGATCCAATCGCGACAAATAATTTTTTTCCTTTTAAAAAAACGAACCTGGCTTTCTCACGATCTTCTGTCCCTTTTTTTTTTTTTCATGGAATAAGATCTCAGCAGTAGCTTGCAAAGTATTTGTTCCTTTGCGAACAACAGGACTGAACATAAGAGGTAGAAAACACTGATCTTTTACTAGTTTCAGTGTCTGAACTTATTTATAATATATTTTTATGTCTATAACTTCTTAATTAAAATATCGAAAAAATATGTATAGCATATTACAGTAATTAATAATGAAATAAAAGACGCGTGATTTCCTCCTAAAAAAATGCGATAGATCTAGATCCTGCTAATCTGACCTTAGATGCAATAAATTCTAGGTCCTGTTATTTTGACCTGAAACGCACTGGAGAAAGAATTATAGCTCCATGCAGTTTGTTTTGACTCTTGGTCGTTCTTCCCCAAAACTACCTTACCTTTTGTCTGAGCCGTCTGACTTAACCATGACTCTTTAAGATGTCATTATCACAACTCCCCATTTACCAGCATTTAAGAGAAAGTGTCCAATGATTCTCCGATGTCCAATCAGAATATCCTAAGTAACTACTCCTCCGGTCCGAATGTTCTGCTAACCAAACCGTTACCCTGCCCTACTCTGTTCTGCATCCATCTGTCCTTCTTGTTTTGCAGTACTATCCTCCATATCCTTCTTGCTCAATTTCTCTTCAACTCACCGCTATTCTCTCTGGGAGCATCTCATTGGCTATGTCAGCAACTTTTCCAGCGTTCACGTTTTTTTCCTCCATCATTGATCATAACACTAGCTAGGTTGGCAAAGCGATGGTCGGGCTCCAAGAAGGAAGAACAACTCGTGGAAGAGATGAGGTCTCATGTGCCCGAGCTTCGAAGAAGGAGGAAAAAAAGTTTGTTTGGAAGATATTAGTCGTTGGTTATGCATGGAACTTGAAGCGTTGCTCTAAGGAAGATTTGGCCGCGAGGAGGAAACGCTACGAGGCATTAAGGAGCAAAATAGGCTCAGACGAGAGAATTGCATGGTTAGACTAGAGAAAGGGGATCTTGCACAATCATGGGCTTCAAAGAACGAAGAAGCAACAGGTTCGAAGAAAATAGGTGAGGGATTTCCACGACAAATCAATAGACGCCAGTGCATTCCAATGCATCATCGTGGGGGTGCTGCATGAGAAACTTTCTGGAGGTTGGGAGGGATTTTATCTTTTCTGGTGGGGGAGTGAAAGAGAGCCTTGTAGAGAGGGGTACAAAAAAAAAAAAAGGCTTTGAAAAGAATTCTGACTTAGAAGAATAAGTTGGATTGAGGTTAAGATTAAGCGCCTTAGCCTTCTATTCTTTGATATCTTGAGGTTGTCATGTGAGTTGTTATAATAAATTTAATAGTAAGACCTAGCAGCTCCCTCTTGCTATATAGTTCTTGTTTGCTTCACTTGCTAAGTTTTTTCTCAAGACACTTTGGATCTGCATACCTGCTCTGCGAGTATTTCTTACTTGAACTTCTTTTTCTTGGGCAGGTTATCTTCCCTGCATTGGATGTACATGTAAAAAATGTAGTAAGTACTTATTCCCTTGAACATAACAACATCGATGAAGCCTTCAACTCAATCTTTCACTATTTAGATGATTTGATGGATCCAAATGAGAATATTTCCAACCTGTTTCAAGAACTTATATGCTGCATTGGAATCTTGCAAGCCACCACATTCCAGCATATGCAGAAGGAAGAAGAGCAGGTATAGCTGTTTTTTACTGCTGTGATGTTTGAAAATCTTTTTATTTTTATATGGTTTTCTTAATTTATGTACGGATATGAAGTTTTCATTTGACTGCTTCGTATTTCTTACTTAGCAGTTGGTTGTTTCCACCTTGCAGTGTAGATGATGTTAAATTAATTCCATATTAAGGCAATGATGCATATAATGCTTTTTCTTTAGTAGCCATATTATAAAGGAGAAGAAAATGTTTCTTTAATTGTGGGCATGAGATATGCATAGGGTACCTTTTAGTTTTGTTCCAGGTTCTTAAAAGTTAGTTAGCGCATACGACAACATATTCTACTGATTAATTAGAACAAGAAATGATGTCAAGACAGACATTATTTATGGATAGGAAAAAGTCTGAACAAAAAGGAGATAAAAGTAATGAATTATGGACATGATTATTTGTCTTATTACTTTATGAACTATTGAATTATTTGGCTTACTTTACCTTTCTCTTATACTCACTCTTTCATAATTGCTTAGTCGACTATAAAAAAAAAGTCTGTGAGCATGATGCTGATTGCAGAACGTAGAAACTTAAATAGGTTAATACTAGTAGACTAGACTAGCAATACTAAGAAATGACATCTCTTGAGCAATGCCTTCGATCTCGATGCCTCATCATTTAACGTATGCTTGTCTGCTCAATAGCATATACTTGCATATTCTTGAGTTCTGACTGTCATACGTCTTTTCTGAATTTGTGCAATTCTGCAGGTTTTTCCTCTCTTGATACAGAAAGTTTCTATCGAGGAACAGGCTTTGCTGGTCTGGCAATTCATGTGCAGTGTTCCTGTAGTGTTACTGCAGGAAGTTTTGCCATGGATGGTATCATTCCTTTCTGCAGACAAACAAGCAGAAGTTCGGAAGTTTTTAAATGAAATTACGCCAATGGAGAAAGAACTGCAAGAGGTAGACAACAGATCAATTCTTGACGTCTGATAAAAGTTTCTGATTTTTAACTAATTCTGATTCTGATATTATTGTGAAGGTTTTCATTGCTTGGCTTGGTAGCAACACCCAAATCTTCACCGAGGACTGTTATCTGAATGGAGTTATTCAATGTGCTGATGGATTCCTGGATATGAAAAGACCACGCGGGTTGAGTTATTGCAATACGAATTTTAAAGCCATTTCAAATCAGATGAAAGCAAATTGCTCAGACGTAGAAGATAGGGCCAATCAAGTTAATGTTCTTCATATTTGGCATAATGCCATCAAGAAAGATATGAAAGACATGTTAGAAGAACTTCATCAAATCAGAAACAACGCTTATCTTCATAATTTGGATTCGTTACTCATCCAATTAAAATTCTTCGCCGACGTTCTCACCTTCTACAGGTAATATTCTTGTCTTTTCTTCCACATTTTTTCTTGAGATGCTGAAGTCTCCTCCTTCTCTTTTGTTTAAACTACAGCTTTTTTCCTTTTTAATTGCTTAATTTTCATATATAACCTCCGGATTTCAGCAATGCTCAGAAGAAATTCTTTTACTCAGTTTTGAGTGAACTTGCTTATGGTTGGTTGACCAAGTCTAGCGAACAATTTCTTGGTGAAAGTCATATTGAAGATTTACAGCAGTTGTTATTGTATAATGCTGAAAGCGGCATGCCTTTGTCTGAATTCGTGGAGAAGCTTTGCAGAGAGCTTGAACTATTTATGACACGAGTCAGCAAACAATTTGCTTTTCAAGAAACTCAGGTATACTGCTTGTATCACAATTTTTGTTACCAAGCAATGCAGGAACGGGAAACTTCTTTCAGTTTATCCTCAAATATAATAATTAAAACATACCTCCGCATAATGTGCTTCTTTTTGGTTGATTAACCGCTTTTGGAACATTTTTCTAGTTTTAAAAGTATGATCACGATGAAAATGCTGCTTTGAGATCTCTGTGTCTTTTCTGTCTACATGTGCAGTCACCTGTATTCGTGAAAGTGTCCCTTAAATCAGATAGTTCTTTGTTGAACTTGCACCAAAAAGGAAGGACCCAGAAAATGAGAGAGATTAAAGGAAAAGTTGAAAAAAAGTGAGAGGAGAGAAAATGCCTGTATTGTGTAGATATACAGGAACCAACTAACCAAATGACATTATAATGATTCGTTTCAAATATATTCTCAGGCTTTTCTTTCTTTGCAAATAAATTCTTTGGTCACTCGTGCTTTTGTGAGCAATTGTTGGCTTCACATGTAAAACGAATTACACTTTAAAAGTGTCAAACTGTTAGTGAAGTAACATTCCAGGTGGTTGCCATATCATCAACATTTGATGCCCTCTTTTTAATCAGGTCTTTCCTATCATTCGCTTGAATCTCAACAACGAAATGCTAGAGGAACTCATTAGCTTGAGCCTGCACATGATGCCACTTGGGTTGCTGAAGTGCGTGATAACTTGGTTCTCAGGTCACTTGTCTGAAAATGAATCTAGGTCCATTCTCAGTGCCATAAAACAAGGAAATCCTTTTGTCCATGAAGCTTTTGCATCACTGGTACATGAGTGGTTCCGTGTTGGTAATTCAGGTAAAACTTCTATTGAAAAATTCCGACAAGACTTGCGACATATTTTCAAAAGCAAAAACTCTCTGTTAACTGAGCAAGTTAAGGAAGCTGCCGGGTTTTCGTTCTTAAATTATGACAAGCCTCGTAAAGGATCTATTGGTAAAAATGGTTTGTCTAGTTCATCATCTTCTGGATTCAACAATGGGACTAGATATGAGACACCATACTCTATGGGACTTAATACGCATATATTATTCCCTGCCACAGCTATGAAGTTAAATCACCGTCCTAGATTTCAGGCAGCTGATAGTCCTTCTGTTCCCTTTCTTGATGATACAAAACCCATTGACCTTATATTTTTCTTTCACAAGGCTATCAAGAATGATTTGGATTACCTTGTTCGTGGATCAGCTCAGATAGAAAACAATGTTGAAATGCTTGTGAATTTCAGCAAAAGATTCCATCTAATATGCTTTCTTCATCGAATCCATAGTGAGACAGAGGATGAGATAGCATTCCCAGCCTTAGAGGCAATGAGTAAAGTGAAAAACATTAGCCTCTCTTACACGATTGATCACAAATTTGAAGTCGAACACTTCGACAAAATATCCTGTATCCTTGATAAGATGTTCGATCTACATTTTTCCGTTTCTAGTTCTGAAACAAATACATGGGAGCAAAGAATGCTAACGCATCATCAACAGTGCAGAAAGCTGCAGGAAATGTGCAAATCAATGCATAAACTACTTTCTGACCATATGAATCGTGAAGAAATTGAAATTTGGCATTTAATTAGAGAATTCTTCTCCAATAAGGGGCAAATAAAAATCATAGGGTGCATTCTTGGAAGAATTAGAGCAGAAATATTACAAGATATGATACCCTGGTTAATGGCATCTTTAACACCAGAGGAACAGCATGTTTTAATGTTCTTATGGTCCACGATTGCCAAAAATACAATGTTTGATGAATGGCTAGCTGAGTGGTGGGATGGGTACAGGATAGCAAAGGAGGTACAGAGATCAAATGATCCTCCTCTGCGGACTGTTGAGCCGTTGGAGATCATATCTAAATATTTATCTAAAGAAGTTCTCAATGAGCTCCAAGGAGAATCCGCTTCCAACAAAAGCAAATTTTCCTCACAGACGGATCATATTGGTGATAATAATGAGCAGTCTCACTATTGCAATCGTCATGGCAAATCCCAGGTTCGTAAAGCTAAGAAGATTAGTAGTGAATGTTCAGAATGCAGAAATCAATTGAGTGATAACAACAAACAAACATGCACTCAAGTAACAGATATCACAAGTTGGATGGATGATAAAGGTCAGTCTTTTCAATTCTGTGAAAACTCTGGGGACTATGACCATCTTATGAAAATAAGTCCAGATGATCTGGAGAGGGCCATAAGAAGGGTATCTCGTGACTCTTCCTTAGATCTGCAAAAGAAGTCATATATAATCCAGAATCTGCTGCTGAGGTTGGTAACACCCGACATTTTTGTTATTCACCTCTTCAATTTTGGAAGAACAGTTTTAGAACCTTGCTAGAAGCAAAAAAAAAAAAAAAAAAGGTACAATTGTCATAATTTTTTTAAGGTCATCTTAATGGCAAGGTCACAGGATCTTGTTTGATTTTCCTTGCTATTCATTTCACCTTAGTCCCACTAGATGTTACAACAAGGATCGATTACTTGATCTTGTAAATGTTTTGGAAGTCAGTAAAGTGAACTATGTCAGGCAATAAGATTAAATGAGCATGAGTTGCACCCCGATACCTGGGGGTTTTTCCCTCCGGTAAGGGATACCTTTGGGATTGAGTAATATACATATTTACTAGAAGTTTGCATACTTTTTTTAGCAGATAAAGAAAATATATCCCTGCTTAAAGAACTGTACATCCAGTCACCAAGAACTCTTTAGAATACGATTAGGAGAAGTAAATGTCAAATTTCTCTAATTTATTCCATGCTTATCCTGGATATCCTCTCGTGAAATTTAACGCTAGTTTCCACATAATTTCAGCCGTTGGATTGTTAGACAGCATATCTCTTGTTCAGAAGGCACTGTCACAAACAATGGGCAGGAGGTTCCTGGGCAGAATCCGTCTTATAGGGACCCACTAAAATTGGTCTATGGCTGCAAACACTACAAGAGAAGCTGTAAGCTTTTACCTTCCTGCTGCAACCAACTTTATACATGCATACATTGCCATAATGATGCATCAGATCATTTAACCGATAGGTATGAATAGTATGTGCTTATTCTTTCTTTAGTTCTTGAATCAATAAAACCATTTTTTTAATTCTTCATGTTTGCGTCAATTTTCCATATATATGAAGGAAATCCATTACAAAGATGATGTGCATGAAGTGCTTGAAGATTCAACCAATCGGTGCCGCTTGTTCAACTGTATCTTGCGGTAACTTACCCATGGCAAAGTACTACTGCAAGATCTGTAGATTGTTTGATGATGAAAGGTAATGTAACTGGATTGATCTACTCCATCTTTATAGAGAACTAAATAGTGTGGATTTTGTTACTGTTAATCCCCAACCCTCCTGTGTGATGAACTGTAAGCTTTGTGCTTCTACCATACCAGGTAAGTTATGAACTTGAACTGTGTATGTAAAAGAATAACAAAATTTTAGGAAGAAAGCAACTCACGCACACTTCTTTAATTAACTATCTCTCATTAGCTTTAAAATTGAAAAAACAAGATTATCACTTTAAATTATTTGTTATCAATCAGCATATACGTGTATATAAAAAAAAAAAAATCAATCAGCATATACGTGTTGGTGCCTGTGAGAGAAAGAAATTTACTTTTTTCAGATCTTTGCATCACAAGGCTATGGTGGTTTAAGCCTTTAAGAGCTTTCAAATACGTTGATGGTTCACACCTTCGAGTCTGTAAACCTTCATGTCGGTTACAGGACTTGACAAGCACTAGCATAGCGGTGTATCCGATGGAAACTAAAATTATATGGGATACTTTGCCCTATATTAATAGTACAAACTGTAAAGTCCTTAAGTGGATTGATCCTCCTACTTCAATCGTTAACTTTTTGGGGAGGGTTCTTCCGAGTAGCTAACCATCAATTTCATACCAACATACTCAGGCCAATAGTTGAATAGGGAACCCAAAATGTTAATTAGCAGCTAACCCTTAGAAACTTGATATATTTGACATCTCAGTGTTCCTCATATCTATGGACAGCATATTTTTATAAACCTACGGTAAGATAACCTTGTTTCCTTATCCTGATAATTAATTTATTTATTAAATCGATAATGCAAAGGAGATAATAGGGCCTGTCTTCACTATCTTTCTCTTTTCATGGTAAATGGAAGTGACCAAGTGCATGGACATCTGCATGGATATCTTAATTCTAAGCTTTCAATTTTGCTGCAGTTTTCCTTTTCTACCATTTAAAATAATATATTATTACTGCAAATCTCTTACACTGAAAGTGTTTAACAGGGAAATTTACCACTGTCCCTATTGTAACCTGTGCCGAGTTGGGAAGGGCTTGGGCTTAGACTACTTTCATTGTATGAATTGCAATGCTTGTATGTCTCGCTCCCTTACAGTACATATATGCAGAGAGAAATCTTTAGAGGACAACTGCCCAATTTGTCATGAATACATTTTTACGTCCTGCTCTCCAGTAAAGGCCCTTCCATGTGGTCATGTCATGCACTCAACATGTTTTCAGGTAATTTCTTGTGATTCTTTCTTCTTTTTGAGTAGCATTTATGCGAACAACTTGATCACTTTTCTTGATTTTGCTTTCAGGAGTATACCTACTTCAATTATACCTGCCCAATATGTTGCAAGTCACTTGGAGACATGCAGGTCAGTTAGTTATTCAGTGTTATTGGTACTTGATACTTGTCCTGCATCTTGTGTCTTCTTATGTTTCATACTTCATTTGTCGGGCGAACACATGGCGTAGAAGTATGCTCTACTCATGCATTGAATGGGTACTCACTCTTGTCCTTTGGCGATAACAATTATTTCTGGAATGATAGGATATGGAAGATTCAGAAAAATCTGATTATTTTTGGCATTCGAATTACTGCATGTAGATTCACCATCAATGCAATTATGAAGATAAAAAATTTGAGGAACTTAGTTAGAAACTGAAGGGTCAATGCTCATAGGTAACTTTACACATCATACTGTTGATCAATTTATTAGTAGAGGGGTCAGAAGATGCTTTACGTGCTTCCCAGGTCCTTCCTAACTTTGGTTAAATTTGTGCGAGTCTTGAAGGGTATCGTCGATGGGATCGAGAAGGGGAGATGGAAGATGGGAAAAAAAAAAATTAATACTGACACTTTTTTTTTTGTGGATTTAAATCAAACATTTCTTTTACTTAGGGTGTGTTTAGATTCAACTAAAAAATTCTATTTAATTATGAACAAAAGAAAAGTCTAAGGAAACATGCACTTCCACATGGATACTGAAGCAGCTGTAGGATTGGTGAACCTCTTGTTACTTTCCTTATTCCTTGTACCAATTTTTTTCTTCTTCCTATCTCAAGCAATGAGCTACCTAAAACCATTAGAACGTATGTGTAGGTATATTTTAGGATGTTAGATGCGTTATTGGCTGAAGAGAAAGTCCCCGACGAGCATCTGGGTCAAACTCAGGTTTGTGACTTTCTTCTTTTTTCTTTCTTTCTGTCTCTGGTTTTGGTAAATTATGAATCTGCTCTTTATTCAATGTGTCATTAATTATCATATACAAAGATTGTTGAATATTGCATGAGACCACGACTTTCCCGAACTAACCCCACCTTGTAAGAGCTGCAGATGATACTATGCAATGACTGTGAAAAGAAAGGAACCGCTCCCTTCCACTGGCTTTACCACAAATGTTCTTCTTGTGGGTCCTACAACACCAGAGTCATATGACTCTTCCATTAACAGGAATAATTGCTCCTCTCCAGCAGCCCCTTTATCCTGGATGTCAGACTGTACGTGCGACACGATGTTTGCCTCTAGGGTTTGTGCCAATAATTAGTCTTTTTTGTAAGAATAATTATCTTGTTGCCTTTGAACTAGAATATTATGTTCTTCTCTTCCTCTGCAAAATATTATGAACAGTTGCGCATCGTCAGTCTGAAAAAACCAAGAAATTCTAAACCTCATGGGCTATTTTCTTCTGTTAGATATTTATTTTATGTTCTGTTCCCTTAATTTTGCTGTTTACGCAAAAAGAGCTCCCAACATTTTTGGATATTTATCTCAATCATATAATGCCAAGAAGAATGAGAAGTTACCAGAAATTCTGGTGAGCTAGAGGTATATCAACAGGCCCAGAGTTGATTAATGAACCATCAAATTGACACCTTAATGTCTGTTTATAGATAAAGTTAACTATCTCAGGACAAAGTGATATGAAGGAATCGTTGAAGAAAGAGAGATGAATGGTTGTTAAATTTTTGCTTCCAACCTGTAAAATGTGTAGTAGCCAATCTGGATGCTTTTCGTTGAAACGCAAATCCATCCAATTGATGATAAACAAGTGGAGGGTATTTTTCCCCAGCCAAAATGTCAACGAGCAACGGATTCCTTAACTAACAATAGAAAGCTTACCAAGAAAAATGAAACCCCGAAGGAAAAGGAGAAAGAAACCTTAATATACATACTTTCTCTTTGTTGGGAGAAAAAAGATTGGCTCAATTCATCGATCCTCAGTGCACTTTCTCGTATCTTTCAAACATTTTTCTGAACCGCAGGCACATTTACACATTCGTTACGGTCTGATCCCTGATTGATAATCATGCAAGTAAAAAAGGAAAAAAAAAAAAAAAAAAAGGTACCTTTCCTCATAAGCCTCCTAAGAATAATTATAAGATTGCCTACCATCGATTACATCAAAAAAGTGGACCCATTTCATCGTAATATTCTCCGACAACTTTTTGTTGCATGTCCATTGGCTGCGAGGCACCCAACTCCAACTGGGAGTGCATGGCCATGGCCATGGAATCGCCATCATCATCTTGGCAGGGAAGCTGCTGGACCCACAAGCTATTTGGTGTAACAACATGATCCTTAGATTCCACGTCCATGGAGTTGTAACCCACATTACTATTACTGTTGCAGTAAGAATGTTGATCGGAAACTGCAGGCAAAGCAACCTCTGAATTATATGTCTCTAGGTTTATCGAAGGACTATGGTTGAAGAGTGGTAGTGCATAATTATTACGGGGTGTCATCCCCAACTCTAACCGCGAAGTGACATCATCAACCGTTAAAGATGAAGAACCTTGGTGCTGCAAAGAATGTTGTCTGTAAATCTCTAGTTGCTGATGAACAGCACGAAGCTCTTCTTCAACGTACCATATTTGGTAACTAAGCCTGCAAATCTCTTCCCAGCAGCCATGAACAGGGTATTTATCTCTGTAATTAGCTTGGCAAATGATGGAGTCCATGGCTATTTTCTTCTGGCTGGGATCTAAGTTCTTCAATATCTTCTCGATATTGCTGACTCCAAATAGCTTGTGGACATTCTGAAACGCTTTGGGTTGGTCGGCGGGGAAGTAAGGAGCGAGGACGCATTCTGGGGTACACTTTCTTCTCTGAAATTTGCAAGCAGCGCAGGCCTGCTTTGTGCCACCTTTAAGGGTCATTTTGTCTCACAACCAAGTCAAATGCTGAGACTCCTCTGCGTGATGATGAACTGATTTCCGCGATGATGAAGGCGAGAAGCAATGCATGGAGGAGAGATATTGGTAAATGGAAAAAACTGTAAGGAGGGGGGAGAGAGAGGGAGAGGGAAGTGGGTGCATTTTGATCAGAGGTGGATGGGTTAGTAGGCGAATGTGGTGGGTATGGAGAGACTGAGTAGAAGGAAGGATGAGAGAGAGAGGCGAATTGCTCGGAATTGGGTGAGAGAACCGTCAGGGACACTTGTTATGAATGTGGGGATTCCTTAATCCTAGGTTGTGGGGCTGCCTCATGCTCATAACTACTCCAACTTCATTTTTTTATTTATTGTGGAAAATTTGTCACCCGTTTTCGTGCGCGTGTCGTAATTTGATTTGGGAGGTAGGTCGTTTGTGTTGGAAAATTTAGTCAACAGATTTATTTCGTGGGGTAAATTTTGCTCAGGACTTCCGTTTTATTTTTTTTTTTTTGAAAAAAAAAATTAAAAGGAACTGCCTCCTCTTTCTGGTTGGGGGAAGAAGTTGGCCAATTGGTCTACATCTATTGGCCGGGTTATTAAAAAAGGAAGTATTTGTGATGCAACTCTTTGTAGATGTGATACTATCTTTGGTATTTAATATAAGATCTTAATTTTTATTTTAATCTTAAATATAAAACTTTAATTTACTTTACCTTTATACTTATTTATTTTTTTCCTAAGATAGTACTTTTAATATGAATAGTTCTGACTAATAAACTTGATTAATAAATATATTGTAGAAAAAATAACACTTGTTTATTACAAACAACTAACTTAATTTATTTTTTTAATCTACTCAAATTAGTCAATTAAGGATAGAAGATAATATTAATTAATGGTTTGCAAATCAGAGAAAGCGAACCGGATCGGGTCAGCTCAGAATATCCAACGGTATGGCGGGAAAGATGCATCATTAATACAACGATAAAGCTAACAAGCTTGCTTATGCAGAATACAAATCCACCAAACCACCGGGACCCGCAAAAAAAAAAAAGAATTTCAATGAAACGAGGAAGCGACTGCTCGGTTCACAGCTGCACAAACAAAACCCCGTACATATCATAATTCAAATAGAATATAGATCAGGAAACTACACTCTTTTTAGCTGCAACAAGATGACATTTCCTCAAAAAAATATGTAATTGTTTGTAAGCTATACAGATGCTCTCTAAAATCACCTTGGTTTGTTTGTGGGGAGGTAGGGAGGATAAGGGAAAAGCCACTGGAAATAAAACATATTCCCCTCCAACTAATATGCATTTTTTTTAATAGCTCCTCCAACAAAATAATTCCTGAAAACAATAGGTCCTCATTTTCACCACAAGATCTTCCCGCGCAGAGCTGGTAACGTCCACATATTTTGGTGCTACGTCCCAAAACAGAGCCTGCTTATTGAATGTAAACGAGAATTGACAATTATGCTCCCAAAATGGACCAATTATGTAAAGTCTCCCTAAGCTCTTCAGCGTCCAAATGCATCCGGTTAGTATAAAAAAATTTTGGTGCACGATTCGTTCAACCCCTCCCCCCTCGAAACCATCCTTCCTACCATATCCAGTATCAAAATTGACCTACGTATGCCAAAATTTGTTGCCTCTGGAGAACCTTGCTATATTATTTGCCCCTGGATACCACTTCTGTCTAAGCAGCAATGCATCCACATGAACAGGGCTTCACACGGAACCAGTTGAGTACCAAACCATGTCACCGTTATTTTCTCCATTACCAAAGATGATGTTATCAGTTCCCCCGAGAAAATTAGTTTACATCTTCAAAGAAAAGAACCTGAGGTTGTAGATGCCCTCTTTCACACATTGCAAGAACATCAAGCCACCCACCAATTATCTGTAGAATAATGAAAGATTGTAAACACAAGGGAAAAACTTAAGAAATGAATCTTCCACTTCAAAGATTCAACTTACCTTGACTGTCTTATCATCATACATAATCCATTGCTCATGTTCATGGCTATAAGCAAAGCAATGATAGTGTTGCCCATAGTAGCATACCTAGAAATTTGTAAAAACATTTCGGCAAATAAGTCATTCAGAATATTTGAATTGCACAGGATCATTGATACACATCCATTCAAAACAGCATCCTGTAATACTGAGTAAAAAGGTGGGCATGCGAATGAGACATCACTTTACCCACAAACTGAATAATGGTACTCCCGATCTATATAAAATTGGAAGGACAGGATGGAAGCCACTCATCCTTCCCATCTTCCTTAATAAAATATAGATATGACCATACGAGTATAATACTCGTTTGCAAATTATCAAGTAGATACATGAGGAACTCATTTTGTTTGGTATAGTCTTGTGTTGCATTTAAAAAAAAATAAACAACACAATAATAGAGAGGGGGGGAGTTTTGAGTGGCTAAAATTATTTCCAGGTCAGCGTTCTCCTCCTCCTAGTACAAACACTAGAGGTCTAGATCCTGATTAAACAGAAAATTGTAAATTATGCCCATTTTCAAAAAACCTTTTTACTAAAAAAATTTATTCTTAAAATGCTTAAATTGCATATTTATTCCCAAAGAGAGCTAAACTTTCTATCTTACAAGCACACGAGCACAGAAGGGGGGGGGGGAGATGTTAGTATAACTATAAACACCATCTCAAACTATGATCACTCAAATGCTCAACATTGAACCTTAGCCTTAAAAAGATAAATAAATAAATAAAAGCCCCTTACCACGGAAACCAAGCTATGAATGCTTTTTGGGTCTAACCCACGATAAAGAACACTGACGTCCATCTTGGTGCTCAGCGTTGCCAAAGTTGCTTTAATATCATCAGCACTCTCGCATGTATTTTGCCAACCTAGAACTGTATATACCAAACATAAATAAGATAAAAGGCCCAAGAAGGCACAGCAAATGGAAAACAACGAACATTCCAAAGAAACATCCGAGCTACCAGTTGTGAAAACATGAGGTGGTTTTGAAAGAAAATGATGGATGTAATTTAGCTTGCCACAGCCGCCAGCTTCTGGATCACAAGCTAACTGATGATTCATCTCCACTACATTCAAAAGCTCATCAAAGGAGCTTTCACTACACATTACCTGCAGAATATGGAAGGGGATCCAGCTAAGGTCTTAACAAGCATAATTGTGAACTCATGTTTCCACCAGAATGAAAGAGGGAGAAAACATAAAGTAATTGGAGGTCCAAAGATACCTTCATGGTCCGAAGGGAGTTGGCATTTATATTATGGAAGAAGGAAGTATACTTCAGATGCCTGGACTCAAGACCACAGTGATGGCAGTTCATCCGTTCAAAAATATCCATTCCAAAGAGTGAATGTGCTATACAACTACTGTTTGCACAATCCCAAGATCCCATGGAGTTGCTTTCCACTGATTCTGTATCAGAAACACTTGAACCACGAGTAAATGATCGGTGAAGG
The DNA here is from genome assembly GCF_004799145.2 of Neltuma alba. Classification (NCBI taxonomy): domain Eukaryota; kingdom Viridiplantae; phylum Streptophyta; class Magnoliopsida; order Fabales; family Fabaceae; genus Neltuma; species Neltuma alba. The sequence continues at coordinate 134,861 of NW_021633125.1, read as the reverse complement.
CAGTCAAATACCACTGCCAGTACTTCAGAAGCATCATTCATCTGAGCCTGTGGAAAGTCAGCATATAAATCACATTGCTCGCGCAAGAAATACATTATGTCTTTTACGTCATGCTCAACCACTAGGAATTTTAGGGCAAGAGATACAATCATATCTTGGTGGTGTTACCTCCTGAAAGAAGTTACTATCTGGACATAGATTGCTTAGAGCTATTCTCAGAGAAGTAGGGGCTACAGCTTCTCCCCTGCAATCCTTTGACGCAATTCCCATGGCAGCGAAGATATCATACAATGCACACACAACGCAAGGATTACCCACATGATCATGCTCTGATCTTGATCTGCTAAGAAACTCCTCACGAAAACGTTGCAAATGCCACAAAGACTGAGCTCAAAACAAAGAAAGTTTTAGACAATAAAATATATCATGCATTTAAGAAATTATCACAAGTTGAAGAAATTGACGACCTACTTGTATTATAACATTGAGAAAGCAATTATATTCACCCACTTCATTCTTCAACCCGGCACCAAGCAAACTACCTCCATTGACATTCTCAGTTGTGTTCTCCTCCAGTGGAGCACCAAAATTATCTACTTGCGAAGAAGCTCTATCTGGCGTTCTCAATCTAGAATCTGGAGGCAATTTTTGAAGAGCTTGATATGTGTCTGAATAGGCAGTACCTCAAACAAGGTCAGAGAGCCATCAAATTTTCCATAATAATTCAAAGAGAGAAAGCCAGAAAATTTTCCTCAGGTAGGTGATGTAATATTATGCAAACACGTTTGCCCAATCATAGAAAGCTAAACAGTAATCTAGGCTAGGTCCATCAATAGCCCCATAAGAAATTATGGCGATATTAGAAACTGAACAAATTAAAGGACATGTAAGGGACCTAGGTTTCCCAGAAAGTAGTCTTTAACTCTCATTTTCAATTAAGGGCAATTGCAATCCCACAACATTTAGCCCTTCACCCCTACCACAGGCAATGGGTCCCTCAAGCATTTTAAGCACGCTATCACTGAAAGTGAATGATATTTTATCCCATGTGACAAAAGCAGCTAGTTTTATCAACTACAGATGATATGAAAATCCAACTATCAAATCATGGAGAAAGTTGGACTTGGAGTCCAACGGAAGTGCAAATAATTGTTCAGATTCATCAAAGATGTACAACTTACAATTATAACCGTATATAGCAGACACGCTAACCAAATTGAAACATATAATGCCCCAATTACTCAGGTCGGACCAAAGATTAGTAGAATACAAGTGAAGCCTCTATTCACGTTATACAAAATATGTTGTGTTTGCAACTTGGAGATGGTAAATTAGATCCCGTTCTTCTTATTCCTGAGTTTTACTAGTAAAGAACCAATCATATAGTAATGTTATGCAACATGTATGGGGATACTAATAAAAAATATACATGAAATAGCAGCAGCAGCATGTCACATAAAATCATACCCAGACTTTGGCGTACAGCTATTTTTAGGTCAGCTTGGAACCTTTCCTCCTCATCATGCTCCACTTGCAACTCTTTCAGAGTCATTGATTCATTGTCTCCTTGCACTGATGACAAAGCACTAACACTTAGTTTCCATATGGCAGATAATATTTTCAATAGATGCCTTCTTTAGGCATATTGACGGAGTTTTCACAGCCAAAACAACAGCAGGAGTAATGCGACTAAATATAATGGCAATCTAATCTGATTCTAGATCTAATTTAGCAGTACAATGGACGCAGGACACATTCACATCAAGAATTAGAAAAGGAAGATCAAGTTGTTTCAATATCAGGGTTTTCCAGTAATTGTGGACAATCAACTAATTATAATGTATCAAAGATCTAATTAACTCACAAAAGGGTGAGAGGATTGGAAGGATGTTTCTGAAGTTACTTCAAGACTTTCCACTTTGTTACATTAGAAACCCATAATGTGTGTGTGTGTTGATTGTTGAGGATGCAAATAGGGCCTTAGCCTTCCTCCTTTAAGCCCAAAGGAGTGCTTGAATAGCGAGTTGCAATGCTATCAGTTCTAGCTTGGTTTTCCTCCTAAACCGATCAAATTCAAAACCGTCTTCCCATAGACAAAATTCTTAGCCACTAAACATCCCTTAAAACCACACCCAGTTGCACACAGATTGCTCTTTCTTAAGATACCACCAATGAACACTAAATCCACAATTTTCCCCCTCAATTCCCATTTTAAATGTTGAATTCAGTCTGCTAAGCCTTAAAGACCCTTCCTGTCGTACAATAAAGAAAGTATGTTTTAAATAAAATATTTTCATTGAATGCTGTTAAGCAACTATGCATCCTCGTGTATTTTCCTGGGTCATTAGGATATAGACCATAAACTAACAATGATGTACATCAACTGCAGACAAACCCAAGATAAAAGGTAACCTAACCAACATATCAGGGACATTAGACCTTGAAAAAGGTTAAAACTAACCGTCGTTAGCATCCTGATTGCTGTGGAATTTAACATGCTCTCTTAAATGGTTATCAGCATGTGCACCAACATTCTCTTTATCCGATGAGACAGCCTCAAACTTTCCATCAGCCAACCTGGAAGCATTTCTATGGCGTTTACCCTTTTTCCCTGTACGCGGCTCAGCCAAGTGAAAACCATTCTCAGGAACTACTTTGTTAGACAGATCTGCTGAAGAAAGAAGCACATGATGAGGACCTTGGACAAGAAAAGCAAATACTGCAAGTTACAAGATCTTAGAAAAAGAGTACCAACCTTGCCTAATATTTGATGGGTCCATATGATGAATCGTTTGATTCACTGAATCAAGTAAAGATTTGTTTGGAACTGCAGAACCATTTGATGTGGCAATAAGCACACCATCTAAATTGCGAGGGTAAGCATTCTCATTTGCTAACTGCTCCTGAGAAAAAGTTAAAAGTTCAGAGGCATAATTCCTGTAAGACCTAATTCGCATCTAAAAATTTCACTAGGTTGGATATTCGCTTTCCAATTCTCAAATGCAACAGTAACTTAATAACTGCAAGCCAGAAATTCTACCCCCTGCCAGGTATAGGAGAAACTCAAGCAAGAGAACATACCAGCATGGGCGGTCTTTCTAGGCCATCAGCAACGGCCTTTAATTGACAATCCAGAACTTTGTCAGCCGGCTTCTCCAAATATGTCCCAGAGGATTTTTTTTGTTGCTCAGCAAGGTGCTTCAGTTTAGCCTCATTTTCTATTCGACGTTGTAACTCCAAAGTTTCTTCAAGTTTTTTTTCCTCTTCTTCTAACTCAATTTTACGTCTAACTTCCTCTTCCTGTTGTTCCAAGTCAACACTAATCGTAGAAACAGGAATGGAATCATGGTCCTTATCACGCTCAAGGGAATAGGAACTGCAGCAGAAGCACATCAAAGGCATTTATAAAAGTTGCTATGTCTCTCAAAAATAGCTAAGATGATCACAGGAAGATAAATATGGAAAAATATACTAACTCGGGAGTAGTGGTGTCAACATTGTGCGGCTCATGACCATATGTAGCCTGCAAGACAGACAATAGTTGGTTGTCATGGACAGTGACCCAGTATGCAGACAAATTTCATCACTCATAACCATACCTTCAAATCCCTTGTTTTTCTGTTTTCTTTATTTTTCTTCTTATCTTTTGTTTTCTCCATATGTTTCGCACTATCACTTCCCCCTTTAGAGCCCCTCTTTGAATCAAGAGCAAGCTCAGCCAAAAATGCTTCTCGTGCTGCATCAGACTTCTCCGTTGCGTCTTTCTCAGCCAAATCTTCCAAACGTGCCTGAAAAGAGTATAATAACAATAAAGCTGGCAAACTGAAATGTGAAGCACCAGCACGTGTTTCAAAAGTTGGAATACAAACCCTTAGGTGCGACTTCACTAGAGGAAGTAATATTGCACGATAATCAAAAGCAGAAACAGGCTCAAGCTTCAGTTCCAACTGCTGCATCTCTGTAACATTTCTCATGATCCGTGCATCAATTTTGCTAAGCTGCATGATAAATTAAGTAAGAACACTAATGAGGTCATTGTCTATGTTAACCTAGTAAAACTAACTAGAGTAAACAAACTAACCTCCACAGATAGGTTTTCCTTCAGTTTCTGAATGGCTATTTCTATGTAGCTATCCATTTGATGCAAATAGTCTTTCATTCTCCATTCATCATCTTCACCAGATTCCACGTCACATACACCAGTATAGTTTTCCTCATAACCAAATTGATTAACATTCATTGCCTCTGCTTCTTGCAGAACATTTGTTATGGCATCCAACTCAAATCTATTGCCAACATACATGACATCATTTTCACTCTCAATGAGCTCTTCTCTCCGCTTTCTCAAAACAGATCCATAGCTTTGCTGAACAAATTTGGTGAAATTTTCCCTCTTCTTACCTTCTTCTAGGCAAAGGTCCTCTACAACCTGCAGTGCTTCCTCATAATTCATTCGCTCACATTTCTTCTCAGAAAGGCTCTGTAGGTGATAAAACTCCTTCTCAAGAGTCTGGACAAGTTCCATTCCTTGACATCTTTTATCTTCTTTTGTTCTCATCCACAAAGTCAATTGATCCCCACAAGATGAACCTGAAAATATCCAAGATAGGAAAGGATCGGTGTGTGAAGCAACATCATTAGAGGTCGGGGTAGTCACATCATCCAATGCAGCACTCTTAGTAGCACTAGGAGTGATTTCTGCAGGCACTAAACATTCATCTAGAAGAAGGCATGATGCATCTCCATTGAGAACAATCTTCTCTTTAATCTCGGGAATTTGATTTGAATTGTGTAAATCATCCATGGGACTAATACTTTTATCAACATATCTGCCCAAACCACAAGCATGAGACAGCTCCTGCAAAAATTTGAGAATTTTCTTGAGTTGTGGGGCTCCCAAAAAGCATATGCACGTTGGTGATTGGTCTAAACCATGGTTCAAAAGCTGAGATCCAGCAGCAAGTCCCTGTATCTCATCCATGGTAAACTGTATGACCTTGCCAAGATGACTAGCAGCAAGATATTTGTGTCTAATAAGCATATCAAGTACTGCATGAATTTTCTCAAGAAGCTTTGCACGCTCAGAGTCATCTGACAATGGCCAACCATCAGAATGGGAATATGCTACAGACCGTTCAACTTCAACACCATCTGCAATACCAGTTTCCTCAGATTTATAACAGTTACTTCTATCTGGTGTACAGCTACCAAGGTCATGTCCCCTTTTAGGCAAAAAATAATTAGAGTCTTTAAAGCAATCATGGTGCTCCTCGATATGATCCACATAGGAATCCTCAGGAAATGAAAAATCATCACATTTTGCTTGACTTTCAAGCATTTTCACAGCAGCACATGCATCTAGAGGTTTCCAAGAACACTTAGATATCAACTCAATCCATTCGTTGTCAACATTTTGAGGCAAAAGTCTTTGCATTTTAGGTAAAAGATTCCCCATGTGTTCCTGCACAACATGCTGCATGTGAGACTCCGAATCTGAAAACTTCTCACCACAGCGGCAGCAAAGCCAAAATCTCCATGTTTTGTTGGCCTCAGCATACGACAAAGCTTCTGCTACAATGTCATTCAGCAAAGCATCCTTTGAAGACCCAAAGTGAGATTTGAGATCACATACCCTAATCCTAAGGAACTCCCTCTTCAAATCAATACTCATCAAATTCCAATATAAACGAACCCAATCTCTCCTTTCAGATGTAGAGCCAGCTTTTCGGACATGACCATGCTTCCGCCTCTCACTGATCCTCTGCCCAGATCCTGAAGATGAATCCACTGTCCTGCCATCCCTCTCCCCTTGGTTCTGGGATTGGGGTGACTCTGACTTTTGCTGCAATAGCCTTGCAGCAGCAACTCGAACTTCAATTTCTTTTCTTCTCTCATCGGGAGTCTTGGTCACCTTTTTTATCTCATTTGGCCTTCTAGTTTGAACCAACCTCGCCTCCATTGGGTCCTCTGTTGCCCTCCGTATTGGAATCAAACGGAATTTCTCCTCCCCATTACCCAGATTTTTCATCCACGTTGATAAGGAAGCTATGTTTGACTTCTGAATTAGCTGCCGCAACTCATTCTGGACATGAGCTATACGGGCGTCAGGGGTTGATATTTTCTGCTGGCTCTCATCCTGCAAGCTCTCCTTTGCAGGATCAATTGGATTTGGAATCCCGAGTGCCCTTTCACACTCCTTCACCACCTGCTCGTATTCGGTCGAATCATTTGCTGCCTCGTATAACAAATTTGCATAAAAATGGGCAAACTCAACAGAACTGGGCGATAGCTCAACGGCTCTTCGCGCAGACTCAATTGCATTCTTCAAATGTCTTTGCTTCGCACTTGGGTCATCAATAATTGAGGCCACTTTGACACATACGGTACCCTGAACTCGATGAATCAAGGCAGAGTAAGCGGAGCCGTCATGTCTGGAGCATGACTCCTTCATAAGCCTCAGTGCCTTAGTGTGATTACCACGTCTGAGCGCATTGAGGGCCCGTTCACATTCAAGCTTGATTGTGGAGTAAACCGAAGGCTCGGGTTGAGGAGACAGCTCGATCTTGGTCGCGCTTTGAATAGTGTCATTAGAACTCATGCACAGCTCTGACTCGGCTGAAGTAGGGCCATTGGCGGCTCCGCCGATGGCAGATTGTGTCACCGGAGAAGCCGCCACAGATTGTTTGGAACGTGGGGCAGGGTTTCGCTTTTTATGCCCCATCAATTGAGTTCATGTATATATCCAATCTACCCGCATCAATACGGACAAAACCTGCGCGTGTAGGTCTCTCGAGAAATAAAAAGAAGGCAGAAAGATCTCAGACGAAGAAAGGGCATAGAAAGAAGACAGAAATTTCAGACAGAGAAAGTAGATGGAGGAAGACGCTTACTGGGGACTGTAGGAAGAGGCCTGAGGGGGCAGGAGATTGATTGGAATCAAATGCAATAGGAGAATTAAAAGGAAGAGGAAGTTCCTGCCGGTGCCGGCGACTAAGAATGATCGGCGGGAAAATCTAAGATGGTAGTGGAAACTAGAAACTCTGGCTAGCCTGTCTGGCTCTGCATACATCCACCTACCCACGCCGGAGGGGAGGAGGGCCTGAGATTTGATGGACAAAGAATTTTGATTGGGAAATTAACTATTTATATCGGGTCTAATTATTAGTTTAATTATTAGTTTCATGTGATTTCTCAGATACGTATTTCTTTCGGTTAAAAATAATAGTAAGTCCAGTATTTAATATAAAAACTAGTTTAATTTTTATTTTGGTTTTAAAAATAAAATTTTAATTTATTTTGTTTTTTATATTTATTTATTTTAAATTAATTCTTATAATAATAATAATTCTAACTAATACACTTAATTAGTAAGAATAATTTAAGAAATACAATACTTATTTTTTACAAATAACTAATTTGATTAGTTTTCTTAATCTACTCAAATAATCAATCCTTATATTAAGGATAAGAGGTATTATATTACATGTTTCTACTTATTGGCGCAAGATATATATACTTTTTGTTTTTCACTTTCTATTAATTGTTTTTAGTTATTGCTTATTGTTTTGAGCGAATGACAATGAGGTCCCAAATAAGAAAAACAAGTAAAAAACAAGTCCCAATCTCTCAAAGGTTGTCATTCTCACTATATGACTTGTCATTATAGGCTGTTGAGGTTGTTGTTGAGACTTTTTAATAATTATTTCTTTTTTGTGGGATTTTATTATAATTTCTCCTGTTATTTTTTACTTTTTTAGGTGATTATCAGTATATGTAATGTTTTTCTCCCAACCATTTCACTTATATGTAATGTACGCTATATGCGATGTACGGAAACAAATATAGTCTTTTAAAAAATGCTTGCACTGACCGGTATATCTCTGTGTTTATGAATAAATAATTATTTAATCCAGATATTTTCAGCTTAATTACGATTCAACTTCTAGCGAGCTTAACTTGTCAAATTCGTTCCATTATAAGTTTCAAGTATTTAATACAATGCTTGTAATGCTTTTAGAATATCATCTGATCATTTAAATATTAAGTCGTAATTGGATCATAAAATATACAGACTAGTTGGTAACATGACCAAAATTTAACGGACTCTTATTAAGTTAAGCTTCAAGGATTGAATTGTAATAAAGTCAAGCCCAAAACACAAATAAATAAGGTAATTATTTTTTTAATTAATTTTTTTGGTACAAAAAATTTTTGGTGAATTGAGTATCAGGGCTTCACCAGAGCCAAAGCATACATTTAGGCTCAGAGAGTGTTTACAGAAATACTTACAAATCACCTACTAACAAAATTCTTATATTAGAAATGGATTTTGAATTCATGACTTTATGAGTTAGAAGTCGAATCCTTATTAATTTGATTAACTCTTTGTTTTTTTATAATTTTATGTCCACACACATTTTAAACGCCCCACACACCCCGATTCCAGGTTTTTTGTCCAAACCCTGCAGCCTAATCGGGGCCATTATTGACCACAAATATTCTAGAATATCTTATTGGGCTAACTCTTTCTTTCCCTTTTTTCCCCTTCTGCACCAATAGGGACTGAATCGACCTTGCGTTGCCTGGCTGGGCTGGTTTGGTCGAGTTGTTTTGTTTGTGTATGTGCTCTCATAGGAGAATTTTTTTTTAAAAAAAAATTGCAATTAGGTCCCAGGAATTAAATACAAAAAGGTCTTTTAAAATCATGAAATTATTTTGAAGTCTCAATAAACTTTTTTGTAATAAATTTTATTTGATTAATTGCCAAATTACCCTTCTTTTTTCTTTTTAAATTTGTATTGACAACTGAAAGAACAGTGGTTGCCAATTTAAAGTGCAAAGATTGACAAATATCGCGGCTGGTTTGACAACACATTTTATCAGCATATCAGAAAATGTAATACATGAGTTGTCAAACAAGTTGTGATAATTGTCAATCATTGCACCTTAAGTTGTCAACTACTGCTCTTTCGGTTGTCAATGCAAACTTAAAAAAGAAGAAGGGTAATTTGATAATTAAACAAATAAAATTTATTTAAAAAAAAGTTAGGACTTCAGAATAATTTCACAATTTCAATGAACCTTTTTTATTTAATTTTCTTGAGTAGGACCTAATTACAATTCTCCCTTTCTTTTTTTCCCGAGTAAACATCAGCATGCTATATGTAAGTGTGAGATAAGCATGAATTTTATCTATTTATAATTTTTAAAAAGATAAAATATATATTTTATCTTTTAATTTTACAAAAAGTTTCAATTTAAGAATTTAGTCTCTTAACTTTAAAAAATATATTTTTAGTATTTTAACCATAAAACTATTAGGAAAATACCAAATGCTAATATAATAATTTTAATTTTTAAAACTATCATTATTGTCAAAAAATTTAACGTCAACAATTTTAAAATTAAAAAACTAAAAATATATATTTTTGAAGTTTTATTTGGTAAAAGACCAGAGGTACAATTTGACCATTATAAAATGTTGAAACTTTTGTTTTTCTCACTGGTGAAACAAAGGAGAAACACCTTTTTTATGGATTTTCTTTTTTGCAGAATCCCTGTCTAATTGGGGCCTAAGAGAGCTTTTTCACTGTGCTCCATGATTGCAGTGGACTGACCTATTAGGCCCGGTTTGAGGGCCCAATACGGAATGTGTATATTTGGGCACCATTCTTTGAAAACAGATGTCTCTCACGGCGACGAGGCCCCAGGAAGAACAAAACGTTGTTCGGTTAATTAAAAAGGGAAAAAATATACTTTACCACAAAAAAAAAAAAAAATAAAGAAATGGAGATATATCGGCAAAGACTATATTTCCAGGCACATTGCATTGCATTTGATGATGTTTTTTTTTTTTCCCTTCGACATTGGATGATCATATTATAGGGTATCATATTATATTTTTAATGACATTACTAATAATAAAACAACCATTTTTAAAAGATAAAAATTTTAATTGAATTTATTAAATTACCAGACTTGGCGGGTAGTCATTTCAATGCTAACATTTTAATTTAATTCTACAGATCTTAATCAGTCAATTCAATCAGTTTTCAAATAAAGAAAGATTCCACGTTAAATTTCAAGCCTGAGTGATCCCAAAAATTAACCTTACTCTTGGTGTTATTTACTATGTGCATTCAACACTTATTCAATTTTTTTAATGTGAGCTGTTTTTTTTAATGAGAATTCAAATTTTAGTTCATTACCAAACTGAACTCTGCACTATTTATTTCTAAAGTTTAGGTATTTATGCTTTTTCATAAATTGGATTTTCATAGAAAGAGACTTTTTTCATAGCTTAAAATATTTTTAAATCATTTTGAGCTTAAAACTAATCTCTGTCAAATCGAAAGTGTTAAAATTAAAGACCTCTCAACAAATATGCTTCTCAAAATTTGAACTTATGTTTTTCTCTTTATAAAAGTAAGACTATTTACCATCACAGATAACAACTTATTAATAAGAAGAGATTAGTTGTATTTTTTTTTTTGTCTTCGCAATAGCCTGTATATGGCCAATCCTTTTTTTTTTGGGGGGGGGGGTGGGGGATTCTCAAATAGCAAAGAGTGAGAACCCAGCCATGGACTACGTGAAAGAGAAGGGAGGCTAGCCTGATTTGGAAGGCGAGGTTCATGGAGAAAACCAGCTAGTTCAGAGGGAGCGAGAAGAGAAAAGTGGTCCGTTTTTGCAAAGTCCTCAATCATCATTCAACGCAATCATGGCAGTAACGTGTAGTTTACACTTTTACAATTTTTAGATGGAATAAAAAATGTAAGAGATAATATCGGAACAGGGGCAAGAAGATTAGTCGATCTGGGAGAGCATGCAGAAGATTGGTCGATCTGGGAGAGCATGTGGTTTGATGCATGCAAGACAACAACTTCAATTCCACCAATAATTCCTCTTCACAAAGTCTTTTTTTTTTAAAAAAAAAAAGACTTTTGCTTTGTAGGAAATAAATATATAAAAAAAATTTGCTTCCCAAAAATACAAAAATATAATTATGATTCTAAATAAAAGATTCATTTTTGTAGTGTAAAATTTAAAAAAATGTTTTTGTTTTGTAAGAAACCAAACTATAGTTTTAAAAGTTATTCTACAATATGAAAGTAAATACTACCTAATTATAAAACATTATTTATAATTTGCAAACAAAGTCTTATAATTAAGACTGGAAGTAATATGTGAGAAGATTTTTGTCTCCGTTTATGTTAAAGCACTTTTTAGAAGTATTTTTTGCACATTCCAAACACTCTTTTTAGAATTGGATGAAGTAATTAGTTTAAGAAATTTCAAATATCCCTTAAAATAAGCTTTGTTCCTCGCTGATAGTGCATAAATTGACTCACACATAGACACATATATAACATTAAGATGTAAACTTGTCTCATAAGTTTTCACTCAAAAGTACTAAATACCTGAAATTTTAAAATCGTAATAATATTATTCCATATTGTGAAGAGATTAATGCTGACCATTAATATTTTTAATGGTATGGGACACATTGCTATGATTTTAAATCTTCAGGGTGAGTTTATACTCCAAAAAATCTTGTGTTCAATGCTCTTTAGTGAAATTTTTTAGACAAATTTTCACTTTAACTCTGTACATGTAAAGTGACTTAATATAATATATATGCATATATCATTGTGTGAACGTTTAACTAAATATCCATATTGCCTAGAAAGGGAATACAAACTTTTCAGGAAAAAAAAAAAAAAGCACAATATCTGTGCCAAATTTCCACCTACCTAACCCGTTGGGTTCATGAAGATTGACGAGAATAAGAAAATCACTTTCCCTGAACTTGCAGGATTCAAATATTCAGGCCAAACAAAACCCCGTCAATTAAAATATTTAAGAAATAAAAAAACACAAATAAAGAAAATGCGTAAATCCAGTGCATAACTTGTTCTTTGCGTTGAAGGAAGGGTGGGTTTGGACTTCGGGGATGACGAAGATTATACAAAGCCAACAGCTTGCAGGTTTTTTTTTTTTGGGGTAACCTTTGAGTGAAGAAAAGGTTGATATATATTCCAAACTCAGAACAAGAAAAACGCGTCATCGCCCAAAGAAACCCCAAAAAAAAAAATTAAAATTTTTTGTTGACTTTGACATCCTCGTATCTATTCTCAGCAAATCCATGTACCCTATCATTTATGCAGGGTAACAGTAGTAAAATATTTATTACTGTTTCTATACATTTATTTTATTTATAATCACAATACATTTACCTTCTTTTTCAATACATCAGACTGAACAATTGAGATTTGAGAGAGCCAAAAATATATATGTGTATATATCTATTTGGTGTTACCTCTGGTCTAACTTGTAAGCATAAGAGCTAGCCGGTCCAAAAAAAAAAAAAAAGCACAAGAGCTAGAGAGAGAATTTATTTTAGTTGTGAATATAAAATATCAATCTACTTTGTTTTCTAAGCTTGTATTTCTCCAATCCTAAATATAAAATCCGTTTCATAATACACATTATAAAATATACGTTATACTTAATAATGGAGGAATAATTTTTTTCCCAAGCATCCTTACACGGTTAAAAAAGATATTATAGAGTACATTTATTATAAATAATTATTTAACTAGTTTTTTTAATATGTTTAAATTAGTTAAGTGATGCTTGTCTTTTTTTTTTTTTGGGAGCAAAACACACATTCTGTTTACCTTGTTATGACTTTTGCGGAGGGATCCATTTATGCTTTTGGACTTTGGCTTCCCTATTTGCTGACCTCGTCAACCTTGTCAATTTTCGTCTTTTCCGGTTTATGACCAACCCCCTTGACAAAACGGTCCAATGATGCATAATACGTCATTATCAGTAAGCTTTTAAATGCAAATTCTATTTAATAATTTTAATTTATTTTTCTGGTTCTCTGCGGTGAGAGTGAGGCAGCAATGGTAATCTGTGATCCTGTTAGAAATTTGATATGCTAGCATTAATTAATGGGATATGCTTTTAGCCTTGTAAGGTACATAGTATATATATGCATGCTTATATTTGTCCCGGTTAAATGTTTCAAAATTAGATGTAACGATTATTACGCTATTATAAGTAATAAAAACATTTTAGTTTCTTTTTTTTTTTTTACCAGGAAAACATTTTAGTTTCTGAAATTTTGTATTGATGCCCATTTGATTCAATCATCTGTGTTGGATTTACGATACCTATACCTTAATTCAACCACCCTGCTAGCTCGTTTGGAGAATATGGAATATATAAACTTAAATACATGAACATGAATATATATAAATTTAAATACATGAAGTTCCTTCTAGATTACAAAATTCACGTTCTCCAATGCGTACGTTGTAATATAAATAGAGACCATTCGTGTTTTTTCAACCAAAAGGAGCCTTCGCGCTCTTATTTGTGAAGCAAATTATTATTTTTTATTTTTAATATAAGAGTTAGTTTGATTTTTAATTTAATCTTAAATATAAGATCTCACTCTATTTTGTGTTTCGTATTTTTTTCTCTTCAAAGTAGTCCATATAGTAGCTGTACATATTAAAGATTTCATTAAATAGTAGTCATAGTTAATACATGTGATTGACAAAAGTATTCTAAGAAAGACTATACCTGTTTATTATAAATAATTAATTACAAAAATTTTATTATTATCAAAATCAGTCAACTAACTTTTACATTAAAGACCAGAAATGATAATTACTATAAGGTACAAGATATAAAAATATATATTGTTCATAGATGACGAATAATACGATACCGTCCTCATTCTATTTATAAGTCATTTTGGATATATTTCACCTGAATAAAAAAAACCTAAGTCTCATTACTCCTGTCTCATAACTTAACAACTTTTTCAAATTTATTTTTATTTAATATGTAAACTTTTGAGGAAAATAATAATTTTTTAATAGATAAAGATAAAATAATATGTTTATGTTAAGAATTCAATACTCCTCCGATCCTAAATATAAGACCTCTTTTGTAATGTAATTTATACTATAAAAAAATCTTATATTTAAGATAGGAGGAATAATTTACTTATAAAAGGCAACAAAAAAAACCTTTTACCTCTTCCTCAACTTTCCAAAAACAAAGCAAGACAGGTTTCTTTTCTTTTGTTTTTTTTTTTTTGGCCTTGAGGAAGACAGCTTTAAGAATCATTGTAAATGAGAACATTGGAATTGTTTGGCGACACAATAAATAAATGTGAACGTTTACAAAGAATAAAAATAATAATAATAGTAATAAATTGGCGACGAAAGACGAGAAGACAAGACCAAACAGAGTCCTCCACTGCATCGTTGAACAACTCATGGACAGCGAAAATCTAGAAGCCACCGGCTTGGAGAATTTTGGTTTTCTCAACACGATGCGATGTCGTTTTCCGGTAGTTATGCTCACCTCGCCTGTGCAGAAATATACGGCTGTATCCTATTTTTTTCATAATCACAATTTTATTAAAAATAATTTTATTTAAAATACTATCCTGACACTAAACATAAATATTTATTTTAATAAGAATTTGATTCTTAATTCGTCATACGAAAGGATAGTACTTTTTGTTAGAGCTAAATCCATGGCTACTTCACATTACTTTTGATCCAATTGCATAGCATATTCCAAGTGTTATTTTCCTCCCCACATAAAATATTCCAAAGTTCTGCGTGTATTTGGCTGGTTGAAAAATCTGTTTGGATTCTTAACGTCTGTTACAATCACTTCCCATCAGCTTCATCCCCATTTCCTACCTGTTCCTTTTCACCAACCCAAAATACCAGCTTCCGTTCTCAGGTCTTCCACCAAAGAATGGGGATACTGAACCATCTTGCTGCAATTTGCAATGTGAACTAGATTTTACATCCTGTAAATAATAATTTAGTGATTAAAAAATAATTTTTTAAAATAATAGTAATATCTAGAAGGGGTTAATTTTAAATAAATAATAATTTTGTATAACACAGATAAATAACCAAAAACAATTTTGTATATCTATATTATTTTATCCTCTAGATATTATGATGAGTTTAACAATGAAAATATAAGTAACAGATATATATATATTTCTTAATTTTTAGAAATTAACAATAAAATGCTTATATAAAAACATAAAAAAGGCTACATATAATCAAATATATAAAACAACTTATTTCAGTTTACAAATTATTCCATCCATACAAATTTAAAATTTGAAAAATGTTTCGTTTTAGAATTCTTTTTACAATTCTTGTGTTGTAGAATTTATTTTCTTTCAAGCTGTGTGAATGGACCAAATTAAAAAATAAAAAAATTGCATAAAAAAAACTTCTACCTACGATTTTGCCTTGATCATCACTTCGCATACTTTGTCTCGTTTTAGCCCCATGCTTTGAATCTAAGACTGGAGGCCAATTTCCCAAAAAAAAAAAAAAATCAGAGTGTATATATGTATGCGCGCACGCACCTGAGCATGCCATTTTTACCATATGAAGGTAAAAAAAGCTGAAAATGTTTCAGAACAAAAATATTTTATTTATATTTTTTAGCCTTTTAATTTATTTATCAATATATCATATTGTAAAAATTAACCCATTCACTTCTCAAACTCTACTAACAGCGGGCAACTCTCTCTCTGACCTGAGAAGCAACTTATTTTTAAAAGGGTTAAAGTGCATCCAGCACTCCAAGTCAGGTGTACCCAATATCTAAAGTAATTTATGATGCAATTTTACCCTCAAAGTAATTAAAATGGTGCACCGGTATCTCATGCTAATAGATCTGTTACTTTGACCGTTAAATTGATGAGTCAGCACAAGTTTGACCAAAATAATCTGACGTGGCATGTTTAATAAGCAAGTGATGTGGAATTTTTTCAGGGTTAAGGTGCATCCAGCACCCCCAAGTATTTTTCCAGGTGCACCAGTGGCCTAAAGTAATTTATGGTGCAATTTTGCCCTCAAAGTAATTAAAATGGTGCACCGGTATCCTATACTAATAGATCTGTTACTTTGACTGTGAAATTGATAGGTCAGCACAAGTTTGACCAAAATAATCTGACATGGCATGTCTAATAAGCAGGTGATGTGGAATTTTTTTCGTCTGCCACTGCTTTGTTTTCTCTGTTCAGTAAATGCTCTCTTCGGCTCTTGGAATTTTTTTCAGAGCAAGAAATTTTTTCAAAGATACTCCTCTGATCCTATTTATAGGGTAGAAAGAGAAGATATTTTTTGGTTTTATTTATAAGGCACTGAGAGAAATTTTTTGTATGAATGTACAAATTTACCCCTCATTTATTATTATATTGACTTTGTTTATATGAGGTATAATGTATATTGAATAGGAATAAAGTTGAAAAGTTATTAAAATTTAAATGATAGTTGATCAAATTTAAGGTTTTCCCTGGTTTATGTGAAACATGTGGAAATGCCTTATAAATAGGACCAGAGGAGTAATATTCAGACAAAACAATAGAATTAACAAGAAAAGCCATGTCACCTGCTTATTAGACATGCCAGGTCAAATTATTTTGGTCAAACTTGTGCTGACTTATCAATTTCACAGTCAAAGTAACAAATTTGTTAGTATAGGATACCGGTGCACCATTTTAATTACTTTGAAGGCAAAATTGCACCATAAATTACTTTAGGTCACTGGGTGCACCTGGAAAAATACTTGGGGGTGCTGGATGCACCTTAACCCCGAAAAAATTCCACATCACCTGCTTATTAGACATGCCACGTCAGATTATTTTGGTTAAACTTGTGCTAACTCATCAATTTAACGGTCAAAGTAACAGATCTGTTAGCATGAGATACCGGTGCACCATTTTAATTACTTTGAGGGCAAAATTGCACCATAAATTATTTTAAACCACTAGGTGCACCTGACAAAATACTTGAAGATGTTGGGTACACCTTAATCCTTTTTAAAACTCGGGGATAAAAAAAAAAAAAAGCGCGTAAGTTTTTAATTTCAAATCGTAGTACTTCATAAAACTAGTACGACCTTTAGCGTTTCGTTATGATATATGGATCATTATTTTAATTTTATTTTGGTAGAATTGATTATTTCTTTAATAATTCGAAAAAGCATATTTTTTCTCACTTGAAACCGACCCTGCGTTTTCTCCCCCTGCCTCCCTTCTCTCCGCCGGAGTACCCACCGGCGGCGCCGTCCGACCCATCTACTCCACACGAAACTCGAAAACCCCATCTTATCGTGAAAAGAAATCAGGAGGGGCGATTCTGTGCTTTGAAGTTCGAAATCAGTATGGGAAATTGCTGCGTGAAAGCAGACGTCGTAGAAGACACGCCCAACCACCACTCTCCCCATGGAGCCAAGAAGAAAAGCAAGGAAGGAAGACCGAATCCATTTTCAGAAGAACCCATTCATTCGACGGCTCCGATCCGGGTCTTGAAGGACGTGATTCCACTGAGTCATCGAACCCGAATCAGCGACAAGTACATACTGGGCCGCGAGCTGGGTCGTGGAGAGTTTGGGATCACCTACCTCTGTACGGACCGAGAGACGAAGGAGGCACTGGCTTGTAAGTCGATTTCGAAGCGGAAGCTGAGGACAGCGGTGGATATTGAGGACGTGAGGCGCGAGGTTGCTATAATGTCCACGTTACCGGATCATCCCAACATCGTGAAGCTCAAGGCAACCTACGAGGATAATGAAAACGTGCACCTCGTGATGGAGCTGTGCGAGGGCGGCGAGCTTTTTGATCGGATTGTGGCCAGAGGACATTACAGCGAACGAGCTGCGGCGAACGTGGCCAGAACAATTGCCGAGGTTGTAAGGATGTGCCATGTCAACGGGGTTATGCATAGGGACCTGAAGCCTGAGAATTTCCTTTTCGCTAACAAGAAAGAGAATTCCGCCCTCAAAGCCATCGATTTTGGGCTCTCTATCTTTTTCAAGCCTGGTATGTGGTTAGCTCTTGCCTTTTCGGTTGTTATTCGATAGATTCTTCATGTTGCTTTCGTTTTATCTTAACTTCTCTTTTCTTAGGGGAGAAGTTCTCGGAGATTGTTGGGAGTCCTTATTATATGGCGCCGGAGGTTTTGAGGAGGAACTACGGACCTGAGGTTGACATATGGAGCGCCGGAGTGATTCTTTATATACTTTTATGCGGGGTTCCTCCATTTTGGGCAGGTACTGCTTTGGAAATTTTAGTTGCCTTCGTTGGAGGGTGGATATGTTGGCAGAAATTCGAATTTTAGTGACATCTGCATCTTTCATGGCAGAAAGTGAACAAGGCGTTGCTTTGGCAATCCTGAGGGGCGTAATTGACTTCAAGAGGGAACCTTGGCCTCAGATTTCGGATAGTGCTAAAAGCCTGGTACGACAGATGCTGGAACCAGATCCTAAAAAGCGCTTAACAGCTGAACAAGTGCTTGGTAAGACTACGCCACTTGTAATTTGGACCGAATAGAATATTATGAATAGATGGCACAAAATAACCGCTAAATTGCATTCTTTGGTTAGCATTTATTTCATCCCTATGCGATTGATCATCCCACAACACCGAGGAGATGATCACTAATTTGTAACGAAGGTGACAGTGCAGTCGTTGCATTCGCTTTGTAGGGTGTCATTATACTGGAGTTTTATGAGTAGCTAAATGTGAGACACTGAAAATTTTCCAGTCTGTCAATAGTTATCTGTCCGATAACAGGATAGCTTGCAGTCTCCAGTCTCAGTAATTATAATTATAAGCAATGTCAATGTTAGGTACACTGAGGACTGTTAATTGGTGATCATATTGGGGAGTATTTCGCATCTCCAAGTGCTAGCATGCTGCACAAAATGTTTATAGACCAAAATTCCAATGAGGTTTCGTTTTAGTATCGGATATCTGATGTGAACGATTAAACTCATAAATGTTGACTCTTAGGCACAATTTAGTTCCACCATCCTTCCTAGACCGCGCAGGATTCAGGATGTTGAAGAATAGGCTTTGTATTTATAGTTTATAATCTCCCCTTTGGGAGGTGTGATTTGATGAGATTGCTGTCATGCCTTTCAAGTATGAGGTTTTTAACTATTATGTCTGGAGTATTTAATCTTTTAGTAATTGACTAAGCTGGTTTTCGTGCCTCTTAATAATAAGAGTGTGTTAGAGGTACAACTTTATATCTCAACTCTATTTTATCCTTATCCTGTTTTGTTGTATTTTGAATATCCTCCATAATTTATGCTGAGCCTTGAATAATGGTTAGATCCTGGAATCCAGGATTTAGGGGCGTATCTATTATCATCGACACTTAGTTGTATCTGAAGATGAGATTGAATAAGATGAAGCATTGGAGAATTCAAAACTCTTTATCACTGAAATCTTGGACAAGGGAAAAAAGCAAGAAGAAGGAGAAGAAGAAGATTGTGACTTGAGGCCTCTTAGACTCAAAAGAACACAAACCCCAGCACATGGAAAACTAAACTCAGGACTTTTTTTTTTTTTAAAAAAAAAAGAGTAGGCGGGGGAAATGTCGGTAAATAGAAGTCTCTTATCTAATAAGAAAGATGAAGGATGTATAAGTTTGTGTCAAGCGCGTTAGCTATTTTGGTGATATGGACAAGCCCATACAAAAGTTAACAAATGCTTAAGCAATATTAAATATGAAATAATTAGCATATCTTAATCTTTTTTTGTTTTCTCCTTTTGCTAAAAGGGGTATTCTCATTCCCAGGACCTTTATTTCATTGCTTCCTGTCTCTGTGCCCCACTCCTTTTTCTCCAGAAATTGTGATATGGTTGAATTCTTTGGCAGCTCAACTTCTGCAGGGTCTTGAGTAAATGTAGAAAGCATTTTTGATATTTACTGTTCATATGTGTTTGCAGAACATCCCTGGCTACAAAATGCAAAGAAAGCTCCAAATGTTCCGCTTGGAGATATTGTGAGGGCAAGGCTTAGGCAGTTCTCTGTGATGAATAGATTCAAAAAGAAAGCCCTCAGGGTAAGCTTCTGTACAAGTTCATGCATAATGGCTGACTTCAGTTTGTGTGTGATGAAAATTAATGCATGCCTTGGTGGTTTGCATTTCTTTGGAAAAAATGCTACAGGTAATTGCTGAACATTTATCTGTTGAAGAGGTAGAAATAATGAAAGATATGTTCACATTGATGGATGTTGACAAAGATGGCAAAGTAACATATGAGGAACTCAAGGCCGGGTTGAAGAGGGTTGGTTCGCAGTTGGCTGAGCCAGAGATAAAGATGCTGATGGAAGTGGTAAGTTTCTATGTACATGCAGCATTTGTAATGGAATTTCTCCTCATCGTTTCAGTTTGTTTATAAGCACCAAGCCTAAGTCAATTCGACTAGATTCCGTGGAAGTGAATCTGGCAGTATTGCACGGAAAAGTGAGCTTGCCTTACTCTTCTATAATGAAGTTTCTCATTATCCTTTCCCTGGTTTGGCACCTGCAAGATGAATACACCTTGCGTTGCATTGTGTCATACAATGCTAGAAACAAGAGTAATGCATGCTAATGTAAATGGATAGATACAGTCTTCTTCAGTGTTACTGTTCAAGATTCAATAAATCATTTTAAAGGTTCTTTACTATGGGTTTATGCTCCCTTTTTGTCTGCTCATTTTAATTTTCTATGAAATAGCGTGTGAAGAAAAATGGCACCTTTTTACAGAATTAGATCGCACTTTTCTCTTAAGCCAATGTAACCTCTTAGCTATATTAAATTTTATGGCTGAATAAACTAAGGAACCTAGTTTTTATTTTATTACAGCAAGCTTCTTATATGTCAAAAAATTGCTTAAAATCCACTAATGCCAACCCTGGACTTGTGAAATGTATTTGTATTTTGTGATAACATAATTGTGACCCAATGATGGTTTTCTTTGCTTTGAATGGCCTAGGCTGATGTTGATGGGAATGGAGTACTAGACTATGGAGAGTTTGTAGCTGTGACAATTCACCTGCAGAAAATGGAGAATGATGAGCATATCCACAAAGCATTTATGTTCTTTGACAAAGATGGGAGTGGGTATATTGAATTAGGTGAGCTCCGCGAAGCATTGACCGATGAGTCAGGTGAGACTGAAGCTGATGTATTGAAAGACATTATGCGCGAGGTTGACACAGACAAGGTTTGGCTTTCACACTCTATTTTCCGATTTTTTTTTTATTTCACTGAATTTGATTGAATCGAGAAGATAAAAATACATGGGAGGGAAGGGGGTGGAAAAAGGAGCCCAGTAACGTAGAATATCTGACAGTGGGTTACTGTTTCTGAAAATTGCTAATTTTCGTTGTTCTGTTTTTCACAGGATGGTCGGATTAGTTATGAGGAGTTTATGGCCATGATGAAAACGGGAACTGACTGGAGAAAAGCATCTAGGCAATATTCCAGGGAGAGATTCAAGAGTCTCAGTCTAAACTTGATGAAGGATGGCTCACTTCAGCTGCATGACGGGATCAGTGGCGAATCCGTGGTGGTTTGAAATATGGAGTGATTTCTTCTTTGTAATGTTGGTGCTGACTCAATTCCTTCTTCTTTTTCTTTCATTTCTTTCTATGCCTGGCAATGTGTTTGTGTGATATCTCTTCATCAAAGCAAGTTTTGGGCAGGCCTGGGTTGTATGGGAGCGTTTAAAGCCATGCTAAATTACTTCTAAGTTTGGAGTTGGGTGTCAGGGGTGTGCAGGATTTCATACGAAGGATGGTTTACACTTTATAGGTTATCAGCAGAAATTACGAGGCACTTGCTGCGAGCCTCAAAATTGTCACATATTCTTTGTATATTTTTGTCTTTGTAATTTGTTTTTGACAATTCCATTGGTTAATGTCATTGCCCCACAAGATGTGCAGAAAAACCAGTTCAAAGCTAGAAGTTTAGAAGACAAATGCTTGTCGAAGCAATTCAAATTGATGTAGCTATCTGTCCTCACTCTAAAATTTGAATTTCTTTTGATCTTACCTTTGCTTCGATGATGACCCCTCCAAAAGATCTCAAAGCATGTAAATTTCCTGTTATCGTGTTATAAAACACGTTTTGCCAAAGTAATGCGTCGATTCGTTTGCATGTTTCTGGTTTCATGAAGGTTTTTGTCCCCCCCCCCCCAAAAAAACAAAGGAAAGAAAGAATTCGGTACCCGTTGCATTTGCTTATGCATCCAAGCCCAATTAAAATATGTAGAGAAGTGTTACTAGAATAAAGATGATATAAAATTTAAATAAGTGGGTTGAAAAATATTTAAAAAAAAAAAGAAAGAAAAGAGAAAGGAGCTATATACTATGCTATTTATAAGTTGTTGAACATTAGTCTTATATGGATTAAGGACTCGTTTGAAACAGCTTATAAGTAATTTATAAACTGCTTTTTAATAATAATTTACAGAATGCGAAACAAGCATGTAAAAAAAATTGTCTCGATTTACGTAAAATTTGTTAATAGAAGATTTCTACTGTACTGCCAAATAGGGCCTAAATATGTTTGATTGATACATAGGACTTGTGTGGATTCACCTATCATTAAACCAAGCTCTCTCCTATGAACTTCACCAATCACTAACTAGTCCTATTACCTATAAATCTTCAAGTGACTTTTGATTAGAGACACAGGGAAATTCTTTCTTCTTTTTTTTTCCCGGTGAAAAAAAGAGCAAACATTAAAAATGATTTAATAAAACAATTTTAAATATCAAAACAATATTTTTGGCATGCCGCCCTTGTCCTTGTCTGCCAAGAACGAAATTGCCTCTTGTTCCATCTGGTGGTATTTCGGTCCTGAATTAACAATTCGTGAGATTTCTTGGCCCAGAAAAAAAAAATTGTGACTCAGAGTTTGATTTTTCGGCTGAAAAGCCAAAAGTCGCGTCAAACCGTGTGGAGAAAAACGATAGGCTTTCTCAAATTTCTAGTTTCGACCGAGTCGGTTGCTGCTGCGATACGTTGAGGTCGTGATCAAAATAGAGCGAAGAAGATCAGATCTGAGTGCAGCGACCTTGTCTTCAGATCTGACCACCCATGGCTTCCTCGCCTTCTTTCTACCTCTTTCTCTCGCTGCTTTGCTTGACCTTCTTCTTCTCCCCCTCACTCGCCGAGATCCGATTCACCGAGATCCGCAATGACGACCGCCCTTTCATTCCCCTTGACCAGTTCGGCTTCACCCATTCCGGTCGCCTTGAGCTCAACGTCTCTAAGATCTCTCTCTCCGACTCCAAGCTTGACCTTTCCAAGGTTGGCTTCTTCCTCTGCACGCTCGATTCCTGGCTCCGCGTCCTTCAGCAACTCGAAGACCGGGAGATTACCTGCGCTCTTCAGTCCGATCTCATCGAGTCTGTTTATACCTTTAATTCCCTCAATACCGATGATTCCTTCAACAAGGAATACGTCCACAAGGACGCCGATCAGTACAATCTTGTCTTCGCTAACTGCTATGAGCAGCAGCTCAAGGTCTCTATGGACGTTCGATCTGCTATGTACAACCTCGACGGAAAGAGCGGCGTCCGCGATTACTTGTCTGCCGGCAGGACTGTCCTCCCCAGGGTTTATTTCCTCTTCTTTTTGGTCTATTTTGCCCTAGCTGGTCTCTGGATTTACATCCTCTACAAGAAGCGATTGACCGCTTTCCGTATCCATTTCTTTATGCTCGCCGTCATCGTCTTGAAGGCTTTGAATCTCTTATGCGAGGCCGAAGATAAATCCTATATCAAGCGAACTGGAAGTGCCCATGGATGGGATGTCCTCTTTTACATTTTCAGCTTCTTAAAGGGAATCTCTCTTTTCACTCTTATTGTGCTGATTGGCACTGGATGGTCGTTCCTGAAACCATACCTGCAGGACAAGGAAAAGAAGGTTTTGATGATTGTCATCCCGCTGCAAGTTGTCGCCAACATCGCTCAGGTTGTCATCGATGAGAGTGGACCATATGGCCATGATTGGTTTACTTGGAAACAGATCTTTTTGCTTGTTGATGTTGTATGCTGCTGTGCTGTTCTCTTCCCTATCGTGTGGTCCATCAAAAACCTGCGTGAGGCTGCAAGAACTGACGGCAAGGCTGCTGTTAATCTGATGAAATTGACTCTGTTCAGACATTACTACATCGTCGTTATATGTTACATTTACTTCACGAGGGTTGTGGTATATGCATTGGAGACTATAACCTCCTATAAGTATTCCTGGACCAGCGTGGTATGTGCAGAGTTGGCCACTCTCTCCTTCTATGTGTTTACCGGTTACAAGTTTAAGCCTGAGGCGCACAATCCATATTTTGTGATTGACGATGAGGAGGAAGAGGCCGCCGCTGAGGCATTGAAGCTTGAGGATGAGTTTGAATTGTAACTTGATTGGATGATCAAAATTCTCCAAAGCCAGATACTTGAATAAGTTGTTGTCGTGTTTTTGAATGTTCAGGTTACATCTCGACACAACTATAAATTTTTCGTTTTACATGTGATGGGTATAGGTATTCGAGTAAACATTGTACTATATTTTCTGTGTTCTGGCACCTCCAGGCCCAGTTCTTTGAATTAGAGTCCTAATTTTGTAGTTGTGGATGTGTCTGAATCATTGTTATGTGCCGTTAGTATCGAAATTGAATACCTTCCTTCAAAATATTGCAGAGTTTGTGTGCTGTTCCTTATCAGGTAAGTTGTCGACTGTTTCTTTTGTTTTTAAACCGTGGTTAACTTTTCTCTCGTATAATCAATCTACCCTTAATCCGAGTTCCCTCGGGGATCATATGAAATATGAGGGCGACAATGAACCTACAAGCTTCTTAGAAAAGGTTTTTGTTTTTTTTTGTTTTTTTTATTATTATTAAAAAAAAAAACTGCATAAAACATATCTAATAGAAGGGCAAATAGTTTCATCACTGCTCCTTGAACTGTGAGTTATATTATCCTGGTAGACCTGCGGAAAGCCGACTCAAGCAAAAACAGAGACATGAACTTGTGTCTGTCTTGGGAATGCATGTCATTCGTACCCAAGACATATCCTAATAACCTTAATTAGGAGAAAACAAGGAAACACTGCAGAGGTTTGAATTTTACTGTTGTTGGTGACTGTTAATGGTAAGGTAAATAGCAGCGATTTTGCCCTCTTTGCCTAAACGGTTGCTAAACGCACTAGCCTTTGCTGGACCATCTTCATCGACTGGGTTTGGACGGTGACGGAGAGAGTGAGAGCTTCTGGTCGTCTTCTCCAGAAGGCGAGATCGATGAGCTGCATGAGGACGCGCGAAATGTGGGGGCTTATTTTCATGTATAATCTACCTTGAAACCGAGTTCCCTTGGAGATCATAAACAATATGAGTGCCATGATGAGCCTATATGCTTCTCAGAAAAGCGTTTTCTTTTCCTTTTAGAAAAATGAACTCAGCAGAAAACATTTCTTATAGAAGTGCACATGTGTAGTTTCATAATCATTACTGCCCCTTGAACTGTGCGTTATATTATCCTAGCAAATGACCAGAGCGAAAACAGAGACAGAAAAACATGCGGGCGATCTTCGCACTTGTCTTCATTATAGTGACTGCTTATAGATTGAACCTATTATTGCATATTGCAATAACAGGAATGTATATATGAACATGTTGGGCATCTAAAAATCTGAGTTCTAGGATCACATACGACTTGGTTTCCGTTGCTCATTTTTTGCAAGCGCTTAATTGATTCCATTGCAGTCTTAATTCCCATGCTAATTAAATTCCAGTGGATCCATTCTTGAGTATCTATGCTGGAGAATCTTGCCCATTGATCTATCTACCGTAACAAGTTTCTTCCCTGGACTCGTATGAACTTTACAATCTCTTACACGCAGAAAATTCCCTTCTAAGAAGAAAAAGGGAGAGGAAAAAAGCTAGTATATTCAATCTGTGAGAAAAGAAACAAACACTAGGTTTGTTTAATTCATGTTTCATATCTTGGGCCTAAGCTGGGTTCAACGTTATGAATGCAACGGAAAGTTCAATCTATCCGTCAATATTATGATAAAATAGTAGTACTACTGTTATATCCCAACCGAGTTCCGCTGTTGATACTTCTTATGTCATTCCCCCCCGGCCATGTGTTGGGGTCAAAGGTTCAGCCCATGACCATCGTCTTGGTTCATTGCGCAATTACGAGGTGCGCTCACGTGCCCCGCACGTGGTTCCCCCTCCCTTTCATTTCCCATTTCCCATCTATGATTGCCTCTAGCTAAGTCGGTGCCTTTTTTTTTTTTCACTCCTCCAATATTCTTTTCCCATTCTTCACCTGATAAAACCTGCAACTCATCATAATCATATGAGGTTAAACTCACTTAATAAAAACTTACATGTGTTTAATGTCATTAAACTAGAAGGCCTCACTCTTCACCTCCATGCTATGTGCAATTAACAAGACTGTGGGTACAGGTTAGATGGATAATATTAGGAATTTGTAAGGTAAGCAGAATTATACGTACATTCATATATATACACACATATATATACACTCTAAAACTTAATTATTGAATTGATTTTAGTAGTAAATATAAGATCTATTTATCATATTTATTTATTTTTGAATTATCTTTATCAACATTCCATCAACCATAATCAAGTAGGAAATAAAGATAGGATATTAAGAAAGATAATTTTAATATTTTTAAAAAACATATCATTTTTTTATAATTAACTAATTTATCTAAGAATTTATATATGTGTCTGTGCCTGTGTCTGTGTGCGGGTGCGAGAGTTAGATATGGGAAGAGAGAAGAGAACACAATCACATGCACGGACCAAACCATTACCTAAGCCTCGTTCTCTTGTTCTTTCTCCCTGTTGTTCTGTTCATTTCGTATTCTCTATGTCTTCATACAACCACCCCTTGTCTGATTTTCCCACCTTGTCCAGCCTCGTTTTCTCACTCACGGTTTCTTTCTCATAAACTCATTGATCATATACACATTGTTTAGTAATATAGAGTAACAATATACTTCCACCAATCTCTTTTATAAATAATCTCCGGCTAATTACTTTTCACAGGTTACACTCCATAAAAGTTATTTTATATGCATTAACACACGTGTCCTTACTTTTTTTAATTATGCAGTAAAAGTATTTACTATGCATTACCTGACAATAAGATTGT
Source organism: Neltuma alba (assembly GCF_004799145.2). Lineage (NCBI taxonomy): Eukaryota > Viridiplantae > Streptophyta > Magnoliopsida > Fabales > Fabaceae > Neltuma > Neltuma alba. The sequence continues at coordinate 107,822 of NW_021633125.1, read as the reverse complement.
ACTAGCTTAATCAAAGGTTTTAAATTCAAGCTCGAAAATGCAATTGCATTAGATACTTGGTAGTAAAATTTGTCACTTCAAAAGGTTTTCCCCGACTTGATTCGGATTATTTTGAGTCATGATAAATCTTCCAGTGGATTACCCCCTAAATAAATCAGATAAAGAAATCAACGCATACTTGGAAAAGGGAGGATAAATAATTGAGAATATGGTCAGGAATGGTTATATATAATTGGAAAAGGGTAAAGATCAAAAAGATTGACATGTGTAGAAATCGTGGCGGCTCTGAGGCGGAACTAACAGGACAAAGAAGAGCAGGGGAAGGTAACGTTAAAAGAAAGGTGGCCGTCCTTCTTTTTCTTCATCCGCTTCCCATAAAAGAAAGCATTCGTCTTTTTTTTCCTGGGCTGAAAGTGGCTATGATCTGTCCAAAGATACCCTTCCGATCTTAAATACAGGGAGTGTTTGGATAGAAACCAAACCATGATTTCAGAAGTGCTTTTACGGATTACGAAGTAAATATGTAGAGGATGTTACCTCGTTTTGCGGAAAAGTACTTCTGAAACCATGGTTTTGGAGCACCCAAACAGGCCCATAAGATCTTATATTAAGAAGAAGCAATGTTATAGTAGTATCTTTAGAGTTGCAGGTCAAAAGGATTCCACAGCAAAAATGATACTCGTCTGTTTTAAATATAAGGCTTTTATACACATTATAAAATATCTTATATTTAAAAGTAGAGATATTGATTTGACGTATAAAGACCTTTTCTTGCAATATCATGCTGGCCGCACTCGGAGATTTGCATGGAAAAATCATATGATTTTATCAAATCAATTTTTGACTTACTGCTTGTTTTGTTAGCTCTGTTGTTATGTGTTAGACACTTGTCGTTGTGCCTAACTTGTAAAAATTCTCAGATTTTTTTTTTTACCACAGAATTCTCAGATTTACGACTCAAATATACAACAAATTTGTTTTGCGATGGACAGACTGTTGGTTTTAAATGCTGGTGGAAAAAAAATAGACTGTTGGTTTTAAATTTCAGTAGCCAAAATTGGAATGAGATTAAATTTTAAGAATCAAAATTACTCATCTGATCTTTAATATAAAATCTAACTCTTAAATTAATTTTGATCCTATATATAAGACTTATTTCTCATATTTACTAATTTTTCTTAAACTATCTCTATAAATACTATCTCAACTATAATCAAGTAAATGAGGGAGAAAAGATATTAAAAAAGATGATGTGAAAATTTAAGAACTAAAAATATACTCCTCCAGTCGACCCCTTTTGTAGTATAAATTACATCATGAAAAGGGTCTTATATTTAAAACCGGAAGAGTAGTTAATTTTGAAATAAAATACTTGTTAGGAATTTGCAACGTAGTTTTAAGAAACGGGTAGTTGCTACCAAATATTCCATATTTCTTTATCCGTGTTCCGAACTCCCCCCGGGGGGGGGGGTGCTCTTTTTAAGAAAATTTTGATGCGATAGTAACATCGTAGTGCTCTCTTGTTTGATAAACGGTGCGATGGTAATACATTAAAAGAGTTCAAACTTCAAACTCACATGTCACAATCTCATATTTGGAAAAACGGGCTAATATAATTTTTTATTCTCAGATTTTAATCTTGTTTTCTCAAATTTTAAACTATAATTTTTAGTTTTTCAATGAGTAAAATAGTTTGAATTTTTATTAAATTATAAAAATAAATATTTTAAATGAAAAGAAAACTGGAATTAAAATTTATGAATTGAAATTTGAAGTATTAAAATCAAAATAATGATAAATTTAAGAAACTAAAGATTATATTAATCATAAGAAAAATTATTAAAAAAAAAAATTCAAAGTCGCATAAAATCTGAGAGTTTAGCTTCCATGAGGTTGAGACGTAAGTCTACTGTGGGAGAAAATTATTTTTTTTTTTTACCAGCGTGGGAGAAAAATTATAGTATAATTTTTTTCTCTGTAGAGGAATTTTTGGACATGGAGATAATGTTTCATCTTTTGCCCCACAGAATTCTGACGCTTTTAATTAATTAATTAATACTCCACCGTCAGTGACATGTGCTATTATTGCCATGGGCCAGCCACACTAGTCACTGCAGCAGCTGAATATCAATTTTTCGTACGATGATCTTTCTATTATATAATAACCACAAATGAAAATTAATTGCAGTTTTTGACCCAAATAAATACTGGTAATTGATTAAATATCGCGTTCATCACAAATCTTCTCATTTTGGGGAAAAAAATACGAAGGGGAGTGACTTTCGTATTCTTGTAATATTGCATGACACATCTATTGACGCTGACCTTTCACGTATTTGGTGTGAGCATATTTAAATTAAATAATTGATTGATTGATGTGAACCAAAATTATTTACAGCAAATAAAAAGGTTTGATAGGGAATTGGACAAAAGATTAATCGAAATCCAATGGTTGTTGATTTGCTGGTAACCTACGAAAGCCTATGTGATTTGCCCTTTTTAGCCATTCGACGCTTTGTTTCAACCTTTTGAAAATGTATCGTGGCATTATTGTTGTTGGAAAACTCAATTAAAATATATAATTTTTTTTATTTAAAAAGGTATTAATAATAAAATTAGAAGGAATAAAGCTGCCATGGAGACCCACTAGTTTACTGTTACTGCCCCCATGTGATGATGATGCAGTAAATTAGAATTCAATTCATGCTTCAATTATTGCATTATTAGAAAGCAATCTCTTCGAAGAAAGTTGAGTTCTTTTTGGAAAATTATAATTATAATTCACTGCTTTAATAAATTTCAAAGTTTATCATATCGTTTATAAGGTATTTTTACCATATCAAGAGAGTCAGATGATTATAATTTTATAATACTCTTTCAGTCCTTAATATGCTGGCCTTCTGTTTTTTTGTTTATCTTGTATTTTTTTTGATGTGAGAATTGTTTACTTAGGGTGTGTTTGGAATAGCAGTGACAGAAGTAACTTTTTTCCAATATGACTTTTACAAAAGTCAGATTGAGTAAAAGTCAGATAGTGTAATGTGATTTGTGTTTGGATTGGGTTTTATAAAAAAGTCAGTTTGAGAAGCTAAAACTTGGTTGGATGATAAATATAAAAGTAAGTTTAGATATAAAATGACTTAAAAAGACATAAATTTTATTAAATAGTACATATCTAATATTATATATATATATAATGTGACTATTTTTTAAGAAGTAAGGAAAATAAAATTATTAAAAGTAAAGAAATTTAATTTATTATTAGAAAAAAATTATATATATAATGTGATCATTTTTAAAGAAGTAATGAAAATAAAATTATTAAAAATAAGGAAATTTAATTTAGTTGCTTCTTTGGCCTTGCCTCCTCACCCTCAACGACATTTGATATTTGTTGCAAAATTCACGAAGTTACACCCGCAATATCTTAGAGAAAGAGTCCACTGACATTAGTATGTTAATATTAAGATGTCGGGCTACGTGTGCCGCACAGAATTAATATCCAAATCCTCTAACGGTATTCTGCAATGCACACCCTCACCAAAAAGTAGCTTCTTTCAACTTATGACAGAAGTATGTTTGGGTGGTAGAAGTCAGATTGCGTGAACGTGCTCCCAAACACCTATTTTCAGCTTGCCTGTTGCTTCTCCGTTGGGGATGCATGTTTGGAGGCCCAAACGTGATCCCAAACAGGCCCTTAATAACCTAAATTTTCATCTCGCCCAACTACCAATAACTACCATACACGTGGCCTCTTTTTTTTCCCCAATTCTCGTGCTTCTCGAGCATTGGTTAACAGTTCCAGAATTCCGCATCGCATTAATTACTGCATCAATTTATCGTAATATTCACCAGATATGTCAATGATTTACAAGATTGATTTACTAAAAAAAAAATCAATATACTATCTCCGATCCTTAATATAAGATTCTATTTGACTTTTATTTATACATAAATATAAGCAAATATAAGACTCTAATCCACTTTGTCTCTCATATTTATACATTTTTTTTCTAAAGTAACTCCTCTAACAATGATAGTTCTAGTTAATACACTTGATTAGCAAGAATATTTTAGGAAATACAATAACTATTTAGAATAAATAAATAACTCAATTTACCTTCTTAATCTCTTTAAAGTAGTCAACTAGTTTTTACAATTAGGACCGGAGATAGTATAGGCTTTTTTTGGGCCAAATACAAGATAAGGTTAATTTTCTTTATTTTTCAGGTAAAAATGTTAACATTTTTTTTTTAAAAACACAAAACATGAAGGGCTTCCCCAGTGGACCCCGCGTATTAAAATCCCTCGCTACATCACACCTACTTGTTGGGATAGTTGCTATATATGTTTTTTTTGGCCAACAGATATTTGCTATATTTAGATAGAAGCAGATTTCGCATTTGCGTTAAAGTTTAAAGAGTACGATATGAATTTAAGGACACTAAATATAAGTATAAATTTAATTTATTCAAAAGAAAAAAACAAGACAAACAATGCAAATGTGAGTATATTATTTATTTCCACAGACTGTTATAATAATAATTATTATTATTATTTATGAGTTACTGATTTTGAGAAGACATGACAAAAGCCATGTGGAGGGGCAGAGTCATCAATAATGGCGACCCCTGCTCTATCTCTACCCCCCATGTGAGTATATTATATTTGGTAAAGCAACTTTTAAAATAGTAAAAGCAATTGTCTCCTGTATTTTTAAAAATTAACTTTTTAATTAAAAAAAATCAAGTACAACGTTTTGCGCACATGAGAAAGATTTCTCATTTAGGGTGTGTTTGGGTGACACCCCAAACCATGGTTTGGGGAATAAGTCACCCAAACACTCCCTCCAAAAACCAAAACCATGGTTTTGGAAAAAGCAAAATTTTTTTGCTTTTGGAGAAAAAAGGGAGAGTGCGAGAGCTTATATGATATGTATCTTGTTTTTTTTTATAAACATATTTTTTGATAAACATATTTAATCTTATATTTTATAATATATATACACATTAATTAATTATTAATTATATTATCTTATGTATTATTAATTATGTTGGTAAAAAATATATTATTAACAATTTTATTCCTTCAAATTAAATATATCATAAAATCTATTTTTCTGTAATTATTATATTAACTTGTATCTTTTTTTTAGTAATTTGTATATATAAAAAGTACTTCTGATAACAACTATCCAAACACTCTCACTTCTCAGAATCACTTTTTTACAAAATCTATTCTTCACAGAATCTATTCTCCACAGAATCTATTCTCCAGAATCACTTTTTCAAACCACGGTTTGGTTTCATCCAAACACACCTTTAATGTATATTTGTTCAACTTTTGATCATTCCTTTCCTTTGTTGTTTTTGTTACAGGAAAGAGAATTAAACCATCCATCTCTACCGCAGTTCGCCGCACCCCAGTACAGTGGCTTCTTTTTTGACTTTTCTAATACTCTTTTCATTTCTTATTATAAAAGACGAATAACCGAATTATGTTGATAAAAAAAACAATTAAAATTAGTTAAGAACAATCAATGTGTAAAAAGTATAAATTTTTTTCCAAAAATGCCCTCATTAAAAAGGAGAGAGAATATGAAAGAGAATAATGGTAACTTCTTAAAAGAAAGAGAAATGGGAGGGAGAGAGAGTGTGAGTTGAAGACAATAAATATGGGTAAAATAGAAAATTAACACAAAAAAGTAGAGACAATTTTTAAGTGTCTCTTATATATAGGAACATGCCATAAGCATCAAATGTCTCTTATAATAAGGAACGGAGGAAGTATCTTATTTCCTTTTATCATAAATACAAAATAAGAGTTCGATAAATAATAATTTATAAACAAATTAGTTAACTTGGAATTTGAAAATTAATGTATTCCCTCCCATCCCAACTCTCAGCGGGGTTTGATCTCACAAAGAACAGTTGTGAGGTGTCATCTGAATTACAAGGTTGCGTTAAAATATTTATAAAAATATAGTTAGTTTTTTTAAAAAAATTTTAATTATTTATATTGAAAACTATTTTTATTGATTGTAGATTTAATGCGTGAAATTAATTGGGTTAATTTAAAAAAATGTAGAAGACGAATCAATTGATTACGCCTATAAGAAGGAAAAAAAAATACTCATATTGACAGCGTACCAAACATAAGTTTCTTATCTTGATTTGTTAATATACTGTCTTAATTTCCCATATTCCTGGTTCGGAGTTCTCTGTGTGTGCGTGTGACATTTTTTGGGCCAAATATATAAAACATTTGAATATATTGTCTTTACTGACATTTATGGATGGGCCAAGAGGGTCCGTTTGGATCAGCGATTAAAAAAGTAGCTTATTGAAAAAGTAGCTTATAGAGAAGTGAAATTGGATAAAAGTTAAATTGGATAAGTTGAATTGTGTTTGGATTAGAGTTCAGAAAAGTTAGATTGTAAAAGTGAGATTGGTAAAAGGTTGTTTGGATTATGATTAAGTAAAAGTAAGTTTGGTTGTAAAATGACCAAAATATATATGAGTTTTAATAAATAATGAAACATGATTAAAAAAATAATTTCACATGATACAATGAAATTAAAATAATTTAATATGAAGAAGTCATAAAAAATATTTTAAATATAAAGTGAAACATGAAAAAATAAAAATATATTTTTAGGAGCATATTTAAAAATAAAAATATATTTCTAACTTATTCATTACTTTCAACTAATTTTAACTGATTTTTTATTATCTACAAATTAGTTATTTGAGGTTTATAATAAGAACCAAAAGAGGTAATAAATTTCTTAACTTTTTCTCTCTCCATATTTCAAAAGCCATAAGTCATAAGCTGTTAATTTTAGCTTATAGCTTATTGTAGTTTTTCAGACAAAAGCCCGATTGTAGAAAAACTAATCCAAACAGACCCAATTGTATCAATCGAGCTTATAGAGTTTATAAGCTCAAAATAAGTGATGCCAAACAGGCACAGAATCTGCAGAAAAGCTATAATTCACAGTTAGATCATATCCAGAATGACAGGGGCAATTGGCAAGATTTAAAAAGGAAACTTCAACCAATTCCATTCAATGACTTCCAGACAAATCACGAATATATATTAGCTGGAAATTATTCAGCGAATTTATTAATTAATACTAGACACGACAAATCTCATTTTAATTAAGTGAAGATGATGCTCGTGTTATATATTTTTTTAACCAAAATTACAAATGCTTTATTTGAATCTATATACAAAATATAAATATCATTAGGTACGAATAATACACACCATGAGATTTAATATATTACGAGCTGCTCACGAGAAGAAAACGACAGAGCCAACAAATGTCGTTGAATAGCAGATACCATCTTTACCCTGAAACCTACGGTGCATGTTCTTGCATATTAGACGTGGTAGCATGTTATCCCAAGCAAAGATTAGCCAGCACACGCTGTTTAATATTTTATTTGTGTTAGGAATCAGGAGTCTTTTGATGATTCATACATTTTTCACCTATAATCAAATAAAAATTGTATATGATACAATTTATATAAAATAAAGGAAAACGGAAAGAAGCAAAAAGCTGTGACTGTGAGTGTGAGTTGTGATTCTTATGGACTGCCGTTACTGGTTACGACCCCAATCCACGGAACACAGTGCCCTCCTTGGGCTGGTTGCATAGCACAGTGGTTTCTGTTCTGAGCTCCTCAGATTTCTCCTTCTCCCTCTTTTTTTGGATATTTTATCTACAGTTCTATTCTACCACCTTTCGCCGCTTGCTGTTTTTTCTGAACGCTTTCGTAGTCAGAGGAAGCTGGATAAGAAGAGTGAGCGGTACTGAGAGAAGAACAAGAGATGGAGGACAAGTCCCAAGTATTGGAGGCTGTGTTGAAGGAAGCTGTGGATTTGGTAACAGATCTGAATCACTTGAAGCTTTTCTTGGCTGCAACATGGTGGTTCTCTTCATTGGTCTGTTTGATTCATTGATGGGTGTATTGGGTTCTGTTCTGTGTCTTTTCGAATGCAGGAAAACATACCCATTGAGGAGGTTCTTGAGAATTTAAGATGTAGCAGAGAAGGTCTCACCTCTGTGGCTGCTGAGGAGAGGCTCGCCATTTTCGGACATAACAAGCTTGAAGAGAAAAAGGTTCACAACTCGTCCTATCCCGTACCTTTCCCTTCTCCTAGCGCTCTTTTCAATGAAAGCCACGTAAAAAGATAAAAGGTCTTCTCTTTTCTGGTAAATTATCTTTCAGGAGAGCAAATTTTTGAAGTTCTTGGGTTTTATGTGGAATCCTCTGTCTTGGGTTATGGAGGCTGCTGCCATAATGGCAATTGCGCTTGCAAATGGAGGGGTGAGCATGTTCAGCTCAGCTTTCAGAGTTCTTGGCGCTAAGCTTTCCAGCAAAACTTCTTTAAGCCTTCGAGGCATTTGTTATTGAGGATTTGAATATGTATTGTTCCTTAAATTTTTGTATGCAGGGGAAGCCCCCTGACTGGCAAGACTTTGTGGGTATCATCACTCTGCTTCTCATCAATTCAACTATTAGTTTCATTGAGGAAAACAACGCGGGTAATGCTGCAGCGGCTCTCATGGCTCGTCTCGCTCCAAAGGCAAAGGTGTCAAATTTAGCGTTTAATTCCCTTGCTGCCAACTCTAGTCTAGCTTGATTATTGGTGCAATCTCGTTTCTTCCTTTCTGTGTCCCCCTTTCTTTTTGCCCCGTGAAATCATTTTCCTTATAGTTTCATTTCCAATTTCTACGTTGTTAAGGTTCTTCGAGATGGTAGGTGGAGTGAGCAAGATGCCTCGGTTCTGGTTCCAGGTGACATCGTCAGTATTAAACTGGGAGATATTATACCAGCTGATGCTCGTCTTCTTGAAGGGGATCCTCTGAAAATCGATCAGGTGGGCTTTCTGGTTGTTTTGTTGTGCATATAATATTTACTTCAGTTTTACTTATAGTGTTCTAAATGATTCAATGACAACCTACTTTCTGGTTCTTATTCTCTGCTTTGTGCTTCTTAGTCTGCACTTACTGGTGAGTCCCTGCCAGTGACAAAAGGTCCTGGTGATGGTGTGTACTCTGGTTCTACCTGCAAACAAGGAGAGATTGAGGCCGTGGTCATTGCCACTGGTGTGCACACCTTCTTTGGGAAGGCTGCTCACCTTGTAGATACCACTAATCAAGTGGGTCACTTCCAACAGGTATCATGATAGCGATTAGGCATCATTTTTATGGTCGTCCTAATGCTGTTACTGTCATTGAGATTTCATTTTTTATCTTTTGTGCTGTCATTTAGGTCTTGACTGCGATTGGGAACTTCTGCATCTGTTCAATTGCTGCGGGGATGATTATTGAGATTATTGTCATGTATCCTATCCAAGACCGGCAGTACCGTCCTGGAATTGATAACCTTCTTGTACTTCTCATAGGAGGAATTCCAATTGCCATGCCCACAGTTCTTTCGGTGACCATGGCTATTGGGTCCCACAGGTTATCGCAGCAGGTCAGGTTCCTTGGCTAGTCTCTCCTAGAGTATGTTTTGTGGATATTCATACAGATAGTGGACTAATGGTTTGTAATGCTTGCAGGGAGCCATCACTAAGAGGATGACAGCCATTGAAGAGATGGCAGGCATGGATGTGCTTTGCAGTGATAAAACTGGGACTCTAACATTAAACAAGCTGACTGTTGACAAAAATCTTATTGAGGTTGGATATTGAGTGGTGTTACTCAGTTGTTATCCATTTGATCTGATTATTTTATTTTCGCATTCCAGGTTTTTGCTAAAGGAGTGGATCCAGATACTGTTGTTTTGATGGCAGCTCGAGCCTCGAGACTTGAGAATCAAGATGCAATAGATTCTGCCATAGTTGGGATGCTGGCTGATCCAAAAGAGGTCAGTGAAACTGATCAAGCAATGACTTACTGTTTTTCTTAATATGAGGTTGTAGCCCTGTATGATCTGGACGATCATATTTGTTTTTTGTATTCAAGTTTATGATAAGACTTTTACTTTTGAACTTGCTGCTAAAAAAGGCACGAGTGGGAATCCAAGAAGTACATTTTCTTCCTTTCAATCCTACTGATAAGAGGACAGCGTTAACTTACATTGATGGTGAAGGTAAAATGCATAGGGTAAGCAAAGGTGCGCCAGAGCAGGTAATTTACACTTAATCTCATTGCTTACATAATTTTACATCATTTTTGGTCTCATATTCTGTATTTGATATGTGTTTCTATAACATGGCTGTTAGATTCTCAATCTCTCATACAATAAGTCAGATATTGAACGCAGAGTCCATGCAGTAATAGATAAGTTTGCAGAACGTGGTCTACGATCTCTTGCTGTAGCATACCAGGTATTTAATTCATTGCATGCTTTCTTGTCTTGCTTGACCTTTGATGAATTTGTATCCCTACGTATTACTTTAATGCCAGAATGAAGAAGTGATTGCCATGTGGTTTTTCTCTTTTTGTGCAGGAGGTTCCAGAAGGGAGGAAGGAAAGTGCTGGAGGCCCATGGCAGTTCATCGGTCTTATGCCTCTGTTTGACCCACCAAGGCATGACAGTGCAGAAACAATACGGAGGGCTCTAAACCTTGGAGTAAATGTAAAAATGATAACAGGTCTATTTTATACACTACACATTTGATTTGCATGTATAATGGTGCTGAAGTTTCCGTTCTGTTCTCTATAGCTAATGAATTTCTTGGAAGCTTTGGAGCAAGGTTTTGCATCTAGCAAACCACTGATGCAATCTTAATACTGCTACATCTAAGTCCTATTCTTGCTAGCTATTCTAGCATTATGAAAACATATTGGTTAAGTAAACTTGCAGAATATAGCGATCAAATTATATGGAGTTTCATTTGAGTTATAAGCTTACACTTACTATGTGAGAGAACTTAACAATCCAATTGCCATAAGCATAGTTTAGTGAGAGAACTGATGAATTATGGTAACCGGTGCCAATTGACTTCTCTTGTTGACTTGGAGTACATCTGATTTCCAACAGAACCACAACATTATTCATTGTTTTGACTTTTCAATTTTACGTATACATCTCCTTGTTAGGTGATCAACTAGCTATAGGGAAGGAAACTGGCCGTCGCTTGGGAATGGGCACCAACATGTATCCCTCATCTGCATTGCTTGGGCAGGATAAGGATGAGTCCATTTCTGCACTACCCATTGATGAACTGATAGAAAAAGCTGATGGATTTGCTGGTGTTTTTCCTGGTATGCTCCTTTCCACGTTGAATACAGCAACTTTGGTATTGATATTTCTGCTTATTAAATTTCATATGATGGCATGGACGAGTATTAGTCAATTGCTATGGTTGAATATTTTGTGCTTCCTCTCGTGATGTTAGTCGGGTTATAACTTAACGTATATTTGGCCAGAACACAAGTATGAGATTGTGAAACGCTTGCAAGCGAGGAAACATATATGTGGAATGACTGGTGATGGAGTAAATGATGCTCCTGCTCTTAAAAAGGCTGACATTGGTATAGCTGTTGCTGATGCAACTGATGCCGCTCGTAGTGCATCTGATATTGTTTTAACAGAACCTGGCCTTAGTGTTATTATCAGTGCTGTTTTGACAAGCCGGGCCATCTTCCAGAGAATGAAAAATTATACAGTGAGCAATTGAACTGCTGTTGATCACAACTCCACCTTTTCTTGTCATTACTCTTTGTTACTTCTGCTATTTCAATACTCCTCTATTGTTTATATATTTTTAATGTTCTTGGCAAATTTTTGTTTTGCCCAGGACATACAGGGCATTATTAGCAGGATGCATTATATCAGTATCAGTTAAACTAATTTGTTTCTTCTTTCATACAGATTTATGCGGTCTCAATTACAATCCGTATTGTGGTATGTGAATTGTTTTGTGACTCTGATCTATGTCTTACCAGGAAATAATATATAGTCAAAAATATTTTGTTGAGACTGTTGTAAAAACAAATTCTTGACCTGTTCTATATGTTTGGTATGGTTACAGCTTGGTTTCATGTTGCTGGCCCTTATATGGAAGTTTGACTTTCCTCCTTTTATGGTGCTAATCATCGCCATCCTAAATGATGGTCTGTTATTCCATTTCTTTGTCATTGTTTCACCGTCTGATTGCCTCCCATAATATGCCTTCAACTTCATAACTAAAACATTTATGACGTATAGGTACTATCATGACAATCTCAAAAGATAGAGTAAAACCTTCTCCTCTGCCTGATAGCTGGAAGCTCGCAGAGATATTTACCACTGGCATTGTACTTGGAAGTTACTTGGCAATGATGACAGTGATATTCTTTTGGGCGGCATACAAAACAAATTTCTTCCCGGTATATCTTTTATTGATGATTTTCAATGGTTTAGAATATTCTTAGCTCATTACATCGTTCATGCTTGTTGCTTCACATGCTTTGCTTTATATTGTTTAGCCTTTATCATTAACTGTCTTCCCTTCTGCTAACCTTTCAGCGAGTATTTGGGGTCTCAACTCTTGAAAAAACTGCTCATGATGATTTCCGTAAACTTGCCTCAGCGATATATCTTCAAGTGAGCACTATCAGTCAGGCCCTTATATTTGTGACTCGGTCTCGAGGATGGTCTTATGTTGAGCGTCCCGGTATACTGTTAATGACTGCTTTTGTGGTTGCTCAGCTGGTAAGCTAAATCCTCATTCCTACTGTGCCAGTTCTTTTCACTTTGCCTGACTTTGATGCTGAATTTGTTGTGTGCAGATTGCCACTTTGATCGCAGTCTATGCAAACTGGAGCTTTGCTGCAATTGAAGGAATCGGTTGGGGTTGGGCTGGAGTAATATGGTTATACAACATCATATTTTACATCCCACTTGATTTCATCAAGTTCTTCATTCGTTATGCTTTGAGTGGGAGGGCTTGGGATCTTGTCATTGAGCAGAGGGTTAGTATTGTTTCTGGACTGACTCATTCGTTATGCTCTTTTTCATTCCTCCACTTTATTTGTTGTTCTCTGCTCATGGATTTTAATGTTTATTAATAATGTGTAGATTGCATTCACAAGACAAAAGGACTTCGGGAAGGAACAACGGGAACTTCAATGGGCACATGCTCAGAGAACCTTACATGGATTACAAGTACCTGACACCAAGTTCTCCGACCGCAATCATTTCAATGAACTCAATCAAATGGCTGAAGAAGCTAAAAGGAGAGCTGAAATCGCAAGGTAGGCTTCAACTCAAAAACTCGCGCAATTAAGTGAAAACCTATAATAATTTTAATAAGTGACGGCTTGTTATAGTCTTGGAATCCAGGCCTATGTTGGGAGTCCAACTAATACTGTTTGGATCCTTATATTGCATGATATGATGCAAAACAACTAAGCTATGTAAATGGCTCTCATAAAGTCACAATTATTGTGTGCAGGTTAAGAGAATTGCATACACTAAAAGGTCATGTAGAATCAGTTGTGAGATTGAAGGGGCTTGACATTGACACAATTCAGCAAGCCTATACAGTCTAAGGTGTGCTTGCTCAGTTGCAGACTGATACTGTAAAAAGTAGGGCACGCGTTAATGTGCTGAGAGAAGTAGAATATAATGATGAGTATTACACAGTGAGTTACCCTTAATATCCCCTTACTGGGCTTTTCTGTTTTGACTTTTGAGCGCTTAAACGAGTGCTTTTGTCTGCCCCTTCGTTATTTTCTTTACTGCTGTTAAAATATGCCTTCTAATCTGCAAAATCTCAGTGTCTAGAAGCGGCTATATGTTAGCCATTGAAATTTCCATGAGTTTTAATGTTAAATATTCCATTTTTATTACTGTTTATCCGTCACTAAAAGCTAGACAGCTAAACTTGTATGACTCAGCGATAGATGATTGAAAACTTGCTTGGTTAAAAGAATGAAAGGAATCAGACAAAGGTGCGATCCTTTTCAATAATTTGTAATGCATAACATGTGATTTTGGAAGAGATTAAAGTGGTTAGCCAAACAAAATTGGACAACGAAAGTGTGAAAACAAGAAAGCATTATGAAAAAGACGTTCGGTGTACGAGCACCTAATATAAATTAAATATTAAAAATATAATCTTTGCATCAATCTCTTTTCGGCTTTTGTGCTGTGACCCATCATCAGTCAAAGTTCATTGAACACATAATATGCTCATATCATTACGATCGTGTGGCCTCAGTGATTTGCGTTTAAATTCATATGTTGACTTTTTTTTAAAAAAAAAAAATTATAACTGTATACCAATTAACAACGCAACAAAACATTACAAAGAAACCTAGCTACCTAGCTTCTTTTATCAGCGCCCAACTCCTGTGGAAAAGGCGGCTGTCGATGAAGAGGCAAAAAATCCCCAATGCCCTGTGAGCGAACCTCGCCAGTGAGTCCGCAATAGTATTGTTCTCCCTATAAACATGACGGGATCTGAATTTGCCGGTCCCTATAATTATTCATCTTGGCATCATCTATAAGGTCCCTAAAAAGGTCGTCCTCCCTGTACCTTTTTCCCAACAAAGTTGCAGCCCATGATTACTCCCAAGAGTTCTGCAAAGCTCGAAGGAACTGAAATTATTTGAGAGCTAAAACCAAGAAGCCATCTATAGTTGTTGTCTTTCACTACTCCTCAGCAGTTGCTGTCTCCACTAGCCAAAACCAACCCATCTACATCCAGCCTCACAAATTCATCCCTATCATTGAAAATGAAGTATTGAGCTATGACTTCATTCCTGTAGAACTTGCATCTTTTGAGTATCTCGTTATCCCACACGGTTCTAAAGAAAGTCGTTTTCCCTGTTTGATTGCTGGTATTGTCCTCTTCATTGAAAAGCTTTTTACATCTTGAAACCCATATATCCTAGCACAAATATTCAAAGAGAGTTGGCCAGAGATCTTCTTGGTGTACTCCTGTCCGCTTCATTCTTTAGATTACATCGAACCCGATCCACACTCTGCAAAGAAGCGAAAATATTTCATTCTTTTGATTTTTTTTTCCCAATACCAGCAAGTTCTGTCATTTTGTTTGATGGAATTTGAGGGTTTGATTTTTATGGACACTATTCTTCCTTTTCTTTTTCGCCCCCATTGTAATAACCAACTGCATCAACGGTTCAAACTGTCTTTGCAATTACATATCACCATCGACTTCATTCTTTTTCTTTTTCTTTTTTCATCATCAAACTGTTGCCAATATGTTATTTTGCTATCTATCTATTTTTACATAATTATGTGTGTTACTCTTATATAACCATGGTCTATTCTCTACAGTGAGGAGAAAACAAAAATTATAAGGACCAAAAAATCTATTCATGAATAGAACAAATAATTTACGTTGTCCATTTTAAAAATTTCATGCATTTTATTTCTTGGTGCACCCGTTGTGCCTTAACATACTAGTCCTTAAATGAATTTGGGTACTACACATGAAAGAGCGAAATTTTATGGGGGGACTCAGCGGAGTACTGATACCAATCAATCAATTTTTAATTAATCTGGGGAACCAACTTTGAACCAAAACATAATTCCTTTTTTTTTTTTTCCCCCTTGGCCTGAGCCAAAACATAATTACTACTAAGCCAATAAGTCAAACTGTGGGGGAGAAGCTAAATACAGAGTAATTCCACAAATAAAACGGATGCAACACGTCAACAGATTGCTGTAGTCAAGAACCAAACATACGGAAAAATGACTTGCTACATTAAATTCGTTGCCACTGTTGACTTATTATGATTGATACCTTCCTGTCCTTAATATAAGACCTATTTAACTAATTTGATTAGATTAAGAAAGTTAGTTAATTATTAAAAATATAACATGTTTTTTCTAAAATACAATAATCATTTTTCTTAATATTTTTCCTTCCTTTTCTACTTGATTATGGTTGAGAGAGTATTCATAAGGATAGTTTAAAAAAACTGATAAATATAAAAATATAACTTATATTTAGAACTAAAATTAACTTTTAGATGAACCGGAGGAGTATTCCGAAAGAATCCGAGGCAAACTCAAAGTAATCGCCCTTTCTTCTGCTTCTAGATAACTTTTGTTTTTTTTTTTTGATACAATGCTTCTAGATAACTTTCGATCTCACCATCTAACGTTTGACTCTACTTTCGTCTCTCCTCATTCAAGTCATCGATTGTCGAAAAGCGCATCACCGCACAATTATTTACTACCGAGCCAGGCCGATTAGAATACAGACATACCTAAACCAAGTAAAGTATTTTATAATTTTTTCCTTTTGGCTCAAAGGAACGGTACTTGAGATACTCTACTTTGACTGTGACATCATTCTTCTTGGAATTATCTGAATCATGAAATCAAACACCGTTGCTGGATGTTTGTGATGGCTTTGATACTTGGTTAAGCTGAAGGCTGCTAGTGGTATCAGTTCCTTTGTACCTGTACCATTTTGAAATCAACAAAAAGTAGCCCAAGTTTAGAACTTGTAGAACTGCAATCATGTAATAGAAGTAGTCCAATTTGCCCTTGTTCAGATCCTCAGGCAACCAATTCCCAGTTGCAGATTTCTCAGTGGCCTTATGAATGACTGAAATAAGTAACGTGCTCAAATAACTTGATCCTGCCATTCCACAGTAGTAAAGTGAGCCAGCAATGCTTCTCATGTTCTCTGGAAATTGTTTGTAGTAGAGCTCAACTTGTCCAACTGATGTGAATGTTTCAGAAAGTCCAGCAAGTACCAGCTGAGGAATCAGCCATAGAGCTGACATTGATGATATTGCTCCTTTTCTAGGTTGTACTCCGATGGGTGTGGTTAGAGCCAGCGACCTTCTGTGCTGTTCCACGACCCCGGACACCAGCATGCTCAATATGGTGAGGAATATTCCGATTCCCATTCTCTGGAGGATCGTGATGCCGCCCTCTTTTCCGGTGAGCCTCCGGAGAAAAGGGACGATTATTCTGTCATAGATAGGTAGCCACAAGGTCATGCTAAGCATCAGGAACACATAGTAGGTTGCTCCTGGAATTTTGAAGTTACTTTGTCCTAATCGCCTGTCGGATTGGAGGGCTTGGAACACCATGATTGTGTGCTGTTGTACTATAACAACGTAGTACAATATGCCTGACACCCATATTGGTATCACCCTTACCAATAATTTCACCTCTTCCACTTGCTGCAAGCTGCACAGATTCCATGGATCACTCGGAGATCCATCTGGGTTTATTTTATCTTCTGGGGTCATAATTGCTGCTTTGTCCAGAGACCTGTTGTGTAATACTTCAGATTACGTCCGCCTTTTGCGTTTCTTAATATATAAAAAAAGAAAAAGAAAAGGAAAGAAAAGAAAAGAAATTTACCTGAATTGATAGGTATGGGGAAGCTTGGAATTCAAAGACTTGGGAGGCACATAGTTGAAGAGGGAGAGCATAGAATACTGAGATGGAAGTTTCAGTCTTCTTTTCTTTATAGCGACCACAATCACTTGAACAATACTTGTAATGGGGCTTCCGTTAGGCTTCACTTTGACATACATTTTGGATCCCATGAAGAAGACAAAACATGATACAAGCATTAAAGCTGCAGGAATGGCCAGACCAATAGCCCAGCTCACGTTGGACTGTACATAAACGATGAGGGTCAAGGACACCATCTGGGCAAAAGTGAAAGTGAAGAAGTACCAATTGAAGAAGCTATTGATCCCCTTCTTCCCTGACTCTGTATTGGGATTGAACTGATCAGCTCCGAAAGCTAAATTACAGGGTCGGATTCCCGCTGCTCCGACCAACAATGACCCAAAACCCACCAGAAGAAACGCCATTTGCCCCACCGTTGGTCCTTTGCATGTACTACTTTCCTTCGCACAGTGAGGTGGGTGCAGATTCTTGAAGGCCGCCGTTAGTTGTATCACCTGCAATCCCTGCTCGAACATGCACAGAAAATTACAGTGGTCAGGATCATCACACTCAAAGTCTCTGTTTTTTTTTTTTTCCCTTCTTTTGGTCTGGTCTGATGAGTTAATACCACATAGGATGCGAATGTGCCGAAAAATATGGTCTTGTAGCGACCGAAATATGTGTCGGAGCAAAAAGCTCCGAGCAAGGTAGCGAAGTTGGTGCTTCCATTGAAGATGTTGACGATGTTGGTGGCTGTGATGTTTTGGAGGTTGAAAACTGTCGTAAGATAGACCAAGAGGTTCGATAATGTGCCAATGGCTCCCAGTTTCTCGAACGTTTCATTTCCTTGAATTCAACCACAAGAAACCGTAAGAAACTGATAGAAACACAGAGGGAAAAACAGAGCATTTTCCTTCCTACCTATGATGAATGGCATGACCCTCCAACCTCTGTAATTGATCTTAGGATCATCATCGTCCCCCTGCACTTGCTTCTCGTTATTATTCTGCATATTTTCCCTCGCACTTTTCTCCATTGCTGGTCTCTGAGGATTTGCGTCTCACGGGTGCGATATTGAGAGAGTGTATATAGAGACAGAGGGAAGTAGAGATTGGTGGGGTCAAAGGCAATAATTGTAGTAAAGAAATTTTAACCAAAAATGTCACTGTAAAAGATGTCCGCGGCTGATGTTCAGTCCACCAATTCCGGTATTCTCCCTCTGGGACTCATCGATACTGTTCAAGAAGTAAGTGGTTTGTTGGACCCACCCATCGTCATTGATGACCAAAACTCCATCATAACACAAACTACAAGTCACAGCCTAAATGTTTTTAGTGCGCGACTTGAGACCTTCACAAAGCTAATGTTTTGCTGGAGACCACTAAATTCATGTTCAATGTCTAAATGTGAGTGTGAAAAGAAGATAGGCTTTGAACGAGATCAGGTTTCGCCCAAGGACTTATCATTGAAAACTCGCACTTGCGCACATTGTTTAGCCGAAGTCTCAGTATAGAACTGCTATTCTGTAAATATGGAATCTAAACATAAATCTTCTGCAATAAATGATTTAAGATTACAAGAAAAGAAGTCAATAACCTTATAACCTAATAGCATAGAAGTCATAAAGGGAAGAGGGGTTATAAGTCAATGTTGAGGAAGTATTTTTGGCTGTTTTGAGAGTCATAATGTTAAGAATACCAAGGGGGTAGAAAGGTGGTGGGGGGCGTACGTTATGAGTGGATACAAGAAGTGTAACTGGTCCATTTTCAAACGTGAAGAGTGTGCTGAGGTGGGGTTTAGTATGACTGAGAGAAATGGGCAGTGATGATCATAATCCAGAACAAGGGGCTCTGGCTTAGTATGAATGATGAATACAAATATAACACTTGTGGCCCTCAGTTCACACTGAGTCAGTAAGGACTTTCTAGGTTGTCTCTCCTTTCTCTATCCTGAAAGCTCCTAAATCTGTAACCCTCTGTGCAGGATATTCAATTATTCTAGTCTCTTGTTGGCATACCAACAAAAATTGGGCTTACCCGTAAAAGGGTTAATCCCCACACAGCACGATAACACGAGTCACTATTTGAATCTTATCCACATTTAATATTCGATTATGTTTTGAAGAGGACTTTTTAAAAGGGCAGAAGTCTCCTGTCGACATTAAAACATAATGATCGGTGAGATTTTTATTGCGCTTCAGAAGATATGAATGCCCTTAAAGCACCGAATTTTATGGTCATCAGGACTCGTAAAGAAAAAATCTTCTTGTAGTGTCAGCCTTTTATGGGAAAGGAGAGCAGTTTCTTTCTGCTGCGCGTTTGATCCCCTTCATTTTTGTTGCATATAATCTGAATTTTAAGATGTGTAATGAATGATTCACAGATTCAGATTTCATATTTTAAAAATAAAATATTCAAATGGAAAGGAAGCACAATGAAATCTGAGTTGTTTATTGTTGATGTGATAGTCCAAATATGCAAAGAAGGTGAGGAAGATAACAAGTGTAATTACAACCGGTAATATGGGTTGAGCCCGCGGGCCCAACTCGCTAAGAAGTGGCGGGTTGAGTTAATAAAAATTAGGATCATTTTAAAACGAATCTTTTGAGTTCGTAACCACTAAGCTCGTAACTGCGGCGGGCTAACCCCAGAGTTGGCGGGCCAACCCGTTTTACTTTTTTTTTTAAAAAAAATTTCCTTTTGAATGGAACACACCGTATAAGAGTCATGAATCATGATTAAGCACTTGACACTTTATGTTTGTGACTTTGTAGTGTTGTATTGTTGTTAATTTGGATTTATATTTTAATTTGGGTGTTTAATAAATCATTTTGGATGGATGAATTGTGTAATTATGTTTAATATTTTGAGATATTTGAAAGTTTAAACTTTGTATTATATGTTTTATTTTTTATAATTTCTATTTACATGTTTTATTTTAGGTATTTAGGAATTTGATTAAATTTTATTCTAACCCGCCAACCCATCTTAGCGGGCTGGGTTGAAAAAAATCCCAACCCGCTAAAAGGTAGTCCTAAAAAGACTAAACCGCAGGTCTTTAGGCCCGTCACGGGCCAACCCGTAACTGACGGGTTGACCTGTATTACCAGCTCTAAGTGTAATGGAAAGGACCAAAGGACCTTTTGAGAATTGTATTGAATTTAACCGACCAACTGAAACAATAAACTTTTCAATGAAAGCCTTTCTTAACCTATTAATATTCTCCGACGGGAACTTTTTATAATTCAAACTCTTATAATCCACGTTTTATAATTAAAGTGAAAAAACAACGCTTAATTTTTTATTAAATACTAATTTAATTCTTGAATTTTCACTTATTACTAAATTTTATGACGCGCGCGCACGTTAAATTGTCAATCCCACGCTATTATTTACAAATAATCAAAAGCAGACACGACACGAGCTAGTATTTTGCCCCTTTTTGGAGCATCATACCTGCAAAGCACCACTAAGAAAAGCAACATGCAAATTGCTTTTTAATTAAGATCAGTCAAAGACCAGGTGGAGCGTGTGGAGCTATAATTATATTATCAGAGATATGAACCTGAACTCTTTTTATCTATCCAGATAGCCAGGCCTTTAATTTGATTTGAATTTTCCGAGAAATATTACAAACATTTATTTGCAGATTAATATGAAGTGCGGCATCAGTTTGATGCTTATTGCAGTAACGAGTACTATGATATTTATCAAATCTTAACCATTCAAATTTAATATGGACAGCCGAGACTTTATTTTTTATATTTTTGTCTTTTAAAATTTTTTTTCCTTTAATAAGTAGTTCTGACCATAAGTCTTTTAAAAAATAATTTTTTTGTTTAAAAATTATTAGCTGAAAGTTTTAAATATATAGTATAAATTTTATCACAGTAATAAGTTTCATGGTACTCATTACTGTGATGAGTACTAAAGCTAGTGCTAATAAAGTTGATTGTGGTGGGAGCCCGTAGCTAGTTTTCTTTTTAATTTTTACGCTTGATTGGGCTAAAATTTATAGATGGGTTGATCTGTGTTAGGCTAAATTAAGTGGGTTAAAGTTTACATGGTATCGTTATTGTTTGGCCCAAAAGATTTAGATGGACGGAGGCACATGATAAATTAAAGAAATGCCCATAATTAACAAATTAATTAATTAATTAGCTATATGCGCGTATAGTTTATCCATCATGAGGTATTCACGTCTATTATGATATAATAAATACTTCCTCTCATTCTAAATATAAGAGTTAGTTAATTAATTTGAAGGCTTTTGATAATTAATATATGTTCTCTTTATTTGTGATTTCAGGAAGAGAACATGGCTTTAAAAAAGGTCAAAATCGGGGGTTTCATCACAACTGAAGAGGTCTATAGGTTGAAATACACAAACATGGTCTGTTACATTTTATTAAAATATTAATCAGTTATAAGGTTCATCACTAATGAATTATACAGCGACTCATTACTTGCAAAGAGAATAAGTGGAAGCGTTGATGAACATCTTTGGAATATGCTGATGTGTGTATATATATGACTCTGCCAATTCATTAACGTAATTGATGCATATAAGATTTCGTAGTGTAGTGCTTCATTATTTGTCTATACAGAATACAAATAAATATACCTATTGCAATACTCCTCTAGTCCTATTTACAGTGCAGAGAGAGAAGATTTTTTTGGTCATATTTATAGGACACTGAGAGAAATTTTTTGTATAGATATATAATTTTACCTTTCATTTATTTTTGTGTTGACTTTGTTAATAGGGGTAAAGTTATAAAATTATCAAATTTTAAACGAGAGTTAATAAATTTAACTTTCTCTTAATTTCTGTAAAACATGTTAAAAGTACATTATAAATAGATAGAGAAGTATAATTCATTAATATTGATGAGCTGTAAATTAAATATTAATTTCAGGGGGCAACTGGTGAATCCAGGAGCAGGTGTGGTTTATCTGCCACATCAAAAATCAGAGGATGGCGTTGAGGTTTTCTTCAATAGCTTGTAGGAAAAGCATTCCAAGTTTCAAGGGATTCTTTAGTCTCGATTGTTACGAGAAAATGTTTCTTCAGACTTCAATGGTAATCTGGTTTCGCTTTGCTAAGTTTTACCCGCTCTTTTTTTTTTTTAAACAATAATAACTACTTCTGATCTGATTGGTTAAGACCATAATTAGTAATAAACAGTGTTGTCTTTTCTAAAATATTCTTACTAATCAAGTATATTGGTTAAACTATATAATTAGTAGAAGGACTATCTTGAAAAAAATTAAGTAATAAGAGAGACAAAATGGATTAGGGTTTTATATTTAAACCAATATAAAGTCAAACGAATTTATATTAAGGATCGGAGGTAGTACTATTTACCTTTTTTTTCTTAAAAATAGTAATAGTCACAAGTTGTTTTAAATTTTTATAACAAATTTTATATTTAGTCCCTATTAATTACTTATTTTAATACTTAATGTATTTATTATTTTATTTTTTAAAACATTATCTCTCCACCACACATTTTCTCTCTTTTTAACTCTTTTTATTATAATATTTTTTTATTTTCTTTTTTATATCCTCCCCTTATATATAAAGGTATTTTAGAGAAAACAATTTTAATTTTTATATATTTATTATCTTTTAACTCATTTTAACTAATTTTTGAATTTATGTGATGAAGTCTGCTTATAAAAAGCAACGTTAGGGAGTACTTATTATTAACAATGGGCCCTTGATTTCTAGCTGCTATTCTATGTCGTGTCCGGGGAGATTGCTGTAAATAAATTAGAGTACCATAGTGAAGTAAATCTTTTTAATAAAGATTCACGCGCACTTTCGTGAAGAATATTCTTTATGTTTGGTTTTGTTTATAGTTATAACCTTATTTAAGCCATGTGGTATTGATTGAAAAGAACTGTTTGTAGAATATTTTAAGGGAAAAAAATAAAATATCTGGCAGTTTCAAAACAAAACTTGTAAATTAAAGCGGGAGTAGAATTGTGAAATAGGATCCCGACAAATTATTGACCTGTAGAATTTTTATGGCTTCTACAATACTATTTCATGGCACACAAAAATTGAATTAGTTATTTTTAATTTTTTTTAGAATCATTCATGAGTATCTGCGTAGTTGTAAAACGTGAGATTTTCTGGTAAAAATAAAAACGTGAAATATGGACAAACATCCAAAAACTAAAAGCTCAAGGTAGTATCGAGAAGATAATCACGCCAAGCCCAAGGTTAGAGACGAACATTATGGGAATTCAAATTTAAGTGCAAATGGCTAAAGTTAATATGAAATTAATAAGAGACAAAACAACATTATGGTGTTATGAACCATGCCGGCCGTTGAAGATACGCTATTATGCCCTCCGTGTTTGAAGCTGGATTGCCGCCTTTTGGCTGGCTGTACAGTGCAGTATCAATGTTACTGTGTCTGTGTTTTTTTAATCAAAATCTAAATTGAAACATAAGAGTTCTTGGCCTGCTGACATGGCGGTCAACATTTTGACCTACTGCTTAAGCACATAGCGAGTATTCTTCTTAGGCTACGCGAGAGAGTGGGAGAAGAAAAAAGCCAAAAAGGTCCCTTTTTGAATTTCCCGCTCTACAACGGCTATTGCACTCTGTGCCTCTGCTCCTTTTTTGGTGCTCAGCTTTCGATATCCCTGTCTTTTACTCTCACCTTCTCCCTCTCTCCTCAGATTCAAATTGAAACTGAAATTATTATTACCATATTTTAATCATAAAAACAAAGTTACCCTTTCTTGTCTGAGCATTTCCATCACAGCAACACTCGTCTTCTCCCCTACAAACTACTACAATCATCGGTTCATCACTGTCTCATACCCAGTGACTCGGTGGGTTCATTTGGAAGACTCAAATGAGAAGGGTTACCGTTGCCTCGGTTTTTCTGGTGATTTCCGTCATCGTTTTCTACCCTTCCTCTTTTGCGCTCACTCAAGATGGTAAGAGAACTGTAAAGTTCAGTCCTTTTCCGTTTGGCTGCTCATCTAACAATATAAACTAAGATTCAAGCATGGCGTTTTCTTCCCCTGGTCCTTTATTTGTGTCGATTAGCTGGATTATGGGTTGTTTTGAGCTCCAGCTACTCCCAATGTGAGTTTAAAGTTCTTAACTTTAACTATTTGAATGGTTCCTCTTCTTCCTCTGATAGGTCTTGTGTTGTTGGAAATCAAAAGCGCTTTGAACGATACTAGGAATTATCTCAGCAACTGGCAAGATTTTGATGAGTCTCCATGTACATGGACCGGTATCACTTGTTATCCCGGCGAACAACGAGTTCGCTCAATGTATGTGAACAGCACATTTTCTTCATTTCTCTGACTTGTCTTTCCTACTTTGACACTTGTTTTTGTCTTTGATTCTTCAGAAATCTGCCCTTCATGCAACTCGGAGGTAGTATCTCTCCCAGCATTGGCAAACTCAGTGGACTACAGAGATTGTAAGAACAACCTTTTTCATCCTTGCCCTTCTCACTTCTCCAAAAATCCGAAATCTCTCACCTCATTCATCTTATTCTGTTCAATGACTCGTAATGATTCAGGGCATTGCATCAGAACAGCTTACATGGAACTATTCCTCCTGAAATTACCAATTGTACTGAGCTAAGAGCATTGTAAGTTATAACCCCAGCATCTGTTGATTTCTCTCCTCTTTATTTTATACTATTGGGTTAACTTTCCATCAATTCTGATCAAAGGTACCTGAGGGCTAACTATTTACAAGGTGGCATACCATCAAATATTGGAAACCTTTCCTATTTAACCATATTGTAAGACCCTCTCATCTATTTTCTTCCATAGTGCTGTGTTACTTACACGCTTTTGAGTACTTTGAATTGATTGCTAGCTTTCTCTGGAGGGAGCAGCATTCAGGTTATCATTGAAACAATGAAAATCATTCTTCTTGTTTCCCTAAATTTTAGTTCACATTTTTCGACCAAAATAAAAAAGTTCACACTTAGGAATTGGGGTCTAATGGAGAATTTGAACGCAGGGATTTATCCAGCAATTCTTTGAAGGGTGCTATACCTTCATCCATTGGCCGCCTAACACATTTGCGACTCTTGTAAGTCCAGCTAGCGAATACCTCTGCGGCGTATTGATTACTTTAAGTTGATATATACTTTCTTGACATTAATGGTATATGTTGATCCTGCTTGTCTTAGGAACTTGTCTACCAATTTCTTTTCTGGTGAAATCCCTGACATTGGAGTACTAAGCACCTTTGGAAACAACTCGTAAGTAATCTCGCCCAACAATATGTAGTCAACTAGACATGTCTAGAATAACACAATATAGCATACGAGTTGATGGAGGAAGCTTTGGAATTGTACTCAATTCAATTCATTTGAACAGGTTTACAGGAAACTTGGATCTTTGTGGGAGGCAAGTCAATAAACCTTGTCGAACGTCGCTTGGCTTCCCTGTGGTGTTACCACATGCTGCAAGTGATGAAGCTACAGGCAAGTCGGATTCTGTGTTTCCTTTTCCTTTCTAAATATTTCTTTGATTCTTCTATTGTCACAATATTTTATGTTCGTTTGTAATAATGATCAATTCTGTATATAAATTTTTGCAGTTCCTCCTCCCAAAAGATCTTCACATTACACGAAGGTGCTGCTAATTGGTGCCATGTCAGCGTTGGCCCTTGCACTTGTGATAATGGTCTCATTCCTCTGGACTTGTATGCTGTCAAAGCAGGAAAGAGCTGCTCGGAGATACAAAAACATTAAGAAGCATTTCGATCCAGAATCAAGTAGGAAGTGTGGGAGTTTAAAATTCTACAGCCTTCTATTTCATGTGTCTTTTTGTTTATATGACTTAAACCTCGTATTCTAACAGGCACAAAGCTTATGACCTTCCATGGGGATCTGCCATACCCATCATCCACCCTCATTGAAAAGCTGGACTCTCTTGATGAAAAGGATGAAGTAGGGTCTGGAGGGTTGGGTACTGTCTACAGAATGGTCATGAATGATTCAGCAACATTTGCGGTTAAGAGGATGGACAGAAATCATGTTGGATCCGAGCAGGTTTTTGAGAGGAACTTGGAGATTTTGGGCAGCGTAGCGCACATAAATCTAGTGCATCTGCGTGGTTACTGCAAGATTCCTTCTTCAAAGTTCCTTATCTATGATTATTTTGCCGTGGGCAGCTTAGATTTTCTATTGCATGGTATGATTCGTATCATATGGATTGTGATAGAATGCAAGAACTCAAAATTTTGTGTGATTCTCTAAGTCTTTCCTAATAAATATTTGCTCTGCTTCAGAAAATGGTGGAGAACAATTCTTGAATTGGAGTGCTCGTTTGAAAATAGCCCTTGGTTCTGCCAGGGGTTTGGCATATTTGCACCATGAATGCTCTCCAAAAATTGTGCACAGCAACATAAAATCCAGCAACATCCTGCTTGATGAAAACTTGGAGCCTCGTGTCTCTGATTTTGGCCTTTCAAAGCTCTTGGCTGACAAGGATACCAATGTTACCACTGTGGTTGCTGGCACTTTTGGCTACATGGCACCAGGTATTTCATATGAAACAAACACATCTCACAATACAATAGTTTAATACTTACATATGAACACTCGAAACCTTGTAATATGTATTGTCTGCACGTTTTAAATGATGTATTGTGTGAAACAGAGTATCTTCAAAATGGGAGAGCTACAATGAAGTCAGATGTGTATAGTTTTGGAGTATTATTGCTAGAACTTGTGACTGGAAAGAGACCAACAGA
Organism: Neltuma alba; assembly: GCF_004799145.2. Classification (NCBI taxonomy): domain Eukaryota; kingdom Viridiplantae; phylum Streptophyta; class Magnoliopsida; order Fabales; family Fabaceae; genus Neltuma; species Neltuma alba. The sequence continues at coordinate 80,730 of NW_021633125.1, read as the reverse complement.
TACTTACTTTGCGAAGCAGGGACTAAACGTTGTCGGATGGGTAAGATTTTCGCACGAACCTTGCATAGTTTTGGCCCATAAAATATGATTCCAAGGTGAAAGTGAATTTGAGAGGCAAAAATTTGCAGATGAACATGTTGCTGAGAGAGAAGCGGATGGAGCAATTGATTGACAGAAGATGCTGTAGAGATGCAGATGCAGCAAGTGTTGAAGCAATGATTGACGTGGCAGCAAGATGCACAGAAGGTAATCCAGACGAGCGTCCATCAATGAAGCAGGTATTACAGTTGCTGGAACAAGAAATTGTTATGTCTCCTTCCTCAAGTGACTTCTATGAATCCCATTCTGAATCATAGTAAATTTGCAAAGAAGCAATCGGACTCCAGATGTTACTACTTATGTATATTTTGTGCTCAGCCCCTTTCTGTGGGGTTTGTGTGTATTTTTCCAGTGGAAAATGGTGGATTTGCCAACCAGAAGAAACTAGTTTGTGGCAGGAGCTTGTAATAGTTTGGACTTGAATGTGACTTCCATTCTTGCTATGAAAATTACTGATTTATGAGAGGGAATATTATGTTCTAACTTCATGACGTTGAAAATATAGTTGGACCATTGAAAACCATGTCTGTTCTTGTATTAAGATTGTCATATACATTGAACGAGGTGTTTGACAGATAAAAAAGATATGATAAGAACACTGTAAGTGTAATCATACAAGTACTTACGCGTTGAAGGGCCAATTTGATGGAATTGGTCTTTGGTCAATCTTCCAACAGATGAATATCTATCTCAATCAGTATTGTAGGTTTCCAAGTTGGAGTCAGTCAACCTAAAAAAATATTAAAGTTGTCCAAGTCACGAAACTTGACTTTCTTTCACCAAAATGCTATTTCCAAACTAATAATACCACCTCATTATATCATTCCCATGGAGGGGTAAGGAAAGAAGATCTGGTTAGGAAAAGCTGACGTGTAACATCATTGCTATGGTAACCTGGCTTTCAAGAATAATATGAACCGTTCACTTGGATAAGCTTTATCACTTTCCTGAAAACATAAAACAAACAGGAGAATCCAAATAGATGGTAGCTATTGTTTCTTATGGTCAACAAGCCAAGCATGTCCACATTTTCAAAAAGGAAACAAAATATACAAAGGTCAAGAGTTAGGTGGAATAAGAACAGAGATCATAAAAATCGCCTCCTTCAAAATTCCCAGATCATATCTTGACAATGCCTTCTTAGTGCTTGTATCATCTCCTTCGATTTGCTCCAAAACATGGCTGCCTCAGAATCTACCTCAAATCACACTCTCAACAAGCATCGCAAGCTAGCCGGCAAAGTAGCCATCGTCACCGGCGGTGCAAGCGGTATTGGAGAAGCGACGGCGCGCCTCTTTGCCGATCATGGTGTGCGTATGGTGGTGATCGCCGACATCCAAGACGAGCTGGGCAACCAGGTGGCGGCGTCCATCGGAACCGACAGGTGCAGCTACGTGCGCTGTGACGTGACAGACGAGGATCAAGTGAAACACCTTGTGGAATCAGCGGTCAATATGTATGGAACCCTCGACGTCATGTTCAGCAACGCTGGTATTCTCAGCCCCTCCGATCAGACCATCCTTGACCTCAACTTCACCGAAATGGACAGTTTATTTGCGGTCAACGTCCGCGGGATGGCGGCGTGTGTCAAGCACGCCGCTCGGGTGATGGTGGAGAAGGGCGTGAGGGGGAGCATAGTATGCACGTCAAGCGTGGCGGGAAGCGTCGGTAGTTTGAAGGGGACCGACTACTGCATGTCGAAGCACGCGGTGGTGGGGTTAATGAGGGCAGCGAGTGTGCAGCTGGCGGCGCGTGGGATAAGAGTTAACAGCGCGTCACCCAATGGAATGGTGACCCCATTGACAGCCAAAACACGGGGGCTGACCGAGGAGAAGTTAAGAGAGCTCTATCGAAAATACGCGAGGCTGGAGGGCGTGGACCTCACGCCGGAACACGTGGCGGATGCAGTACTGTTTTTAGCTTCTAGCGATTCGGAATTTATCACCGGTCAGGATCTCAGGATTGACGGTAGCTTCACCCATCCGTGAATGCCGAGGGTATCGCTTGGCTTTTGCGATTTTATTTTAATTGACAATTTTAAAATGTATTGCCCTCCAAACACAGCCTGAGAAATATCGGTTGTTTTCCAAGAAATAATTTTTGCGTTTATACGAATATCGCATATCAATTATCAAATCCGGCATCCTCCGATTTAAAAATTGCCTTTGTCGGTTTTATCTCATTTTGGTGAGCCACAGAATAATGAACGATGGAAGAAGAAATGGAGGGGAATGAATTAGATGGGAGGGAGCGGAGGAGAGACGGCAACAGGTAGGAACAATGGTGGAAGACGTGCCGGGTTAGCCGTGCCACAGATGCGATGCCACATTGATCATAAAACCCACATACTCCTCCGGTCCTTATTATAAGACCCAATTTGACTTTTTATTTGGTCCTAATTATAAGACCCCAATCCATTTTGTCTCTTATATTTATACATTTTTTTTCAAGATAATCCTTCTAATAATGATAGTTTTAGCCAATATACTTAATTAGCAGAGATATTTTAGGAATGACAACACTTATTTATTATAAATAACCAACTTAACTTACTTTCTTAATCTCCTCAAATAAGTCAATTGGGTCTTATAATTAGGACCGGAGGAGTATATTAATATTGGTTCCATACTTAATTTTAGAGTAGTATACTTGAGCTTTGGTCATTTTGATTTTTTTTTTTTAAATTAGTTTGAATCTGATTAAGTGATTTCGGTTGGTAATGAGTCATATTTAATTTTGTTAAAAAAATTAGTTAAGTTCCATTTTAAAATTCAAACAGGTCAAAATATGACTCATAACAGTTTTTAAGGCCCAAAAAAATTGGGCAGCTCATTACCAAGTCAGCCCACTCAAATACACGACACCTTTGCCCTAAAAGCGAACATGTGGTCTAATAGGGGCGTTGATCCAATGTTTCAGATTCTAACTCTTTCATTGAAGCTCTTATCGGGCATGTTGGCAAACGAAAAATTGAGGGCAAGTGATAAGCGGCTTGGTACCGTTTAAGTGAGGTCTCGAGTTTGAGCCTCAGCGTATGCAGAAATCCCTGTTGGGAGACTCACCCACCACAGCCAGGTGTGCGACGCGGGTCGGATCTAGATGTAGTCGGAGCAAAGCTCCGGTGAACTGGGTGGGCAACCAAAAAAAAAAAATTGAGGGCATATCTCATTTCGAAAGAAGCAATAGAAGACGGTAGGGTTTTAGCAGAGATATTAGAAGAGTGAAAGTCATATTATAAGTGGAAGGAAGTAAGGAATTAAACAGGTGCAACGTACTGACAAGCTACGTCAAGTTCATTGCTACTTGTATGCCCGACACAATCCACCGGCTGGTCTGGTTGGTGCCGTGTTGTTAGCATATAATTGGTAATGAATGATGATCATACAAATCTCCTTCAAACTCCTCAACAAAATTGACGCTAATTATGCGTTAATTACTTACTCTGATTAAGAAGCATGTTCATGGGAGATACAATTCTCCTTACATATTTAAATGTTTCATAAATCACAGTTTAAAAGCTCATTTTAAAATTTCTTACCACCATTCAGAACAAGTTTAAACTATTTTGTCCTTAGAACAAAACCAGTCAATACTTTCATGACTTCCAGCATTGTGATTGTTGGGAGGGGAAAATGGCGTGCCAATTGGGTACCTTATTGGCAGTTATCTCAATGGCTGCTGCGACGATGTATCCACACAAACAAACGTATGTATAAATATTTCTCTCTATACGCAATTCAAACTGTTGATTTGGTCTGTAACAGATAAAGAAAAAGATTATACTCCCTTTGTTAATTTTTTTCATAAGAGACAAATTAATAACCTAGCTCTAGACCAAGGGATATGTTTAAAATTAGTTTAGTTTATTAAATATATATATATATATACACTACAAATTTAATATTCTTTCACAAATATCCATACATTAAATGCTTCAGATGGATGCTGACTTAGCTTATTGTTGAAACTAACTACTCCTCCGGTCCTTAATATAAGACCCATTTAACAAATTTGATTAGATTAAGGAAGTTAGATAAGTTGGTTAATTATAAGAAAAGTGACACATTTTTCCTAAAACACCATAATCATCTTTCTTAATACCCCCTCTCCCTCTTTTACTTAATTATGGTTGAGAGAGTATCTATAGGGGTAATTTAGAGAAAATTGATAAATATGAAAAATGGGTCTTATATTTAGGACTAAAACCAACTCAAGAATTGGGTCCTATATTAAGGACCGGAGGAGTAATTATTTTATGTGATTAAGAGAGTATAATAATGGGAATAGTATACAAATGCACTACTCGAGTGTTTCTTTTATACACACATATATATTGAGAGAGAAAAAAACTCCATCTGTCTAAAGAGAGAGTATATCATTTAGAAAGCTTCTTATATTTTCAGCATAAGTTTCATTCAATTAGTATTGAGAGGAATCACTTGAATAAACATGAAATTAGGTGTCATGGAAGAAAATCAGTGTCATAATTAACAACAGTACCCCACTAACAAATTTTCTTCCTTTGTTTTTTTTTTTCATTCTCCTTAAGATAGAGACAAATATCTTTTTCACTTGTTGAAATGAAGCTCTGAATATCATATGTGGAGAGAGAAGTAAATGAAAGATGGTAGGGTTTCACAAGAGATGCTGGTCCTTAATATAAGGGCTAGTTTGGTATTATATTCAATTTGGTTCTAAATATAAGACCTTAGTTCACTTTGTCTCTTATATTTATCTATTTTTCCCAATTGCCACTATAAAAAAATTGACTTTCAGCGACGACAAAAAGTTACCGTTGAAAGTATAAAAGTCACTGCTGAAAGTTTTCAGTGGCGACTTGTCGTCACTAAAAAGTCGTTGCCGTAATAGTCGTGGCTAAAAACTTTCAGCGATGACTAAAAAGGTCGCTGCTGAAATACACTTTCAGTGGTGACTTTTAGAAGTTTCAATGTCACCGTTGAAAACACTTTCGTCGCCACTAGAAGACACTTTCGGTGGTGACATTCTTGTCGCCGCTCAAAGACTTTTCAGCGGCGACTTTTTTGTCACTGTTAAAAGTAATGCCTAAGAAAAATTGGTTTTACCAACACCACGTCATCACCGCAGGCGCCATGTCATCGTCACTGTCGCCACGTTATCGCCGCAGGAGCCACATCATCACCGCCAGCCGCCATATTATCGCTAGCCACCTCCACGTCATTGCCACGTCACTTCTCCCCGCCACATCATCGTTCAAATATTTTTACCTTAAATGTGTCTTTTTCAAGGTTCGAATTCATGACCACCTCCTTTCGTGTCCAGTCTTCTTATCGCTGAGCCAGATTGAATTTATTTATTAATATTATAAAATAATATATATTATTATATTACACTTTCAGCGGCAACATTATTAGGTCGCCGCTAAAAGTCTACTTTTAGCGACGACCATAGAATGTCGCTGCTGAAAGTGAACTCAATGATTCTTAAAGGTATACTTTTAGCGGCGACTTTTTTTGTCGCCTCTAAAAGTCTTAGTTTCAGCGGCGACTTTTTGGTGTTGGCATTGAAAGTCACTTTCAGCGGCGACTTTTTTTGTCGCCGTTGAAAGTCGTCGCCTAAAGTCTTTTTTTTTTTGTAGCGTGCACATGTTAAAAATTTTATCAAATGGTAGTTATAGCTAATACACATGATTAGAAATGATATCTTAGAAAGGTAACATCTATTCATGACAAATAACTAACTTAATTAATTTTTTTAAATACACTTAAATTAGTCAACTAACTTTTTATATTATTAAAGATAAGAAGTACTACTTGAACATTGAATACCAATAAGACATATATCATACAATAAAGGGACAATTATAATAGAATCTCATGAAAAGGAAATAACTACCAAAAAATCTTAATAATAAGTGATTGAGGAATTGTTATTTCCTATTCTAAAACTTATTATTGCAAAACACTGAGTTGTCATTAAAATTTTATAACAGTACTTATGTTCCTTCCTGAGACTTAGTTACAGTTCTGCCTATAATAAATCTCCTTCTTCTCAAAGGCCCTTAGGAAATTGACAGTACGAAGTAATTCTTTTTCCGCTAGCAGAGGCCCATGCATTAGTCCTAATGGTGGGACCAATCACTTTGCATGCACCTGTCCATCTAACTTCAACATCCATAAAAATCCACCTGGCATTTATCTTGATGGCTGGATTATATAATTCTAGTGTTGCCTCCTTCAAAATACTTACATTACATGTTTACACTCCAAAATATGGCTGTCTCAGAATATACCTCAAATCACACCGTCAACAACCTCTCCAAGGTAGCCGGCAAAGTAGCCATCGTCACCGGCGGTGCAAGTGGTATTGGCGAAGCGACGGCCCGTCTCTTTGCCGATCATGGTGCGCGCATGGTGGTGATCGCCGACATCCAAGACGAGCTCGGCAACATGGTGGCGGCGTCCATCGGAGCCAACAGGTGTAGCTACGTTCATTGTGACGTGGCAGACGAGGATCAAGTCAAACACCTTGTGGAATCGACAGTCAACATTTATGGACGCGTGGACATTATGTTCAGCAACGCCGGTGTGGCGAGCCCCTCTGATCAGACAATCCTTGACCTCAACTTCAACGAAATGGACAGTTTATTTGCTGTCAATGTCCGCGGGATGGCGGCGTGCTTGAAGCACGCGGCTCGGGCGATGCTGGAGAAGGGCGTCAAGGGGAGCATAGTGTGCACGTCAAGCGTGGCGGGCAGCCATGGCCGTCCGAAGGGGACGGACTACTGCATGTCGAAGCATGCTGTGGTGGGGCTGATGAGGGCGGCGAGTGTGCAGCTGGCGGCGCGTGGGATAAGGGTAAACAGCGTGTCGCCAAATGGGACGGTGACACCGCTGGCTATCAAGGCCAGTGGAATGAGCGAGGGGAATTTGAAAGAGCGTTTTAGAAAATACGCGAGGCTGGAGGGCGTCGACCTCACGCCCAAACACGTGGCGGAAGCGGTGCTGTTTCTTGCTTCTGGCGATTCCGAGTTCATCACAGGTCACGATCTCAAGGTGGACGGAGGCTTTATCGGTTAGTGAAATGCAAGGGCTCTTTTTCTTGCTTCAATAAGATTGCATTTTCATCATTGATCAGTTTTTTCCCCTAAAACCCAATTCCAAAATAAAGAAGAGACATCGTCTCCGTCGCCGTCCACGTCCGGTCATGAGTTGAAACTGGACGGTGGATTCTGTCTCTGTTAATGAAGCCAAATAGAGTGTTCCCCCCCCCCCCCGGGGTTTGAGCGAAAATTGTGTTTTGAACTTGCTGGGTTTTATACTTAACTTTACTGTCTCGAGTTTTTCAAGTTGGCAGAAGCTTAAAATAATGCAATTATGATGCCATGCGCACATTGGATTCGTTTGTTCTCATTTTCTCAGTTATCACCCTTCGGCATGCGTATAAATAAACAGAAAGAGATTAAAGGAGGAGTGAAAAGTCACCAATAGTGGTGAATATCATGTAAATCATTCAAATTTAATATGAATGGCCAAAATTTAATATTTAATATTTTTGTTTAAAAAATATTTTTTTAATAGGTACATAATTCAAAATAAATATAATCTCTTTATAAATTTTTAAAAAATAAAGTTTTACCTAAAAATTACTAGTTAAAAATTTTAAACTTAGATTATTAAAATTGATTTGGAAAAATTCTAATTAAATCCATTTGAAATAATAAAATTCTAATTTAAGCCTACACTTTTAACAAATTCTTAATTAGGCCAAGAGGCCTAATTGGAGATTTCTGTTACTAAAAAACCAAAATGCCCTTCATAATTAAAAAGCCTTATTTTAGTTTTAATTCTTTTAATTGAATTTAACTAACATGTTTTTTCTTTAAACATTATCACATGAAAATTTGGCCAAAAACATTATCATATAAAAAACCAAAAAAGAAAAATCACAATTATGACCAATAAAAAATAATTGAAAATTCAAGATAAAAAAATACATAATTTCTAGATATCTATAGAATTGCAAAAATATGAGAACTAATAAAAATTATAAGATTTCAAATGTAAAAGATTAATAAGATCAAAGATTTTTTTTTTGTGCGAGAAAAAATCAAATCAAAGATTCATGGAATTTTTGAATATCTATCAAAATTAATTTTGCTATTTCACAACTTACATTGAGACTCATCAATTCATTTTCAATTTTTCAGTCTCCAAGATTTATTCAATATCAAATTTTTATTATATAAAAAAACTAAAAAGCCATAAATTCTAGAGTTGACATAACATTCATAATTACAAAACACACCTTTGACATAAAATCTAAGAAATACCACATCCTCATTAGTAAATCTACTAGAATAATTAAAACTAAAATCAGATTTATGCCTACATTCAATTTTCCTTTTTGATTACAAATAGGCATTTCGGTCTTTCAACAACATTTGAAAATCTCTAATTAGGTCTTAGGCCTGATTAGGAATTCGTTAAAAGTATAAATCTTAATTGGAATTTCATTATTTCAGATGGATTTAATTAGGATTTTTCCAATTGATTTTGAGTGATTTAAATTTCATCGCAATGATGGACATTTTAATGCTTATCGCTATGATAAAGGAGTTACTCCTTCGCGAAAAAGAAAGTGGACAAGGGTCAAAAGTTACAATTATCTCGCTGGTCCCCAGAGCCATGATACTATATAGAAAGCCACTCTAAGCGGAAGGAAGCACATGAAGATGTTTACCGAATGGCCCTGTACTTTTTTCTTCCCCAACCTTTTCAGCAACTCTTTCTCTTTCTATCACCTTTAGCTCTGAAAAGAAAGCGCGCGCTTCTTTCTCTATGACAAGCATATACCTAACCCACAGATGCATCCATGTACCAGTCTTGCCCTTCGTTTTTCATTCGTTTCTGCAAAATCAGCACCTCTAACCGGTCACCGCCGCCATTATGGTACGCCTTCTCTGGAAAACAAGGAATAGAAATATATGCAGCTCACTAGCTAAGTCAAGCTCATCACACTACTTATATGCATGCAATAATGAATCCACCATTATTAATTGTTGATGACGGGAAAATCCTCCTTTAAAGTTCTGAATAAAGTTGCTGAACCAGTGATGTATATTAATGCCCAACCACCGTATTCACTAAGGGATTCCACATTTTTTCCCTTTTTGTAGTTCAGTGGGTATAGTCCACTTATCCAGCATATAAGCTAATGTTACTGCCAGAAAAGCTATTACTTCATAGAAATTTTATTGATCCGGGGAAAGCTAATATCACCCAAGGCCTTATGATTTAGCAGTTCATCCCATTTTCTTCTGCTTATTCAGTGGTTCTTCTTTCAATCAAGTGGATTATTTGCCTGCCAGTTAGCGTCACAGGTAAATCTTTTCAGGATGAGTCGTAGAGGGACTTAATTAGCTTGACAGACAAATGATATGTTGGAGAAAAACGAAGATGCATGCAACAACCGGATGCTTCAGATAGCGTTTCTGCTTAGCTACGACCACATATTTTCAAGATCAAGGATAAGGCAATCATAGTCCTGAAAAGATCCTCTTGCTTGCTGGAAATATCGGTGGAATGAGGACTGATATTATAAAAAGCCAGTGGTGCCTCCTACAAAGTATACCATATATCCCCTAGCATGGCCATCTCACAGTCTAACTCGCATCACAACGTCAACAAAATGATAGCCATTGCAAGTTAGCCGGCAAAGTAGCCATTGTCACCGGCGGCGCCAGTGGTATCGGCGAAGCAACGGCGCGCCTCTTTGCTGATCAGGGTGCGCGTGTGGTGGTGATCGCAGACGTCCAAGACGAGCTCGGCAACGAGGTTGCGGCGTCCATTGGAACCCTCAGGTGCACCTACGTCCACTGTGAAGAACCTAGTGGAATCAATGGTCAATATCTACGGGCACCTCGACATCATGTTCAGCAACGCTGGTATTCTCAGCCCCTCCGATCAGACCATCCTTGACCTCAACTTCTCCGAAATGGACAGTTTATTTGCGGTCAACGTAAGCGGGATGGGGGAGTGTGTGAAGCACGCAGCTCCGGTGATGGTGGAGAAGTGCGTGAGGGGGAGCATATTGTGCACGTCAAGGGTGGCGGGAAGCGTCGGTGGTTTGAGGGGGACTGATGACTACTGCATGTCGAAACACGCGGTGGTGGGGCTGATGGGGGCGGCGAGTGTGCAGCTGGCGGCGCGTGGGATAAAGGGTGAACAGCGTGTCACCCAATGGACTGGTGACGCGACTGAAGTGCAAGGCACCTGGAATTAGCACGGACAGTTTGAGAGGGCGTTACAAAAAAAACGCGAGGTTGGAGGGTGTGGAGCTCACACAGAAACAGGTGGCCGATGCGGTGCTGTTTCAGGCTTCAAGCGATTCGGAGTTTATAACCGTTCACGATCTCAAGATCGACGGAAGCTTTACGGGTTCGTGAATGAAATGCAAAGAGCTCCTTTTTGCGTCTCAATAAATTAAAGGACATCTCTGTTTTGCCCAACAAAGAGAGTTAAGTACCATGTAATTGTCTTTAACTGTTTCAATCATGCATCAAGCTACAAATAAAAAATTGGGTTGATAAAGTAGAAAAAACTTAATGCATTAGTATAACTTAAGCTCTGGATCGTTAGCTATCAATTTGCAAACAAAATAAGAAACCTGAAACCTTTTTTTTTTTTTTGGTGAGAAAACCTGAAACGTTTTCTCGTACTACATCATGGATATTTAGAACGTTGACATGGTTCCCTTTGATCCTGGGATTTTTTATTCCTTTGGGAGGTGTGTGTGGGATTTGGCTCTCCGTACCTCTTCAGTGAATGTTGTGTTTCATTTTTATTTATTCAAATTCGGAAATTACAGACTAAAAATTTATGAAGATATTAATACCAATTAATCCCTCATCTCGATAGGAAGAATGACATTTAAGTTTCAAAAAATTAAATCAATGATAGTTATTAGGTTCTTATTTTTTTTAAATGTGTTACAAATAACAATTCAAATAGTCGTAAATATGAATCTCATTTACAAATTGAGAGTATGTTTAAAACTTAACAATATCTTATTTTCTTATTTGTTCAGAACATTTATTAAGTACTTAAACTATCATTAATTTATTATTTTAGGATCACACTGTCATTCTGCCCATGATATATCCAGGTCCGTGCTTGTTATATTCATGTTTTTTTTTCCCTCCAATATTTTTTCTAAACTATGTGTTGGTGTTAATTATTGTTGGAATTGACAAAACCGCAACCTGAACGTACTATATATGTCATGGCTATGGTCACACAAATATTAGATTACCTTAATGTTTTCGAATGACTAATTAATGAAATTTATTAATTGAAACCATGCACTTGTTCTGCAGTTTCAATATTGAAAACGAAAGGAGGAGTCTAAAACCGTGGTTGTAATATTAAAAAGTGAATGGAGGATTGGAGTAAATAATGACCGAGTTTCCTATAAAACTAATGGCCACCTTCTATAAATTCTAATGCCCAGAGATTGCCTTTTAACATTTCCTGTTTATTAATAAGTGTGTATCATCGTCGCTTACAACTTCCCCAAAGAACACGGTGGCTGCCTCAGAATCTACGTCAAGTCACACCATGAACAACCATAAGTTAGCCGGGAAAGTAGCCATCGTGACCGGCGGAGCTAGTGGTATTGGAGAAGCGACGGCGCGCCTGTTTGCCAATGAAGCTGCACGTATGGTGGTGATCGCCGACATTCAAGACGAGCTGGGCAACCAGGTAGCGGCCTCCATCGGAACTGACCGGTGCAGCTACGTCCACTGTGACGTGGCCGACGAGGATCAAGTCAAACAGCTCGTGGAATCAACGGTCAACATTTATGGACACCTCGACATCATGTTCAGCAACGCTGGTGTAGCCAGCTCCTCCGAGCAGACGATCCTTGACCTCAACTTCTCCGGAATGGACGGTTTATTTGCGACCAACATCCGCGGGATGACGGCGTGTGTAAAGAACGCGGCTCGTGCCATGGTGGAGAAGCAAGTGAGAGGGAGCATAGTGTGCACGGCAAGCGTAGCCGGTAGCCACGGGTTTCCGGTCGGAACAGACTACTGCATGTCTAAGCATGCAGTGGTAGGACTGATGCGGGCAGCGAGTGTGCAGCTGGCGACGCGTGGGATAAGGGTGAACAGCGTGTCACCCACGGCGTTAGTGACGCCATTGCTGTGCAAGGCGTTTGGAATGAGCTCAGCACAGGCGAGAGAGTTCTGTCAAAAAAGCGCGAGGTTGGAGGGCGTGGAGCTCACGGCGGAACTGGTGGCGAAGGCGGTGCTGTTCCTGGCTTCGAACGACTCGGAATTTATAACGGGTCATGATCTGAAGGTGGACGGAAGCCTGGCGAGTTTCTGAAGGCGGAGGGAAGCCTTAAGGGTTTTCCAAAATAAATAAATAAATACGCGCACACACATATGTGTGTGTGTGTGTGTTATTTGTACCTGATATGGTGTTATAGTTAGTAAATATGAATAATACGGATGAAATAAGAAACATACGTGATACAATACTGTTTCGAACCCTATCTGCGCATTAATAATTATGACCAGTATGGGACCTGGCTAGGTGATATTACTTGGTGCTAATTTTGAATGGTTTACAAGCAGTTTTAAATCGTAATTTATAAAATGCTATTTCCGGTCTTTGACATGAGATTTTGTTTGACTTTTATTTGGTTCTAAATATATGATCCCAATCTACTTTATCTTTTATATTTATGTATTTTTTTTAAGGTAAACCTTCTAATAATAGTAGTTCTAGTCAATATACTTATTAGTAAGAATATTTTATGAAAGATAATACCAATTTATTACAAATAATTAATTTAACTTATTTCTTTAATCTACTCAGATTAGTCAACTAGCTCTTATATTTAGGACCGAAGGTAGTATGAGATAAGTATGTGAGAAAAGTTTTATCTCAGCTTACATAAAACTTGCTTATAAGTAATTTTAAATGCAATGCCAAACAGGACCTTACTAGCTTTCTGCTCTAGGTAAAAAAAATGAAGTTTCTACTGCCAGAAGGAGCTAATCCCTTATAATGTGGTGGATCAAGGCTGAATACCTGCTAGAAGAGGTGTTCACATTTAATGCTTGACAGTGTCTTAAATAGAATTGCCTACAAAAAAGGATACCAACGCCTAAAAAAATTGAAGTTTCTGTTCTTAATTTAACATTTTCATTATTTCATTCTTTTTTGTTTTCTTGCAGAATTATCTTCTTTGGACGAAAAAGGAAAATAGATTGGGCTGCCAAAAGAAAGTCCGAAATTTGAGTCATGGGTCCTTTACATGGACAACATCACTGGGCCAAAACAACTGGGCCGTTAGTAACCAAGTCTCCTTGCAAAAATCTACCACGGCACACTGGTTTGTTTAGTCCTTCGTTTTTTTTTTTCCCCTCTTGTTATCACAATCCTGATACTGTTGGCCACTAAGATTCATATTGTTATATAAGAGTGGAGTGAAATAAGATTATGAAAAAAAGCGTACGTAATAAGAGTGGAATGAAACAAAAGAAGCAAAGTTTGATGATAAATTTCAAAATTTTCTAGGTCATTTTTTTTTATTATATGGGAAGATTTTATTTTCTTTTTTAGTATAATTCAGAGTATTATGAAGTTACTTTAAGCTTGAAACTACTTTCTGTTGAACTAAAAGCGTAAAAATTAAAACCTTCTTAACAAATGTATTTTCCGAGATTCAAATAGTTGTAAATATGAATCTTATGTACAAATTGAGAGCTATGTTTAAAACTTAAATATCTTCAATACAGGCGAAGCTCTTAAATTTATTTGCAGTTGTTTGAACTGATCATTTGTGACGCTTATTTTTTCAGAATTTTTTTTTTACCTGAACAAAATTTTGTTAAGAACTTGAACTATCACTGATTTATTCTTTTAGAATCAAACTGTCATTCTCTCCATGATATATCCAGGTCCGTGCTTGTTATATTTATGTTTTTCCCCCCTCCAATAATAGTTTGTCGCCTTAATTTTTCTAAACTGTGTTGGTGTTAATTGTTGGAAGTGACAAAACCACAACCTGAACATACTATATACGTCATGGCTATGGTCACACAAATATTAGATTACCTTGATGTTTTCGAATGACTAATTAATGAAATTTTGTTAATTGAAACCACGCACTTGTTCTGCAGTTTCAGTCTTGAAAACGAAAGGAAGAGTCTAAAACCGTGGTTGTCATATTAAAAAGTGAATGCAGGATTGGAGTAAATAAGGACTGATCAGTCTCGTATAAAACTAATGGCCATCTTCTATAAATTCTAATGCCCAGAGATTACCTCTTAACATTGCCCGTTTATTAATTACTACTGTTTATCATCGTCTCTTACAATTTCCCCAAAGAACATGGTGGCTGCCTCAGAATCTACGACAAGTCACGCCATCAACAACCATAAGTTAGCCGGGAAAGTAGCCATCGTGACCGGCGGAGCTAGTGGTATTGGAGAAGCGACGGCGCGCCTGTTTGCCAATGAAGCTGCACGTATGGTGGTGATCGCCGACATTCAAGACGAGCTGGGCAACCAGGTGGCGGCGTCCATCGGAACTGACCGGTGCAGCTACGTCCACTGTGACGTGGCCGACGAGGATCAAGTCAAACAGCTCGTGGAGTCAACGGTCAACATTTATGGACACCTCGACATCATGTTCAGCAACGCTGGTGTAGCCAGCTCCTCCGAGCAGACGATCCTTGACCTCAACTTCTCCGGAATGGACGGTTTATTTGCGACCAACATCCGCGGGATGACGGCGTGTGTAAAGAACGCGGCTCGTGCCATGGTGGAGAAGCAAGTGAGAGGGAGCATAGTGTGCACGGCAAGTGTGGCTGGTAGCTACGGATTTCCGATTGCAACAGACTACTGCATGTCCAAGCATGCAGTGGTGGGGCTGATGAGGGCGGCGAGTGTGCAGCTGGCGGCGCGTGGGATAAGGGTGAACAGCGTGTCACCCACGGCGTTAGTGACGCCATTGTTGTGTAAGGCGGCGGGAATGAGTTCAGCACAGGCTAGAGAGTTCTGTCGAAAATGCGCGAGGTTGGAAGGCGTGGAGCTCACGGCGGAACTGGTGGCAAAGGCGGTGCTGTTCCTGGCTTCGAACGACTCGGAGTTTATAACGGGTCATGATCTGAAGGTGGACGGAAGCCAGACGAGTTTCTGAACATGGAAAGAAGCCATCGGTGTTTCACTGTTTCTTAAAATAAAATACATGTACCTGATATGGTTTGCGATAATTAATAAATATAAACAATACTAATAAAATAAGAAATATACTACCTTCAGTGCTTAATATAAAATATTGTTTGACTTTTATTTTGATTCTAAATATAAAATTTAAATCCACTTTATCTCCATATTTATATTTTTTTTTCCTCAAAATAGTTCTTCTAACAGTTGTAGCTCTAACCAATATACTTGATTAGTAAGGATATTTTAAGAAAGACAACACCTATTTAGGACAAATAACTAACTTAACTTACTTCTTTTATCTTTTCAAATTAATCAACTAGTTATTGTAATTAGTGGTTATACATGATATGGTACTATTTCAAACCCGATTAGTTATCAGTCGGCATATTCGGCAAAGAAAGGGAGAGAGAGGAGGGTGAGAAGCAAATTTAATTTAGGTTTTGTTTATTTTTTGAAGGGTAAGAAAAAGAAAGAAAATACAATGTCTGGCAAAAAAAAAAAAAAAGAAAAGAAAATACATTGGGCCGCTATGAACATTCAGAAAGTCTGAACTCTGAGGTACTCGTCCTTTACATGGGCAACATCACTTCTTTTTCCGGCTAAAGTATTTGGGCCTTAAGTAACCAAGTCACCTTTCAATAAGGTGCTACATCATCAGCATCATCATCATCTTCTTCTTCTTTTCAGGTTTCAAATAGGAGAAAATGTGTTTTTTTTTTTTTTTTCAATTCACAAAGCTTAAACCCCAAACATTGTTTAGCTGCACAAGGCATCATTTTCAACTCCCCCTTTATTCGCACCAAGAACTAAAAGAAACATCTAAGTTACAATAAAATTCGTATTAATATATAAATAGTACTACTTCCCCTTTTTAATAATATTTTTGATACTTAACATAAGATCTAGATAACTAATTTATATGTATTAAAAGAATTATTAGTTAAGTTGATTATTTGTCACAAACGTGTATTAGTCTTTCTAAACTATATTCTTCAATCATATAGATAATTAGTATTATCTTCTGATGAAAAACTTTTACACTGGATAGAGATATTTTAAAAAATAAATAAAATGGATTAATAACTCATATTTAAAATCAAATTCAACCCTTAACTAGCTCTTATGTTAAAGACTAAAAACATTATAAGATGTAGATTTTAGTTTAATTTAAACTACAAGCTAAACATTATATTATAACAGTGACCTATTTCAACTCGCCCTTCATGGAAATAGATCTCCAATATATGTATTTAAATATTTGCCCTCGCACATAGAATTTATAACGTTAATTTGATCTTTTGGGCATTTTTAAGTATAAGTTTCATAATTCATACTCATATACTTCAATCAAAGCTTCTTTGCAGATTCACCATTACAAGTTCTTGCTATACCCGTAAAATACCCCAAAATAAACATAAAATAGGTCTCTCATCATGAATGGAAAATAACTCATAACACCACCACCACAAATAAATGAAGAGGCTGATAATGTCTCTTGAATTGACGCTTTAAACCGTGTGTTTGAAGATAAATATTAAGAGAACATGATATGGAAGCCACTGGGACGCGTAGTATGGATGACTTGGATATCAGGAGATATTATAACAGTGAAAGCCACTCTAAGTGGATCAGGAAGCGCAAGATCATGAAGGAGATGTTTACGGAATGATCCAGTACTCTTTTTAATTTCTTCCTCAACTTTCCAGCTCAAAGCTACAACACAACACTGGATGAAAATACCTTCACCGAATCACCTTCTTCCACAACTCTATCTCTCCCTCTATCACCTTTAATTTCTCTCTCTGTCTGACCCACCATGTTTTGCATGCTTCATTCTCAGAATAGAATATACCTTCATTGATACATCCATGTACTAGCACCACCATTCTTGCCTTTCACATTTCATTCGTATCTGCAGAATCTCAGCACCTCTCACCAGTCACCACCATTATGTCTTCTGGGATCAAAGAATAGAGATACATGCAGCTCACAAGTCCAAATCATTACTACTTATATGCAAGACAAAATCCACTGAGCTTTTGTGGGCGGTGCTGCACTATTAATTGGTGATCATAGAAAATATCCTACCTCATAGCTTAAAGCTGAAGAAATTGCTGAACCAATGTGGATTGATGATACCCATCCATTGTGGTCACTATAACAGATCCCACGTTTTTTGTTCTTTTGTAATGTGGTGGGGTTAATTTATTTCTTCATGAAGTTCCATGTTTCCATTTATCTAACATTTACTGCCAGAAGTTCTCATTTAGTGGTACCTTCCAATTGCTTCTCATTTAGGACATGAAAGTTATTCTTGGCCGACGTCACAAGCATGTTTTAAAGCGTATATAATTTTTGAATTCTCTAAAGATGACAAGTTGGAGAGAAACAAAGATGCCAATTTTGGGACCTTAAAGGTCGAAATAGCACAATACGTTCAAGAATCGCAATTGGTCCATATTCTAGATGGGAATATGTTCCTGACCTGACCGAGAGGGTTCTCTACAGTGGGGTATAGCCCTGGCCTTCTGAGAGTGACAATTCCTACAAGAGCAACGATTGGTTCTTAATCATTTTCACAACTAAAAAGATCAGGTCTTGTTCAATACCCTACCGAATTAACTCCCTTAACAGATATTATTGTAATCCTAAGGGGTTAAAATTCTGTGAGATGGATCCTTTAAACCATCTTATCCACAAGAGGATACCGTGGAAGTGAGACACTGATATGGAGTGGTAGCTCTAGAAACACACACAGTTCTAGGCTATTCATCCCTTACCGTGTTCTTCTATCTTCCACAAAGTCCTCTATTTTATTGGGGTCAAAATATTAATGCTTGTCTGCGATCAAACTTAGCTTCCTGCTCTAGTTTATTTATATACGTAGTTCCAATGAGTAGAGTAAATGGTGAGAATGGGGGTGCAGGGGCCCATCACTTGGATGCACCTGGCCACCCAATTTGGAGATCTTGATGATGAAGATCCATAATAATCCACCTAGCACGTTTCTTTTGCTTATCCACAACCACATGTTTTTATGATCAAGGATATGGGACTTATATAGCCCTGAAAGAATACTCTTGCTTGCAGGGAATACCATAGTATGGAATAGGTTCCTCCTCAAATGGCCCTAGCTAGAGAGAAGTTCCATTCGGTCCCATTCAAGCTTATAGCTCTCTGACAACCTCAAAAGAGACAAAGTTCACATGACCATATTAAACTCATAAATGGTCTGGTTGCTAAAAATCACAGTCTTGATATGCAATTTGCGTATACCTAAATTCAAACATTAAGAATTTTTATGAATGTGTTTTAAAGATGTCGAAAAATTATTTAAATCTCTATAGGTCAGGAAAAATTGGACGTAGGATGGTTATTAAGAGAGATAGCGTAGAGGACAAAGCATTGATCTGTCAATATTAGCATTAAGTCACAGTGGACTTAGCACTATATAGGTGGGACATACTTGAAAAGCTTCTTTATAACTTTTTCTTCGTGCTCAACATCATATAATTATGACTTCTATCAATTTGCCCACTTGCTTCTTTACATTTGTGTTTCATCTTCTGATGCCTTCATATCCATTATCCCTCTGATAGGCATGGTGACAAATATACACTGCGTGGTTGTCCATGCAATAATCTAACGCCACCTTTGATTCCCAATATGCAAATCATCTTGTTCCTGAACAATATCATCCTCAAACACCAGTTTACATGTGGCTCATTTTAAACAAATCTGATTAACTGTCATGATTAGCATTTCCATATATTGCAACCCTGTCCTATCAGAAACCAACAGAACAATGATACAAGGACAGGAATTTAATTAATTAATTGGAAGATATGAACTACTAAATGTATATTGGTGAAAGATTTGGTTCCTGGGATCTTCTTTCTCATCTTTCCCTTCTCCCAGTGAAATGGAGAACCAACCAACAAGGACAATGATAACAGTAGAAATGTCAACCTCAATGTAAGGTAAAAACTAAAGAGATTTATATATGTTGAGAGAGTGAATGGTCACTTTCACGAAGCCTAGATCTTTCCTCTTCTGTGGGAAACCCCATTTCTTCAGCTTATAAATAATATTATGTTTATCACTTCTAGTATAACGGAAGAATTATTTCTCGACCTAGTAGTGTTATATCCCACAAGCATCCCCAGCCAGTGCTGCTGCAACCGCCTCAGAATAAGAGAATAAAGGAGACGATAGAAGTTTAGAGATCATGGTAGAACTTTAAACCTCATTAGTTTCCATCACTTCTCTTGTATCCATCTTGGGTTCTAAGCACTATCACTTTGTTCTAAACGTACTGAGAACCTGACAGGATATTGAAGCTAGTTCGAACGCATGGGAAGGTTACGTAGATTGGAGAAACAGACCTGCCTTGAGAGGACGCCACGGTGGCATGCTGGCTGCCTCCTTCGTTTTAGGTTTGTGCAGTCTAAGTCCATATTTTCTGTTTCCCTGAATTGTTGACATTAATAAAATATTGGATAGTGGAAACTGAGATATCTTTCAGCTGCATAATTCTCTTTTATCGTTTTGTTTCACAGACGGTTGTATATTTAAGTGTATATATCTATATATCTAATTTTTACGCATTGCAAATTGCAGTTGTGGAGGTACTGGAAAACCTGGCATATCTTGCCAATGCAAGCAACCTTGTTTTGTATTTGACAAAGTTTATGCACTTTTCCCCGTCCAATTCCTCTAACATTGTCACCAACTTCATGGGAACATCCTTCCTCCTTGCTGTTCTTGGAGGTTTTTTGGCAGATACCTATTTAACTACGTTCTCCATCTATTTGATAAGCGCTGCAATTGAGTTCATGGTGAGTAGCTAGATTGAACCACACACTTTTATCTATTTATTATTTTTATTTTATTAACTTTGCAAAACAACATCTTCATCAATCGACTAGAAAGCAGAAGAAAAGGCACTGTAATAGTTACAATAAGATAACCGCACGTAGACAGATCAAGTACAAGCTAGTTAGCTCTTATAGGTGGGCTTCTAGGCTGTTCATTCCTCTGGGAGGAAGAATCGCCACATGAACTTTTTAAAGGATAATTCTAGAAGAGAGCAACCAATGAATCGTAATAGGCACGTGAACACCACGTGGCCAATATATGGACAACTCAAATCACGGCACCGAGCTAGCCCCACCTGTTGATGCCCTTCTTAAATATTCATCCCTTACCCAACCAGAAGTCAAAACAGAAGTGAGTGAAGAAGAAATTAATAAATATATATACATATATTGTAATCAAAGACATCAAAAAGCTAGCCAAGATGTTCATGGTGACCAGAAGTAGGGTCCACTCACGCTCAGTTCTTATATAGTTTGTTCATAATGGTGATGGTTTATCAAAAACTGAGGTAACCAACCATTTCATGATAATATTACTACCTCTTGTCCCAATTATAAGATTTTATTTGTAGTCTACAAACGAAGTTTTATAATTAGGACCAGAGGTAGTATTAAACTCTTGCTTTGGGTTGAAATGTCGTTAGAAACACCTTTTGTGGTTATCTTAGTCAAACTAAGTTTTCTTCCATAACAAAAGTGTATTTTATACAAATAATATGATGCTAGTTAAGGTTTCCTGTGATGTAAGATTTTTTTTTTTTTAAACGTGAAATAGGGTTTATTAATACTGACAATACAAGCTCATATACCATCACTGAAACCACCAAGCTGTGTTGCGGGAAACACCAAAAGTCTATGCCAGGAAGCTGATGACGAGAAGGCAGCGATGCTATTTACAGGCCTTTATCTGGTGGCATTGGGTGTGGGGGGAATAAAAGGTTCACTTCCTCCTCATGGAGCCCAGCAATTTGATGAGGCTACTTCAGGGGGAAGGAAGCAAAGATCTACATTCTTCAATTACTTTGTCTTTAGCCTCTCATGTGGGGCATTAATTGCAGTAACTTTTGTGGTCTGGATTGAAGATAACAAAGGCTGGCAATGGGGTTTAGGAGTTGCAACTGCAGCAATACTGGTCTCCATCCCAGTTTTTCTCCTTGGAGCTGCCACTTACAGGACCAAAATTCCTATAGGAAGTCCCATCACCACTGTGTTCAAGGTACACACACACACACACACACATCTGTGTGGAGCACGTTGAGTTTTGAAAAAAGCTTAAGAAGCAAGTTTATATCTGCTTGCAGGTTGTTACTGCTGCAATTATCAACAACTGCAAAGCTAGGAATTCAAGTAATGCGGTAATGAGCAGGGTCACAAGTCCATCCGAGACCACTGAAATTACCGAGGGAGAAGAGATTAACATTAATGTTAAAAAGAAGGTCCAAGAGCAAAGTCAGAGTTTGACAGGAAGTCTTAAATTCCTTAATGGAGCAGTGATGGAGCCAGTCCATGCAAAGCTTCGATGCAAAGAAAAGGAAGTGGAAGAGGTCAAGATAGTAATAAAGACTCTTCCAATATTTCTGTCCACCATAATGCTAAATTGTTGCCTTGCTCAGCTCTCCACTTTCTCAGTCCAACAGTCTGCCACTATGGACACAAGGCTTGGCTCCTTCAAGGTCCCACCAGCTTCTCTACCTGTTTTTCCTGTCATCTTCATCATGATCCTTGCCCCAGTATACAACCATATTATTGCTCCATTTGCTAGAAAAATTACCAAAACAGAAACTGGGATCACCCATTTACGACGAATTGGGACTGGGTTATTCCTCTCTATTGTGGCAATGGCTGTGGCAGCTTTAGTAGAAATGAAGAGAAAGAAAGTTGCTTCAAAATTTGGTTTGTTAGATTCAGCCAAACCTCTACCCATCACATTTCTTTGGGTGGCATTGCAGTACTCGTTCCTTGGTTCGGCAGACCTGTTCACTTTGGCTGGCATGATGGAATTCTTTTTCACAGAAGCACCACTGAGCATGAGGTCAGTGGCCACAGCTCTAGCATGGGCCTCACTGGCCATGGGATACTTCCTCAGTACAGTTCTTGTTTCGATTGTGAATAGGCTCACTGGGGCCTTTGCAGCCACACCTTGGCTCTCTGGTAGCAACTTGAATTATTATCACCTTGAAAGGTTTTACTGGCTCATGTGTGTTCTCAGTGCAATCAACTTTCTGCATTACCTGTTCTGGGCCAATTCCTACAAGTACAGACCAACAAGGTCAACGCAGCACTAGAAGGAAATTAAGTACAGCCATTTGTTTCATGATTCAGAGAGCTATTAGGCACCGCTCTTTAATCATGATTATGGTATATAGAATTCCCAAATAATAAGAGAGAGAGAGAGAGAGCAGTCACTGGTCATTTACCTATTCAATAAGGCATCTATAGTGTAGGTCCTAGTGTCAAAATTTCATTCCTTTTCGGCTTCGCTGAAGGTGCGAATCACTATTGATGCAGATTCCTTCTTCTATCAGTGGACTACCTCCTCCATTCTTCATGTGTTCTCAAATGCTTAATCACTCCATTTTTAATGAGGTTCAATATGATAAAAAATTCCTGTTTATACTTGTGAAATAACGACAGAATCACAAATCAGAGACTGGCCAATTTGAGGAGGAGCCTGACTTCTCTCTACTGTATTGTTTATTTGCTTCTTCTTCTTCTTGTCTTTTCTTATTTTGTTTTCTTTTTCTCTGCTTTGTTTTTGTGTGTTGATGGAGGAGTAGGCAGGACAATAAAGTATTGTATGGATATAGGAGACTTGCAGTATAAGCCACAGGTCGGGGCAGGCTTGTTTTGTGGAGGGCCCGCTGATAAAGTTGAATCAAAACGAATCCCAGTGGAAGATAGAAACAAAAAAAGAAATTGAAAACATGGACTCGTCTGGATGCAAAATTTGTTAGTGTCAAACATCAATAAGATTTATTAGATATATTCGTTGGGCAACAACGTTGATTTTTTTTTTCTCCCAGTCACGTTTATTATACTCCTCCGGTCCTAATTGTAAGACCCAATTGACTTATTTGAGGAGATTAAGGAAGTAAGTTAAGTTGGTTATTTATAATAAATAAGTGTTGTCATTCCTAAAATATCCTTGCTAATTAAGTATATTGGCTAAAACTATCATTATTAGAAGGATTATTTTAGAAAAAATGCATAAATATAAGAAATAAAATGGATTGGGGTCTTATAATTAGGACCAAATAAAAAGTCAAATGAGGTCTTATAATAAGGACCGGAGGAGTATTATGGTTTAAAAAAACAGAATAGATAAACGAAATTGAAGTTGGTTCTTGGTTCATAACCTCAATAATTCCGAATTCTAAAAATTAAATGTCAGATAAATTAATGTACGAATCCTGATAGTTTCACTTAATCTTTAATTATATACTCATAATTTGTTAATCTGTAAAGAAAACGACATCAAATGACGTGTTTCTTACACAATCTATACTTGAATTAAGTTTGCCGCACGAGTCTAAATAGAAACAAAATCAACCTCATTAGAGATCATGATTATTACACAATCTATACCCTTGTTTCATCTATACAAAAAAAAAAAGATAATAGTAATTATTTATTATAATTTCCTCATTTTATTTTTAAAAACTTCCTTTTATTTTATATTTTGTAACAACTTACATCTGGTTTAATCAATATCCATATTAGTTATAATCAATAGATTATGAGCATAAGAACTAATGCCTCTAATTGTGAAAATTGTTGGGAGCCAATAAAAAAGAGAAAACAACAAGGACCCCATTAAAATCAGTTAAAACTATAGGAAGCCACGTGTTAATTTTTTTTCCCTTCTCCCCCACACACGCGTATAGGTAAAGGCGGGGTTTTGCGCCCATTAGTTAGTATGGGCCGAACAAGGCCCAATGAGTCCCTAAACAGACTCTCCCCTATGCGTGTGCGTGACTTTAATTTCCCCCCCAGTCTTGACGTTAACATAACTACAAGATTTTTCTCAGAAAGATGGGAAAAAAATTAAGAAGACAGAAATAGCTCATGGCCCAAATATTTTTTTAAAGAGGGAAAAAATGAGAGGGAGGGATTTTTTCCCGTGTGTGTGTGTGTGTGTGTGTGTGTGTGTTTGATATATTGATATTGACATACATAAGTGAGTGTGTGTAGGAAACTCTGATAAACACAAAATAGGAACATATAAGTTGCGAATAATTATAATAATTAAACATTAATGATAGTCAAATTAAATTAAATTAAATTAAAGGTTAATTATATTGTATGGGAGATACAATTAAATCAAACATAAATCGATCGAATTACTTTCAATTAACCATAATATTTGGTTAAAAAAACCATAACAGCAAAAAGGAAAAATTCTAAAAAAATAATTGTTGAATTTCAAAATTTCAAATCAGTATTAGTTACTATACTCGTAAAGAAAATGACTACATTCAAAAAATAAACCACAACACATTTTTGTACTAATTATTGATTTAAAGTTTTAAAATTCAACGGTTATTTATTTTGGGATTGTTTCTAGAAAAAATTTGATAAAAAGCAATGAGGAATATTTACGGTTGGACATACCATGGGAAAACTTGAACAATACGAAGTTTCCAAAATTATTACTAGTCAACCATAAATAAATGAAAAATACTTAAATCAAGTTTCTTATATCTATTATGCTAAGTTCTCTAGTTATGTCTGGTCATATGTTTTAACTTTTTTAATGTGGATTTATAATTAAATGACATTAAATATTACTAATATTTTAAAAATAATATGCATGATTATATATAACCAGAGAACTTGACATAATGAATATAAAGAATTTCATCTTTTAAGTATTGTTCTAAATAAATGTGACAAATGGATGATCAGCCCCTTCATCACAAAGCCTTTATAGTTTCACTGATGAATATGAAGCCGAATTCTCCAGCTGCTTTGCATGTTGATATTCACGCAGCTGAGCAATTCGGCACAAAATATTTCTTCATCAAATTATATATCGGAATTATTAATTAACATGTGCATAATACTTAAATTAAATTATTTTCTATTAGCCTGATCTTTATGAATTGATGTAAATTCTGATTCATTAATTTTAAAACATCAAATACTCCTCTAGTCTTAAATATAAGATCCTTATACTAGTGTGCATAGGGGATTTATGTTTAGGATCAAAGGAGTATATATCTTTGAATGAATTGACTAAAATAGCCTTACATCGCAGGGTCCGGCACCCTTGCCTTTCTACTGAACCATCTTTATTTATGTACATTCATGAACCGTGCAAATGATTCACAGCCAAATATGACAGTTGACAATAACGTGTAACCGCAAAACAGAAAAGCAGGTTTAGTACTTTGAACATACTCCTCCGATCCTTATTATAAGACTCAATTTGACTTTTTATTTGGTCCTAATTATAAGACCCAATCCATTTTCTCTCTTATATTTATGCATTTTTTTCCAAGATAATCCTTCTAATAATGATAGTTTTAGCCAATATACTTAATTAGCAAGAATATTTTAGGAATAACAACACTTATTTATTATAAATAACCAACTTAACTTACTTCCTTAATCTCCTCAAATAAGTCAATTGGGTCTTATAATTAGGACCGGAGGAGTATTTACATTTGGGTGAAAATTATAAGAGTATTTGATTTTATTAATTATTGAGATAATGAAGGAATACAAATCAAATGGAAAGCTTTATCATTCAGGGCAGGCTATACGCGCATGTGAATATTTAAGAGATTCCAATAACTTCAGAATTAATTTAGAAATTATATAAATGCCCCCATAAACATTATAAAATATATAAAACTTCCATTGAAGTGCCTCATTAATGCTTATGGCCAAAAAAAGTGCCTCATTAATTAACACTGCAAAACATGGGAATTTTCTGTGATCGTTACGTAAGGTTCAAGCAGCATTATTCCTCCTCATACCGTTCACGTTGCGGCGCGCCCGTGGTTTCTTGGAACGTTCCTTTAAAACTGCTTTTTATAACGGTCGCGCTTTGGAACCCAGGATAACGAGCATCATCCTCACTACTAAGCAACAGGGTTCTCTGTTCCGATTCCAGGAAGGCAAGTATCAGGTATAAAGTTTGATTTTTCTCAGGCAGAAGTTCATTTTCTCTTGTGAATTTGTGTGAAATCTCTCTGTTCTGGGAACTCATTGTATACTCTGTTCGCACTTTAGATACTTTATCTGAAAGGTGCTGGGTTTTTTAAACCCGTCTTATTCTCCAAGCCCGCCTTAGTTTGAAGGGGTCGCTTATTTGACTTCTCAAATAATTTAAATAATTTATATTATACTTGTCAAAACTTGAGGGGGAATTACGTCGAACGATATAAGTAAACACATATGACAAGTATATAGCTTTCTCATTTATATTCTATTTAGCCAATTTGTTTCTAGGTTTAATCTGTGAGAACAAGATGTTAGCTGGAACCACCTTGACGAAATTTTCAAAGGCTGTCTTGTTGGTTGGCTTTGGATTCAGACACACAGTATCATAGATATTGTAGTGCATGCACAAATTGGATTTTCATTAAAACGAAAGGGTCATTATTGATGGTGATGCATGATACAATAAAATCATATTAATGACAGCAAATATACCTGAAAATAATGAGGGATCCATGCTGTTGAAGAGAAGTGGCAACTCACTTGGACCAAAAATTGCTCAATCAACGGGAATGGCCAGGGTTTGAAGAGAATAACCATTTCAAAAGGCATGAAAATAGTCAATGATAGAAATTCCCTTAATAAGATTAAACAGGATTATTGGCTTCAAAATTAGTTGTGAGTTGAGATATCTTTGAAAATACTTAAATGCAATATGATTTATTCAATTAGACCTAATTGTAAAAATAATTACTTAATATCAATCATTGTAGCTTGGTCGTTGGTGATTAAATTTGTCTGTTGATTAATGCCAATCCATACATAAAAATAAAGTTATTCCTACATGGCGTGTATTTGTCTTGCTGGTTGGCCTTTGATTCAGACAAATACTGAGCGATGATTCACTCTCTTGAAAGATAGGGAAGAACTATGAGAATATTATTTTTCAATGGTACAAATGGATACTTATTGATCGTGATGTATAAGCAAACTGTGAAAAGGTCTCTCAAGTCAGCTTTGCTGGGTCTTCATTTAAAGCTTAACCTTGTTCTGCCGTGTTGCTCTGATTTCTGCCAATAATCTTTCTTCTTTCTAATTCTACCTCTATCCGCTCTCATATAAATTTTCAAGACACGTAAGTTTCCTTAGCTCCGTGTGTGTGAGATGCCAGTAGAATTTTGATGCATACTTTTACGTGCAAACTAATAACACAAAAAACCAGAACATATGAATGGATTCTAGGCAAGAATATTTTTTTTCCCCCTGTTTTGTGGAATTTGATTTGTTTTTCTTTTCCCATTGGAATCAATTTTAGCATCTGCAGTTGGCACGTATTCCTGAAGACTTGACCTTTTGCATATATATTGCTTGTGTACTACGAATCTCATTTCCAAACTTCTATCTAACTGGGTTGATGATATGCTGGTGTGTATATAAATATATATATATATATATGTAGATTTTAGACGTAAGTGAAGTGCAATGGGGAATCTTTTCTGTTGTGTACAAGTTGGACAATCGACAGTGGCTATGAAAGAACGATTTGGGAGGTTTGAAGAGGTACTTGAGCCAGGATGCCATTGCATGCCGTGGATTATCGGAAGTCAACTTGCTGGCCATCTCTCTCTGAGGCTTCAGCAACTGGATGTCCGGTGTGAGACCAAGACAAAGGTTTGTTATTTTCCTGTGACTTTGGTTATAATTTACTATTTAGGTTATCCCATGCCCATCAATGGCCATCATCGCATCCCTTTATTGAAGTGTAACTTCTCCTAATTCAGGTTTCACAGTACGTTAGTGCTCATTACTGTACAATAATTTGTTTCAGTGATACACAGTTGGTTGGTGTTTGTGATCATTTGCTTTCAGGATAATGTATTTGTCAATGTTGTTGCTTCTGTTCAATACCGTGCTCTGGCTGATAAGGCTTATGATGCATATTACAAACTCACCAATACAAGGTCCCAAATCCAAGCCTATGTTTTTGACGGTATAAACCAGACCAGAACATTGGTTGATGTTGCAGATACAGACTAAGCTAATTTATTATTTATCAGATAAGAAGAAATTACCCTTCTTATTGCAGTAATCAGAGCGAGTGTTCCGAAGCTAAATTTGGATGATGCTTTTGAGCAGAAAAATGAAATTGCAAAAGCAGTGGAAGAAGAACTTGAGAAGGTTAATTTTTGTGATACTTATCATGATGTAAACTTCTAAGTTGTTTAACTTGATTCTGAATTGATATTCTTTTAACAGGCTATGTCAGCTTATGGCTATGAAATCGTTCAAACACTGATTGTTGATATCGAGCCAGATGAGCATGTCAAGCGGGCTATGAATGAAATCAATGCTGGTATATTATATGAGCATTATGTCTTATATTTTCATTTTCGCTAATTCTCTCCAGCCTAGGATGTCTTTATTACACACATGAATTAATGAAAACCTATTTAAGACTATGTCTCAAGTGTTAGATCTTAAATCTGATATGTGGCTTGATATTGTCGGTGCCTTGTTTTACTGGTATTTTGTTCTTGATACCTACATATTAAGTCCAACCTGATAGGACTCACTGATTAGCTTGGCTACAGAGAGTTTGAACAGTTAACTCGAACTAAATGCTCATTTGGTTATATATTTAACCACATTTCTGTGTTGAATTCAAACTTCAAGGTACTCTTTATCCATTGGCTGACTAAATTGGTGAAAAAGTTGTTCTTTTTTGTCTGTGCTCGTCTTCTAACAATAACTTTTTATCTCAGCTGCAAGATTGAGGGTGGCAGCTAATGAGAAGGCAGAAGCAGAGAAAATTTTGCAAATTAAGCGAGCTGAGGGTGAGGCAGAGTCCAAGTATCTCTCTGGAATGGGTATTGCTCGGCAACGTCAAGCAATTGTGGATGGTTTAAGAGACAGTGTGCTTGGATTCTCAGTAAATGTACCAGGAACCACTGCTAAAGATGTGATGGACATGGTGCTTGTGACTCAGTATTTCGATACCATGAAAGAAATTGGTGCTGCCTCCAAATCTTCTGCTGTGTTCATTCCTCATGGACCTGGTGCCGTTCGTGATGTAGCCACTCAAATTCGGGATGGACTTCTTCAGGCTTCTCATCAGTAGCTTCTATATCACCCAGCTCTTTTATCTGGTTTGTACAGCTATGGATGAGACTGTGTTGACTATTCGCGTGGAGGGTATCTATGAACTGTGCTTTCTGATCTTGTTTTGTGGCAACAATCAGTATTACTGTAGATAATAGTTCTGTGGATTGGTGGGCCATGCCCTTTTTAAATACCCTGCTTTGGATACTTAAAACCATCAACTGCCCCTGTAGGTTACCTGTTTTCTTTGGTGTGAATGGTGATTTCAAGGAAATTTCTTTTCTTTTGTTTACCTTTGGAGTTTACTTATGCTCAATCATAGAATAAGAGACTGTCTGTTGTTTTTCGATAATGTTGCTTGGTATTGGGAAATACGTTATAATCAAGCTCTCTAAAACAGAGTAAACAAGAGAAATAGTATGCCAACTCCCATCTTTTGGGCTATCATTGTTGAAAGCATTTTAAGATTGAAGATAAAGGAGCAAATTAATTTTTCCTTAGAACAAGGTGCTCAAATATCCTAGAAATATCTATAAAGGAACACTCAATACCCAGTACTCGGAAATAAAACTTTCAGGATGTATAAGAGTCAAAAAAATTTGTTCACATACTGGGTATTTCTTTGTGGATACTTTTAGGGTATTTAAGCATCTTATGCTTTTTTTTTAATACTTTATAGGTATTTGGGAACGTTAAATCCTGTTCGCAAAAAATATTCGTAAAAATATTGTCAACTATCATTGTCTTTATTCGTAAAAATTGTCGACATTCTGCAATATTGATTTAAAATGGATAGCGATAAATAATGAAATCGTTCATCAAGCGTGCTAGATAGTAGCTTTTCTCCTTGAGATTGACTAGGGTGCTAGAGCCAGGGAGAGGCCAACCTTAGGAAGTTTACTTGTGGCCCTAAAATCCATTTCTCCAGCCACGGATATACAAATTCTCTGCCAGAACTGTTGCTGAATAAGAGCACCCGCCTTTCCATAGGTATCAAGTCGAGCCTTCACCAATGTGCAAGGTAGCAATGCGTGCTGAGCACCAATAGTCACACCGGTCTCATTCATTGAGATCCTATGCTTCACCTCTGCTGCTATGGCTGTCTTTGTCAGAGGGTTCACCTCATGATAAAAGGATGCTTTCACAGTGTCAAACCTGTCATGCCTGTATCAAACCAAACTTGAGAATCTCATGATAGTTTCACAAAGATCCAGCTCAAACCAATCACAGGTGTAGTCTAAGTGGACATTTTGAACTTGTGTGTGCGCAACTATATTTCGTGAAGCT
Source organism: Neltuma alba (assembly GCF_004799145.2). Lineage (NCBI taxonomy): Eukaryota > Viridiplantae > Streptophyta > Magnoliopsida > Fabales > Fabaceae > Neltuma > Neltuma alba. The sequence goes on along the minus strand of NW_021633125.1, from coordinate 49,977 downwards.
CACATGGTCATAGAAGCAACAAGGAACGCAGTGTTGAAGGTGCAACCAACATTCATTTTCCTGAATTCCTTTGTCGAAATGTCGTATGCAAGTTTGGCCCCCAAAGATAGAATATCTGTTCCTATAAGACCAGAGAAGTTGACCACAGGGTCATATCCTCTTTCAAGGTTTCCTATTAATCCAATGCACCCAGTTATTCCAGTGTAGTTACTCAAGTATTGCAGTTCCACCTGTGATCATCAAAATTCAAAAGGATTAAGATGATATTGATGAAGTTCTTAACAAATAGATAGAAGGACGATCATGATGATTGAGTCATCTTCAAAGATGATATCAATCTGAGAGTCTAAGGTAAACGTGATATACAAAACATGAGAAGAAAGCCTTTTAAGCTCAAAGATAACTTGAAAATTCCACGCGCAAAGTGCATAAATAATTTTATTATGTTTTGCAAGTTAGGAAAGATTTTACCTTCCCAGAATCAGGGAGTGTAAAATTGCAGAGGCTTCTAACTCCAGGCACAATTTCGTCCACTGTTGCAGTTGCAACATAAAAGACACCGTGGTCAGCTATTAAATTCCATGGCCATTAATTATTTCCATTTTCGGGTAAAATATTTAGGATCAATACTGTTATTTCAGAGTTAAAAAAAAGCGAAGACACAGGTTTTGAAAATTCAGTTTGTTTCTTGTAAACATATTTTTCTAACAGAAAAGTTTTTTAAGCCACAAGGAAGAGGGGGGAAAAGCTTATATTTCAATTACCTTGACAAGACAGATCTAGATTCCAGTCCATCATTTGGTAGTGAAAGTGAATTGGTGGTTGGTGAGCATAGTCCTTGTGAAGAACAGCTAAGAAAAATGAAATCACAAGCGTGTTAGAATCTTAAAGAGAAAAAACAATCAATGAAAAGAATCTGAAAAGAAAATAAAATCATCCTTAAACCTTTAGCTCTTTTCCCAATATCAAAATATATGCCCGGACACCTGCTCATTTCTCTAAGAACACTGCATAGAAATCAATATTCTCTTCCGGTGATGCGCCGGTTTTTGATTTGATAGGCTCGAGAATTTATTGGAAAACAATGAAAGGCAATGACGAAATTTCCTCTTGCACAAACAGACATTTAATCAGACAGTGTCCAATCTCCAAACGAAATTTCCAGTGAACCAGTTGTAAATACCGTTTATGTGAGTCAAGACGGCATGCGAATAGAGAAAGAGTAAGACTCAAGCTAGGCGGCCTCAGTGCCGATGGTGATATATAGCTAGCTTAGAGTAATCTGCCCAGTAAATTTTGGTTATATACAACTTACTGTTGATAATCATTGTTGCTTTGCTCTTAAGCTCACCCCCAGAATTCTGGTACATATTTGGAAACATTTAATCTCCTTATTTTGTCACTGTTTAACAACCCTCCACAAAGAAAAGTTAACAAAACTAAAATTAAACACCAAGTCTTTCGATCTGAAGACGTGTGATGATATTTGAAGATGCATTGCGAAACTCCGGAGTTTTGCTGCAAATTTTGCATCTTATCCTTCTTCATAACAGCTTCGCCTTCAGGTTCATCCTTTCCTTCAGTCTCCAGATTGATTGCTATGGATTTAGATTTCGTTTCTTCTGGAAGGCTTAGACCCAATTACCCAAATAAATTAAGGGAAATATAGTTTCTGTTACGCTAATTGTCTAGCTAACAGGGGATTAGATTATTGATAGCTGACAAGAAGGGAAGGTACAAATTCGTCCTCTTCCCAAACGGATCGAGGAAACTAAACTCGGCCGTTAGCTCCCCACAACAGCTTCACAAGCAGGTACTGCAAAGGCCCAAATCAATCGTCACTCTCACGTATCCTAGTCACTATGGATAATGAAATTAATTTACAGATTTGGTCAAAAAAAGTTACAGATAGCTTTTTAAAACTCATTTTTAAGGTTGCGCATGATTTGTTATTAATTAAAGTAATTTTATTTAATTTTAAGTGCATGGGTTTAAATTAATTTCAATAAACATGGTACTTATACTACTATTTGAGATAATAGAATATCATTAAAATAATTATGCTGTGCGATTACAGCCAAAAATATCCATCCAATCTAATGATTACAATCTTGAAAGTAGCATACTTATAATAGGCTATAATTTAGGTTGGATACTATAGAAACTACAGTTTCAAGTACGTAGTCTGTCTGTACTGTACAATTGACTACGAAGAATATTGCCGTATTAGTTGGAAGTCGCAGAATACAAAGTGTATTTTTCTGTATATATTCACATTTTTTCCTGAAATTTGTAAGCCAAAAAAAAAATTTAGGAGCTTCTACTTTCTAATTACCTGATCACAATATTGAAGAGGAGAAATTTATTGTTTGTTTATTAAAAAAAAATCAATAGGAGACTCAAAATTCTGGTCTGGTTTATGCATTGAATATTGTAAGCTTGTTAGTAGTCTTAGTAAAGAAGCCATTTCTGAGTTGGATCTGTGAATCGTTGGTTTATGTAACGCAAATTAGTTTGATGACCCAGAAAAAGTACATGAAATTATTGCATGGTTCTAAAATTCAGCAAAAACAGTTTCTCCGCACTTAGCCACTGATCAGTGATATGCATGATCAATGGATGCCAAATTTCCAGGTTTCTCAAGTAGTTACGAGACTTCTTTCCAGTTCCCTTGTTGTGCACGGAAAACAAAGTTAAGACATCCCAGAGCAGACTCTCTTAAACATTCCTTCCTGTTAACATACGACCTCAAGTCTTAATTATAAGAGCTAGTTGACTAATTTGAGGAGATTAAAGAAACAAGTTAAATTAGTTATTTGTAATAAATATGTGTTGTCTTTCCTAAAATATCACTACTAATCAAGTTTATTGACTAAAACTACCATTATTAGAAGAACTACCTTGGAAAAAAAATACATAAATATGAGAAATAAAGTGGATTGGAATTTTATAATTATGATCAAAATAAAAGTCAAACGAGATCCTATATTAAGAACCGGAGGTAGTATAATTCAACGAGAGGTATGCATGAATGAAGGGTCATTTGCTTTCTGATGCAATTCAACACTGGATTTCTAGCTTTTTTAAGTCTAGCATAAGCATAACCAATAGAGAAATGTGCAACGCCTTGGTTCTGTATATTTAATTAACCCTAAAGTGTGCTTCTATTTGGTTCATCCAAAGGTTACACAATAAAGAATTCAAGATATCATTAAAATATCAGAACCACAGTTCACAAATGAAAGCAAAATATCAGAACCGCAAGCACATTGAACTTAAACAACATATCCAGAGGTATATACTTTCCCAAACATGATGACAGGAAATTCTCCTCGCCATCAAAGAGCCGATACCCCATCTCTTATTTCAAGTTTTGAATGGTGGTCATCAGGAAATGTAGTTCATTACAGCAAAAAGAACATGATGACAACTAGCTACTTTCCTCTCAGAGTTTCATCACCCACTTTATTGTCCATGCAATGTTATTACTGGGGACAACTTTTTAAAGGCCAAATGGTTGCATTGTTGTCTCACCCCTACTCCCACCATCCATCCCCAATATTTAAAATCTGATGTCTGAAAAATTGTCCCAAAAAAAGCAAATGAAAAAATAGACCTACGGTAATGTGAATCAATCTACATCAGCCGATCAGACAGACTTGGCAGTCTCCTGAAAAAGTTTAAGGAAGCAGAAGGCATGGGGTCCCTGAACATGGGATGTCGCAGGTAGTAAAATCCTAAAGCCACAGCCACCATTTTTGGTGGAACCACATACATTGTCACTGTAATTGTCAGACACATTGCAATGAATATCTTCGTGGCCCTTGGATCCCTCCAACTCACCAAGGCTTGCAGCCTCTCCCCTTGTGCTGCAAAATCACCCAACACAGTTTGGACCCGAGCAGCCAACATGCGTAACCTGTCGTATCTCACCTGAACTATATCAGGTGGCCTTGAACTGGGCATTGTGTCAAATTCCTCATCTAACTCATCCGGGTCAACTGTTTCGGCTTGTGACAATCGGGTATCCATCCCAGCCGGTATCCTGGGTCTGAACCGGTAATACCATATGCCAATCAAAACCACGTATAAGAAGCCAGTAGGGACAATCAAATCTGGATACCAAACAAGTACCAGGTATAGAATATGGACCAGAACAGTCGTCACCGGCTTCCTCCACCTTCTGATGTCGTCCAACCATTTTGCCAACCCGATGGCCCAAGCCAGAACCGCCACGATCCGACACCAATTGGCCTTGCTCTTCCTTATGCTCCAAGTTTGCGAGTCCGCATCCAACATGTACCGAACCACCTCGTGCCCAAGCGGTGGCTCCGCCTTCGAGAGCCACTGCGCCACCATCTTTGTGGCGGCTCCCCGTAGTGCCTCCTGTTGAGCCAAGCCGAGGGGACGAAGATAATGCATTCTAGGAAACAATGGCTGCCCGTAAAGTGCACATGTATCAGGCAGCAATGAAGGACAGGCAAAACGAACTGCTAGCTCAATCTCACCGATTTTCTTCAACCCACATCGGGATAACACCAACAGAGGATATGAACTTGTGTACACCTTATTACTCTCCAGAGTAGATACTCGTATTCGAACCTTCCCAATGCGATTGTCAGGTTTATCTTCTGATGCGTCAACAAACATTCGCCAATTGTCAAAGACGCCGATGGTCAAAACTGTACATGGGTCGTACACTTGCCACGTGTACTGCTCGTTCCAACGTGGATCAAAGCTGTCTGTGATGGTTCGAGTGCGAACCCATTTCTTCCCGTATTTAGCCACACAGTAAGCATCGGTGGACCCCTTTCCTCCTGGTCTGGGTTTCATGGGAATGAGACTGCGCGCCCCTAAGATTCCGAGTTCAAGAATTCCGATGGGCGGCTTCCACAGCTGTTTCGCCGTCGCCCGGAAGTCACTGCATACGTGTGCCGCTTCGTCCAGCACGTGATAGCCTCCTTCCAAGCATAGTCTCAGGTGGACTCGGCCGCTGTAGGGGCCACACCCGTTAAGACCATCAAGGGAGAACCATTTCGAAGCCACGTGGCGCTCGTCGATTCGTTGCTCAATGGAAGTCAGTGGGATTACGATGTGTCCCAGGATCGCGGCCTCCCTGGTCGTACGGTCTTCTACTAGCAGGATCATGGGATCTTCTTCGAGAGGCTCGCCGGCCACAAAGAGCAGGTCTTCGTTCCAATGGATTGATAGGCTGTGGTTGTTCATGCACCCTCGCCTTGTTCGTTGGCTTTGGAATCCTAACTGTACTTTTATTCGAATCTCCGGCGCCGTTAATGGGGGTAGATTCGGAGGGATGTTGAGGTCTTGAGCTTCAATGATGTTCACACGCAAGTACCAAAGCTTAGGCGACTGGTATACTTTAGAGCGTGTGTATGCCACGTCTGGTACGTCGGAGCTCCATGCCTCCGGGAATGCTTCATCTGCTTGTGTACCAATCCAGACGGCAAGTTGAATATCACCTGAAACTCTGCCTGAATTTTGTTCTACGGCACCACCTTCAAGGCGGTACCATTGCGGAGCCAATGGACTATCAGGAGGGTCTCGTACAGGTACGTCGGAGAGATCAAAGCAAACACCGCCCAAAAATTGCTCGGTTGGATAATCCCAAACCGAGATCTCCAATGTCGTGCTCGCTGTGTCAGCCTTGTGTCCGAGAGCGAAAACCTGGTTCCACTCCGGCGAGTCATTGGGCTCATTTGGACGGTATTGCGCAGGTTTTGATGTGAGCAAGGGACCCGATGACCCTCGAATCTTCACATATGGACTCTCATTCGGGGCCAACCCACGAGCCTTGACGATTTTGACAAACAGGTATTGCATCGGCTCCACCAGCTCATAGGGGTGAACTCTCTCAGAATCGACGCCGGTGGGCTTTTTAGAGATCACTTTTGGCGAGTAATCTCCATTGGGCCTTTTCAAAATCCTAACTCTCTCCCCTCCCGGTATTCTTCCTGACTGCATTCTTCGGACCTCTGGAGGGGGTATTCCCGATACAGGTGGTGGTTGTCCTGCCATTTCCGGCATAGGTTGATCCTGCGGTACATGGACCACCGGCGGTGGCGATTCTTCAATAACCACAACATGCGGTGAATGAGGGACTCCAGGTACGCAATGCTCCGGCGGGCCTTGGACCTCAAACGCTCCTCCTTCCTCAACTACTACGCCCGGACCCTCATGCTCTGGAGCTTGCTGCTGCTGTGGCTCCTGCTCTGGCTGCGGAGGCGGTCCTTCTTCCTCCATCATCTCATCATAGTAATAAATCTTAAGGCCTATTTCGCCCCTAACCCAATTAAACACGCTCCTCTTCTCCAGCGTATAGTACACCAAACCTTCATCCCCTCTCCTGGAGAATTGAGTTCCGTACAGCCTCACCCTGCCTAGGAAGTGATTTTTCCGGCCACTTCCATTTCCAAACTTCTTGTCATTGTTGACCTCAATATTTAGCTCTTCGAACTCCATGTTATGGGGGTCAGATACAATGAACTCAAGAACCTCGTTCCAAACCGGGTTAAGGTCCTTGTACCGGGAACTGGTCCTTTTCCTGTGTCCATCAAAGTCAGCGACGACGTAAGGGCTGGAGCTTCCCTGGCCATCCTTGGGAAGGAGATTGCGCGCTTCCACTACTTCAACGATAAGCTTTCTGACAAATCCCGGACCAAGCGGTGGAGGCTGCATCGGCGTCGTCATGTTCTCATGTTGTTAACGGGATCAGATTCTGTTTCCGGTGAGCTTGAAATTGCAGCTAATAACGGTGGCCGTTGATAGAGGCAGGGAAGAGAGAGAGAGAGAGAGAGCAGGAAGAGTGAGAAGAAATGAAGAATGTTGGTTGCTTTATTATTTTATTTTTGTTATTTTAGTTTAATTTTCCCTTGAATTTATGCTCTTTCTTTATCCTTCTTTTTTAGTTTTTTTTTTTTGTTTTAATACATGGTGGGGGGACTAGAATTGAAGTTTGGTAGACGGTGATAGTGGGCAGATCAGATTCCATGCTCTCTCGCGAAGGTTTTGCTTTCCACCTTTAGCCTTCCTTCCCTCCCTCTGCTCTGGATTCGTTATCCACCTCAGCTTCTCTTCCCATTTCTTTATAATTATGAAGTATTAATTGTTTAATTATGATTTAAAATAATTGATAGTTTATGTTATTCCACTGGTTCCAAACCCATGAGAATAATTGATGCAGTCTCTTCTCTTGCACTGATCTATGAGCACAAAAGTTCTTATCTGTACTTCTTAATCAATTTATTATGCTATAATTCCTCAGCTCATGAACTTATGGCTTGACTAATGAGCTCATCATCTAACGTTCTCCTTTCATTTCAGTTTGAAGAATTTAAATACCTAATACATGAATATTGAAAAAATTAGTTCTGTAACAAATATGAGAAGATATTCCCCACAATGGAAGGATTCAAGGTTCAAAATTTTTGTGAGGAGAAGTATCCATATCTTAGCACCTGATAGTGACTAGAATAGGATTAACTCTAACAAAAAAAAAAGTGTGTTGATTTTCTAAAATATCAATTTTAATCACCGCCTTATTAATCGAAACTTTCTTTAATACAAGCCATCAACATAAATGATTTGAGAAAATTTATAAATTTTCAAGATAAAATGATTCGAAATCTTATATTTATGTTTAAAATAAACTTCTCAACTAACTCATAAATCATATATTTATCATTGTAAAAGTGCTTATCAATTATGCACATACTCTTACACAACTTGAATGCTTGCCAGCAAGGAAACTGTCACTTGCACAACTTTGTAAATATATAGCATAGGCATAATGTTATCTGGATTTTAAGTTTGCTGAGAAGTCATCAATCCCATGATAATTGTCATTGAAAACACAAAAGGAAAGAAAAATTATGAAGAAGCAGCTTTTGAATATCGTCTTAGGACGCTGCAGTAATTGTTAGTTTGAAGGAGAAGACTCTCTTTGTGCACTTAGCTAGAGACCTTACGTAAGCTGAAAGATTTAAGACAGGGGAAGGCACATGATTCCACGTCGCAACCATGTAGCCATCCTTTTTGTCAAAAGCAGCCAATTTTGAATAAAGTTGGGACGACAAAGCATCGCCTTTATCTCTTCTTGTGCTCTCTCTGATTCTCCCCCTGCCTATCCATTGCTTGTCACCGTCTATATCTCTAACTATAAATAAACCTTCCCTTTTTCCATTTCGAGCAGCCATTGGTTGCCAAATTAATGTGTTCTCAGTAATTTTGTCAACCTTAAGCACTTTGTATTTTGCTCAAGAATTTTGGATTTGGAAGAGATTCTAAAATCCATGTTATGGGAAGGAAAGTTATACATTAATAACTGCATGTTTGAGTTTTGCAAGGAAGATTTTTGAGTTGAGATTGCAAGGGAGATTTTATTTTGTTCTGTTGCTGTGCATTCACATATATACATCAGTAGGGTTACAACTTTTTGGTTCAGATGCCCAAGAAACTTCTCTTTTCTGTACCAGTGCGTGCTGTGTGTGTTTTTGTGCGCTTTTTAATTTGTTGGACTGTTTGTGGAATCTGATCCTGTTAAGATTAAAAGCAAACCTTGATACGATGCCTCTCTGATTCAGCATATTTTTTTGGATCAAGTTGAGGATGAGGTGAGTAAAAGAACACTGTTGCTTAAAGAATCAAATGCAAAGGATGTGTTGAAAAACAAAAGGCAATCCGAGTTATTTTGTAAGGTTTTTGTCAAAGGAATACCAAGTCGGCATAAAGTTAATTGGATGCATAGCACTGAGAATTGAGAGACCAGGAACTTGAAATTTCTGTTTTCACTTTGGTGGAGGCAGGAGAGGATGAAGAGTTGAAGCAATGTGGATTTCTGAATTGATATGGAAAGTAAGAAACTGAGAATCTCTTATGTATTAGCCATCTTATATATGTCCCGTAACAAGACAGTCTGATGTAGAATATTGACGTGGAGGCAGGACCTTTTGCCAGAGTTATGACAAAGCAAAAGGTTGCCCATAAACAAATCAAACCATGCTTGAAGGTATCAAAGTTGTGGGGAAAAAATTAGAGGAAGGATAAGGAACAGATATTATTGTTTGCAGAATCATATGAAACTTTATTCTACATAACTATAATATCATGGGAGAAGCATAACCACGAGGTGTGACATATTTAAATTTCTTATTGGTTCAAACACACAACTATAAATAGATAGGAGGGACGTCACATAAGGGAAGAATATACATTCATGAATGCAGGTCGAGTAAATCCATTTATTCTGCGGTTGAGGATTGAAACTTGCGAGAAACTAACAATCCCAAGGAAAAGGCTACAACTGCAGTGATAACAATTCCCTTGTTCTGTCTTAAGACTTTCACTGCATTTTCTAATAGAGTAGGTTCTTTTCCCCATTTCCTTACCAGATCTTCGGGAAAACCCCCCACGAGATTGATTTCATTTCTTCTTTCCCCCTTCATATGGCGGTCCTGTTCTCTGTTGTGATCTCTTCGTTGATTATCAGAACTGGGTTGCTCGCGTTTATGATTTTCTTCTTGTCTCCTAACACTGCCATTTGCAGGCTTAGCTGGTTCAGTTTCTGTGTTCCTTTGTGCAGCTCTCTTGGTGATAGTCACATAAAGGATCTCACTATCAAATTTCCCAGCTATCTTATCAGTATCTGAATCATTTGGCACTGGAAAAACCAGCTCAAACCGAACACGTTTCACTTCGTTCACTTGCCTTTCTCCTCTTACTGTGATATAGCCAGAGCCCTCCACCTGAAGCTTCACCTCTTCCTTCTTGAATCCTGAGAAAACCATCCAGAGATTGAAGAAGCAAGCCAAGAAGAAAAGTAACCTTCCAACATGTAAATTCCAGTCTTGCAGATTAATTAAAATAGAGGGTGTTTGAATATGGAATAATACCAGGAAGATCGACCAGAAGATAATGGCCGGTGGAATCCTGTGTCCATCCAGAATTAGGAACTATCTGTTCCACAAGAGGGGGGCGTGAGCTTATTCTGACTCCAACCCGTCTTCCGTCTGTAACACTAGCCATTGATGCGGATGAAATTGATCGCTGATATGATTCTCTAGAGAGAAAGTATTAAGTGTGAAAATTCACAATGAAACTTTGTCCTTGATCATGAGCTATATAAATTGCATTGCATGCGGTGATCTGCATATTTCCTGTGAAGATGGTGAATGAGTTTGTTGGATGGCTTGTTAGCATTATTATTCCAAACTTATGATGAAAGAGCGCATAAGAACTTGAGGTGGTGACCAACGTACGTATGAAGTTCTGTAGCAACGTCCAGAAGTGGACTATTCTTTGCTTCGTTTGCTTATTCCCAGGCCACCTCTTTCGGCGGCGGCGGTTGTCCAGCAGATCAAGATATCGCATGCCAGCATGTTGCGCTAGCTCCTATCCTTAAAATAATTAGTTTGAAGGTATTAAAAAAATTAGTTAGAAAAATTTGGTTAAAAGCGTCAGTTTAAAAACTTAATTGGCTAAATAAAAAGACTTAAATTTTAATGACTATAACTATAATCCATGAGTGCAACTTTTCTTCTGTTATATGCAACATATCGTCAATGATGTGCCACAATCATTACTATGAAAGTTATTTACACATAATGGAAGACATGTTGCACACAACAAAATAAATATTGCACTCACAAATCATAGTTAGACGCATTCAAATTTAGGTTCTTTTAACTAATTAAATTTTTGAACAATGATTTTTTACCAAATTTCTCAATTAGTTAGGTTAATTATTTGTAATAAATATGAGTTAACTTGCCTAAACTACCATATTTGATCATGTGTATTAGATATATTATTGGGAAAATCCTAATTAAATCCTGCTGAAATACTTAAAATTAAATTGAGGCCTACACTTTTAACAAATTCTTTATTAGGACATAAGACCTAATTAGGAATTGCTGAATATTGTTAAGTAACTATAATGCCCCTCTTTAGTTAAAAATGAAAATTGATTATTTTATCCCTCTAAAGTGGTTCATCATCTCTTATTATTAATATTTAGACAAAAAAATATAAATAATTTTTTAGTGTTTGAAATTTTGTAATATAACTAAAATCTTCAAAATATTTTCATAAAACATTTCAAATTATAATATATGTAATCTTTAAATAAATATTTTTAATATTTTTTTCTTTTCAGGTTGTAAGTATTTATTTTAAAATTTTAAAATATTTTAATTATAATAAAAATTTAATATTAAATCGTAATTATTTACGTTTTTAGTTCGATCCAACATTGTTTAAATAAATAAAACTAACGTAAATTACAAGAACTGAAAATAAAAAATATTTATAATTTTACTTATATTTGTAATTTAACATGTTTTATTAAAATATTTTTAATAGTATAAGTTATATATACAAATTTCAAACATTGTAAAATTACTTATATGTTTTTTGGTCTAAAAAAAATATAAGAGATGAGGAATTACTTGGGAGAGGTATATTAATCAAGTTTTCTTTTTAATTGAAGAGGGACATTTTGGTGATTTAACAACATTCAAAAATCCCTAATTAGATCTCATGGCCTAATTAGGAATTTGCTAAAAATGTAGGTCTAAATATGAATTTAGGTATTTCAGCTGGATTTAATTAAGATTCTCCCTATATTCTTTGGTGACAACACGTTACAGTCCATAGGAATGTTTGGAAAAAAAACTATAAATTTAAAAAATAAAATAAATTAAGATCTTATATTAAGAACTAAATTCAATCTTTAACTGGTTTTTATAAAAAAGACAGCAGCCGCTAAACCTTTTTTCCTTCTTTTGGGCCTGAGATTAGAAGAGAATGGCGTGGATGAGAGGAAGATTAGTTAATAAATAATGATTGTGTGAATCAAAGAATCTTGCGCCGTGTAAACTCAATATTTTTTTTCATTAAATTCTCCACTTAATACATAACAAATGTATGATTTTACAGTGACACGTTAATAAATACATAGTAATTTTGCTACATAAGGAGAATCTGAACTTTTAACATTATTCATAGCCCATTTTGTGTAACCTCACCCCAAGGGCACTTCTTGACCACGCATATACCACTTCAAAGTCTTCTACGTATGTTATTAGCCATCTAAATATAGCATTTATTTTTCTTCTACCACTTGAGTTAGCTGTAAGTGATTTCCTATATAATTTCTTTAATTTTTTTGACATATATCATAATTTAATAAAAAAAACTTAAAAAAATTATTTAAGCTTAATCTATCATTAATATTTTCGATCATCAAACTTGCTATAATAAGAAAATCCCTTGACGCTGCCCCGTAATGCCCTTGTTGCAGGCTTCCAGGTGATATCACCCGCCCGGCCCATCTGGCCCAAACCAACAAATATGTCCAGCAACCAGCATGTAACTCAAAACATTAAGCTTCTCCATTGATGAGCCCAAAAAAATCGAAAAACAAAGAGAAGATTACTGCCCAAATATTGAAAGTGTGTGTTGGAAAAATCCTATAATACTACTAAATCCTATAATACTACTATTGACTTGTAGTTGCCTTTTTTTTATTTTAAATTAAAAAATTGTTGAAAATGAAGGTGGGTCTGAAAGTTTGCTTCGAACACTTAATTTTGACGTGTTTGTGTAGGTTAAGACTTTAATTTTGGTTATAAAAAAAATATTAGTTTAGGTAGCTTAAGAGTATTCTGGTGGTGGTCTGTGTTTAAAACAAATAGTTTGAAATTGACTAAAATATCATTGATATTTTTTATCGGAGACTAACGTACAATTCAGATCATACGGATAAATTATTGGGCTATTTTAAAATAATTTTTAGGCCTCAAACTTATAATTTAATGATACTTAAGTTCTCCACACAAATTTTCTGAACAAACGAATTACAATTATCGATTCAGAGTATTAGATTCTTGATTCCAAATCAAGTATTTAAGTTTTAAATAATTGTTAGTTTGTAACATTTTGTAACTGTATGAATTAATATGTGTAAATTATTTTTGCAAAAATTTTATCGAGGGTTACTTATCATCAATTTCGTATTTTAGGACCCAACTATAATTCTTCCCATAAATATTTTAATTGAAATAACTATCTAACTCGTTCAATCTAATGTTAGTAGCTAGTTGCTTGTATATTATGAAAATTATTTTAAAAACTTTATATGTTTAGTACTACCTTCGGTCCTAAATTATAAGACCACGTTCATAGTTTACAAACAAGATTGTATAATTAAGACCAGAGGTAGTATAATATAAACACCAATATAAAATATAAACACCAACATAAAAGAATGAATGAAAATAGAATATTTTAATATTACAAATTTTTCATATTAAGTACTATCTTTGATCCTTAATATAGGACCTCGTTTGACTTTTATTTTGATTCTAAATATAAGACCACAATCCACTTTGTCTTCTATATTTATATATTTGTTTCCAAGATAGTCCTTCTAACAATGGTAGTACTAACTAATACACTTAATTATCAGGGGTATTTTAAAAAAGACAACACTTATTTATAACAAATAATTAACTTAACTTCTTTCTTTAATCTCTTCAAATTAGTCAATTAGCTCTTATAATTAGGACCGGAGGTAGTATATTCTAGCTTTAAACATATAAAAAAAAAAAAAAAAAAAAAAGACCCTCGTAAGTCCTAACATCGTTTATGCGTTGTATCATTAAAAAAAAAAAACATAGTTTATACTTTCATAATGTTCCAGCCTAAGATATTATTCTCTGATCAGAAAAAAAACTTCAAATATTATTTTGCTGTTGGCTTCTTGATTATTTGATGGTTGTTTGGGCTGTTTCATAATAGTACTTACTTTTCTGTGCGCCTGTAAGTTAGAGAATTCCAACCTCAAAATTCTGGTAAGAAAAAGAGAGATTCAACTTTAAATATTTTCAACTAAACTACTCTATGGGATTACTTATTTTTCTGTGCACCTTTAAATTTCAGATTTCCAACTCAAAACTCCGACAAAAAAAGTGATATTCAAATTGAAATATTTTCGACTTGTTATATTAAACATGGTGTATGAACTTTCACATTAATTTCACAACATAATTAAGAATAGAAAATACAGGCGTCAATTTACATTCATAAGCTTTTGGTCAAAAAAAAGGAATTCGCATTCATGAGCCTGCAATACTTATAATCTCCGTCCATATATGTAACTTTTCAATCCTTTGAATTAGCGGTATTTAAATGAAAAAAATGTATCAAAAAAAAGTATTTAAGTGAAATAAAAAAAAAAAAGGCTGCGGATTATGGATTTGACTCCTTCATCTGATTAAACAAATATGATTGAAAATTATTTTCGCAGCATAGCTCATTCACACACACATACACACACTAATTATTTTTTTAACCTCAATATATATGCTAATTATTTACTAATTATGCTTTTGGTGTTGTTATGCATTGACTTTCCATTAATTTAATCTTAATGCGACCAATATTAAAATTTTCAGGGAGTAAATCACACAATTTTTCATTGAAATTATGAAGATATTTGTTTATCTCAAAATAAATAATTTTTCTTAAATATTATGAACATCATATAAACCTCTAATTATTTGGTTAAAAGTTCTGCATATGGGCGGCAAACTGATTATAACTATTATGAGATGAAAATGATTATTTTTAAGGAGGAATCTTGATTATAAACAAAGAAGCGCTATAGTTGAAATTAGGATTAGAATGGCTGACTCGGTTCAAAATATAATTATAAACCCGAGAATCTAGGACTATTGTTAATTGAAAATTATTTAAATATTAATCAAGTCCCTCAATCCAGCGAGATATATACATATATATATTTATGGTTCCATATATTGTTATTATATTTTATAACACATCAAACTTCAAAGGTAAGCTAGCTAGCCACAACGTAATATTTGTTGACTTAGTGGTATTACGAGTACATATGATCGTTGACCCAATGCATTTCGGATCCTACCTCAACGCTACAAATAAACAATATTCTCTCAGTCTTTTTCTTCTTCTTCTTTTTTAAATAATTATATAGTGGTTATTTTTTTAGTTATGCCAATTAATTTTGAATTGAATTATCGGTTTTAGTGGACGCTTAAACTTGAATTAACTAGTGCAATTTGTGTGTATATAATCAAGTTGACGAAGGTCTGTTGAGTTGTAATAATTATGAGAACTAAACTAAACTAAACCGATAACGTGATCAGTTGGCTTAATTTGTGGGTCTTCTATATGAGCAAAAAAGGAATTTAAAAAGCTGGCGGAAAAAAAAGAAATAATGGGAAATAAAAAGGGGGGTGGAATTCCAGCGAGTCTTCAAAATACAACACATAATTGGATCATTCATTCACACTACTGCTCTTTGAAGGGAGTTTGGTTCGTCTTTGATTTCTAATATACTATTTCAATATAGGGTTATAAATACATAAAAAGTTGTCTTAATGCATGTATATAGATTCTTTGGAATTTTTCTTATATTGTTACTCCATCCTGTTACACTTAATTATAAAAGAAATATCCTATAGAAAGTTAACTTATCAGAAAGTTCAAAAACAATGTTTGTTTCCTTTCTTAGATTCATTAAAAACGTAATTAATTTTTAAATAAATGTAATATTTTTTAATGCTAACGACAAAAATCCTTTTGATTGAATTTCATTTCATAATGTTTAAGAGTAAGTTTGTAAATATATAATAAATACGAGGGAAGTACTACACTACCACTCATCATCAAGATCCTACTCAGTAAATTAATTTCCGAGTTGTGATGGAAATTTATTCTTCGAATTAAAGTGACGGAAATTTTATTACTTATTAAAAAAATAATTTCCTCTCTGCTTCTCCCCAAGTCAAGACCCTATTTATATATGTAATATCAAATCTATAGGGGAAAAAATAATACGTTAGCTAATTATATGTCATGAAAAGTATCATGTAATTTAAATTCCATATGAAGTGGCTCTTCTTTGTTATAACTAATGAGCAGTATTCATGGATGTTAATGGAGAAGACAGAATACCATAAAGAACAAGTAAGGCCAATAGGAAAACAATAAAATGCACATATGTACATAGAAGGAGACGAGAAGGGAAATTATTAGAGGTCAACGGAGTTGATCCCTAGGTTGTCTTTTTTTACGTTAATTATTTATTTATTTTCAAACTGTTGCATTTTGTTTATTTATTTTCCTTATTATTTCTTCTTCGCGTGGTGATGCGTACAGTATCGTATTATATTAACGACTTGTCAATATATAAATGTATGTGAGACATGCCTCGTTACATATTCCTAATTAACAACCTTACGGTTACCATATGTAGTTTGTTTATTTTTAATTTTAACGTCTCTGACCAACATTATCTAATCCTTTCAGGTCATTTTCAATTCATCATTCTTAATTCTGATCAGTCTTTTAATTTCATTCATAGCTTTAATATGTTTAATTTGACGAAATTTAATTTATTCGTTGTATTTTGTGAAAAAATTCTGTTATATAACAAAAGAACCCAACTAGTTATTATATATTTGGACGCTAAACATATAAACTATGTATTTTAATCTTTTCTCCGGCTCATTAGATACATATTTACGTTTTTGTAAACCCTTTTAATTAAAAAAAATGGTTTGAAAAATTCAAGTGTTGCTTGGCATAAAATATCTTACATATATATAAATATAAACCCTTAGATAATTAAATGTACGATCGTACAAAAATGACATGTAAGTTGATAAGCTGGTCAAAATAGGATTGGCTTTGTAAATCCTAGTTTTTAAGTATTGTTCAACATGGTTTTGTCAGCATCTTACTTCATATTATTAAACAAATTAACCAAATTTCAACTCTTTTATTTTGTTATAATATCTTGGCACAAAAATCCAAATTGGATCGTGAAATTTTATATGAAGTGATGGAAACCCATATATTTATTAGTGTTGATATTTATGCGAGTGTAGAAATCGTTCTTCAATCGCATCGCCCCTCTTATATATGGTTTAGATCATTCATCCCAAATTAATCCTATCGCTTAAGGGGTGGCAGCAGAGATATAGACATATAAATACACCTACATATATACTAATTTAGAGTCAGAGACGGGACAAATCCGATATATACGCCTAATTTCGGACACTTATCAAACATTTAATTAAAATAACTTTAAGCCTTAAGGTTCAACGTACTATCCCGATATATTTATAATTCGGCGGATAAAAAGATAAATCTTTTTGTTTTTAAATAGATTCATACGTAACAATTAAAACAGCTTGCCCCGCCCATCAGCTTTTATAAGAAAAAATAGTCAAAAGGGCATAATTGCTTTCAAAACAATTGAATATTCCTGTTTTGTACAATTAATCAGGTTCATTATAGTAATTACCAAATAGTATTCAAATCAATACACTGCATCTTTTATAAGCTTTTCAAAACTCCAGGAGACATATCGACATCCAGATTTGAATATGCTAATTTCACACGGAAAAATAAGCCCCTAGCTACCTCCCTAATTATTTGTAAGAGACTTGAAGCCAATATGAGCTGGATCCATCGTTCTCTCTAAATAATATATGCTACATAGCCAAGACACAATGATGTGAACAATAATACTACACATAAACGGCTTTTTCCCATAGATTTTCTTCATTACGATAACTAGCTAGGTTATAATCAAATAGTTCATAAACACAAATCAGTTACATATATGGAAATATGAGAGCTGAGTTTAACTGAGAACTTATCTTTCGTCATTTGTGCGTGTATAAATAATTCAGTGGAATAGTCTGTTAATAAATAATGGAGGAAGCGTGCAAGGCAATCCCAGTAGGTTAAAAAGCTTGACTCAGAGAGAAGACAAAGAACAAAGAAGAGAAGCTCCGGTCACCGGAGGTGGCAAAAAAGTTTGACCCACAAGGGTTTTGGTTAGGAAAGCATGTGACTTTTTGGTAATGTACGAAGCTTCAACGATGGCACTTTAAATTGTGAGTCCGACCATTGCGGCTTCAACCTCTCTCTCTTTCTATGACATCTTGTCTCCGACGTTGAAGTTGAATTCTTCTACTTTTAATATCCATATTCTTTACGTGTTAAATATTATATTATTATTATTTTTGGTAACCCCACAACGTGTTTCTTAATTTCGAGTGATTATCTATTATAAGGATGGCAATCGGATTGGGTGGCTCAGTGTGTTGACATTTTTGGTGGTGTGTGAGTGCCGTGTTGGAGCTAGCCAGCCAATCAGCTTATTTGATTCTCTTTTATCAGTCAAATACTTCATGCAGATCCTCCTTTAAATACACAAGAGGCGATTTCAAGACCCGGAACTGCAGATATTGAAGAACACAGGGATCAGAGAGGCTAGCTAGCTTTTTAACTATGGAGTTTGCTCTGCGCAGATCTGGCCAAGAAGCTGAACCAGCCGAGGAAGAAAAGAGAAGTGAATCTACTGCTGCTCATAATCATGAAGCTCCTCCTCGTCTTAAACAAGATATTACTGTCGAGGTGAAGATTATACATACATACACATATATATATTTATATAAATCACTCATCACAAAGCAAATTAAATCGATTGTTTGTGTGTGTGTTTCAGTTAATTATTTTACATCTTTTGAGTTCAAAATCCTTCTGGGTTTCAGATTCTGTATTCAAAAGGTTTCTCCTCTCATTTGTTTTGTTCCGGTCGATCGATCTTGCGTATATATACAATTGAAAGCGAAGCTATAGCTTCTTGATTAAACGCGCTCTAGCTTTACTGTTAAATTCGTTTAAGCAGTTAATATGATTATGGAAAATTAATTAGGATTCTCCTTATTGGAGTACATGGCAAATATACATGATGTTTCGATTGTATAGTTTCTTCATTTTTATTTCCAAAATTATATCTTTAAAGTAATTTTTGCTATATATTAAACAGCAAGCGCATACCCAGCATTCATACAGAACAAATTGATCAATATAATAATTACGAAGGGACAAGGAGATATGATGTGTAGCAGCCGGTCTCTTTTCGATTTGAGATTCTTTATTTTGTCCCAGGTTAACCAGTTTTTCTAAATGACAGTAATTATATTACAAGTTTATAACACACACACCAGCAGCAACTTTAAAGTACTCAAAGTAATTAACCATTAGCGATGAAGACCTGCAGATTGAGATTTTTATCAGCGGGATAAAGGATAAAAGGGTCTAGCTATTAATTTT
Organism: Neltuma alba; assembly: GCF_004799145.2. Lineage (NCBI taxonomy): Eukaryota > Viridiplantae > Streptophyta > Magnoliopsida > Fabales > Fabaceae > Neltuma > Neltuma alba. Next base: position 30,786 of record NW_021633125.1, on the reverse strand, counting down.
ATTTTAGGTGTGTGTGTAATATAATTATAAAACGTAATTTAATTTCCTTTGAGATGTAAGAGTTGACCGAAGCATGTGTGTTTGGAGGATAAGCTAATGATATCTAAAATTGTGATAATCCACACACTGCACATGTGAAACCAGAAGATTGTCGGCTGTACCCAGTCGAGTTCTATTTATGCTTTTTCTTTGTTTTTGGTTTTTTGGGTAGATCATCGTTTTCATTTTTCCGAAGACAAGTTGACAAAACCCTAGTCATATATCGCACACGCAACAGAAGAGGGAGGGAAAAAGTTCTGATTATATATACACCCATTAATTCAACTATTGGATTTACAGGTGCCGCCGATGAATACTACCGATAGATCCGTCGTGGACACTGGACCACCTCATGCATCCTCAGCCAAAAAAGAAGAGGTTTGTTTTAATCATTCGAGGAATCCTACATCAGTTACTTACTGTCTATTTAAAGTCAGCTTTTATAAAAAGTGGATAGAAGAAGTTGCTTACTTTTAAATGCTTATGTGAATGGGTGATTGATACATAGGTTGACGAACTTGAATCAGCAAGAGTTGAAATGGGTGAGGTAAGAGAAGAAAACCAAAGGCTGAAGATGTGTTTGGAGCGAATAATGAAGGAATACCAGGCTCTGCAAATGCAATTCCACGTTATAGCTCAACAGGAAGCTACGACGAAATCTGATCAAAAAGGAGATGTTGGTAACAATCAAGAGCCTGCTGAGGAATCGGATCTGGTTTCACTCAGTCTGGGAAGAGTTCCGGGTGGTAGTAGTAATCCAAAATCTGACGAAAAATCTAAAGTCATCAACCCCAAACCGTCATTACATTTACAGCGACAAGAGGGAGAAGAAGAAGAAGAATTCAAACAAGACTTGTCTCTTGGACTGGATTGCAAAGTTGAAACATCAAAATCTGGAAGCACGACTGAAGCTTTGCCAAATAATAATGCGAGCCCCACCAATAGCTCTGAATTAGTTCACAAGGAAGAAGAAGCTGGCGAGAGTTGGCCACCAAGCAAGGCACTTAAAACTCCCAGAGATCCCACAGATCAAGACGAAGTTTCCCAGCAAAATCCTGCTAAGAAGGCCAGAGTTTGTGTGAGAGCAAGATGTGACACCCCAACTGTAAGTACAATGCATATATAACTTGCCCATGAATACACTCAAGATATATATAGTAAGAGCACTATTTATTCACGCTCGAGTTATTTGAAACAGCTGAATGATGGATGCCAATGGAGGAAATATGGACAAAAAATATCGAAGGGAAATCCCTGTCCAAGAGCTTACTATCGTTGCACAGTTGCACCAAATTGCCCAGTAAGAAAGCAGGTAATTTATAATATATATCTACTTGGGTCTGAGTATCACGATATTGTTTGAAATTCGATATATGCTTTCCTTTTTGGGACATCTAAAAAAAATATTAAATTGAATACACTGACTTTATAGTCTCTTTGTGTGGGATTGATCTTCAGGTGCAAAGATGTGTAGAGGACATGTCGGTTCTAATCACTACCTATGAAGGAAACCACAACCACCCTCTCCCGCTCTCTGCTACTGCTATGGCTTCCACCACTTCTGCAGCTGCTTCCATGCTCTTGTCAGGCTCTTCTTCAACCTCTAACCTCCCTGCCGGTTCAGCGCCGTCTGCAACGGCCTCGGCGACCACCGCCATTGGCTCTGATCTCCACGGCGTCAACTTCTACCTCTCAGATGGCTACAAACCAAAGCAATTCTACCTCTCCAATCCTGCACTATCACCTTCACCATCACACCCTACAATTACCCTCGACCTCACTTCCAATAATCCTTCCTCTTCAAATTATTTCTCGCCCCACTTCAACAGATTCAACTCAAACTACAATAACCCACCGAGATTCCCTTCTTCAGCCAGCCTCAGCTTCAGTTCCTCAGACTCCAACGCAATTTCATGGAGCAACAATGTGGGGTTCCTCGGTTACAACTACAACGCCCAACCATATAATAACAACAGGAACATCCTTAGCAGCATCAACCTCGGAAGACAACTACCGATTCAAACTCCTCCTCCTCCTACTGCTCCTCAAGTACATCAAAATCCTCCTTCACTACTGCCAGACACCATAGCTGCAGCAACTAAAGTGATCACAGCTGACCCAGCATTTCAGTCAGCTTTGGCTGCTGCACTTACTTCCATTATGGGCACAGGAAATTGTGGTAGTGTTAGTGGGAATAGCACACAAAGTGTTGGAGAAATCAACTTGGGTCAGAAAATTAACCCATGGGGAGATATTTTCGCAGCTTCTGCATCTGGGTCAGCTTCCAAAGTCAGTGGATGTGGTTCAAGCTTCTTGAGTAAAACGACGCCGTCCGGAACACAAGCAGGAAGTAGTGGTTTGATGTTTCTACCTCCATCTCTGCCATTTTCTAGCTCCAAGACCTCGTCGGCGTTATCTCCGGCTGATAATAGAAACAAGTCCAATTCCTGACGGAAATTTTCTCTTCGTATTATGATTGTTTTTTCCCTTGTAAGATAAAAGGAGAATTTTGGGCACGTACACATGAATAATAATACTACATGTACATTCACTCTTGGTTTTGTTGGCTTAGGAAAGATGTAGATGATGAAGATTTCTGTGTGAATTGAACAATGTTACATGTTACGCTCACCCAGAAATTTCTCTATATTGTGTTTAAGAGAAACATGTGTAGTGGGTGTTCCCCCCTGATCTTTTTCTTGATGGAAGTTATTGCAGTGACATCAAATAAATGTACAGAATGTGATGTAGTTCTTGTACAATTATCTAGGGAAGTTGAGTATTGCTCATGGAAGATGAGATTAAAGGATGTCGTCATTAGGATTATAGTTATATCTTGGAAGTTCATAGCAGTTAAATTGATTCTTACGGTTCTAGTTGCCAAATTTATAATAAAAAAACTCCGTAATATAGGTTGTCTTTCAGTCAAACTCACTCGATAACATTGAGAAGGCGCGTCATTCAATAATACTCCTCCGGTCCTAATTATAAGACCCAATTGACTTATTTGAGGAGATTAAGGAAGTAAGTTAAGTTGGTTATTTATAATAAATAAGTGTTGTCATTCCTAAAATATCCTTGCTAATTAAGTATATTGGCTAAAACTATCATTATTAGAAGGATTATCTTGGAAAAAAATGCATAAATATAAGAGACAAAATGGATTGGGTCTTATAATTAGGATCAAATAAAAAGTCAAATTGGGTCTTATAATAAGGACCGGAAGAGTACTAATTAATCACATTATCGATTATTAAGATAGAGAGCAATAAAAACCTTTGGCCATCGATAAGCACTAATATTCATCATTGCGTTGAATTTAAACCATTCAGATATAATTTTAATGGTTAAAATTTAAAATTTTCAACTAATAATTTTAAAATGAAAAAATTATTTTAAAAAAACTTACAATTAAAAAATTACATTTATTTTAGATTATACCTATTAAAAAATATTTTTTTAAAAAAAAATATTGAATATTAAATCTCAGCTATTCATATTAAATTTGAATGGTTGAAATTTGATGAGTATGATAGTACTAATTAGTGTGATAAATAATAAAATAGAGAGACGTAATGGTGAGTAAGATCATCCTTTTTGAAAAGAATTTTGTCTTTGATTGTGTTCATTCGTAAAGTTTGTGGATTAGAATAAAGTGGCGCTCATCAATAGGGACACATGCTTGCTCAGATTAAATAGCTTGAGTCCCAAGAAAAAAAAGATTAACTAGGTTTTGGTAGTACAGTGTAAATTCTCAAGAGTTCTATCCACATCAGCAGCTATGCGGATCGTGCCGCGAGCGAATTGATAACGGCTAACAAGAAGACGTCACAAACTGATTAATGTGTTTAACAATCGGCTGGGGATGTAGCTCAAATGGTAGAGCGCCCGCTTTGCATGCGGGAGGTACAGGGTTCGATCCCCTGCATCTCCATTCTCTTTTTGGTTTCGTGCGCTCGGCTCTCTGTCATTTATTTCCTTTCCTCTTCCTTTAAAAGAGCGTCTAGGCCCACCAGGCCAAGCCCAGGGGTTCATCTCACACGCATATTTACATTCACATTCAAAATAATAATGACAATACTATACCCAAAAAACAAGAGAAAATTACGTACAAGTCTCACAGAAGAGATTTTATGCATCTAAGATCCCACGAAATGTAAAAATTACTGACATGTCTCAACGGACCTCAGAGTAATATATTCTATTTGTAAAATGACATTACTGCCCCTCACATTTCAAATTCACATTTGCTCTGTCATTGCGATTTACAACCTCAGCAGCGACTATTAACAATCCAATGAAAAGGTGTTAACAACCTAAACAGTACTCGTTAATAACTTACTTTATAGAATCATATAACCTCCACATAAGAGTAAATTATAACCAAATAGCATAATACAACAACTTTAACACTAAAATGGGAAGCTTTTTGATATCATTAAGAATTTTAACTAAACCCAATAAGATTATAGCAAAATTTTAACGCGGAGATCCATTAACAACCTCAACGGTGAGTATTAATAACCCAAAGAGAGCTGTTGACAATCTAGACAGTGTCTGTTAACAACTGACTTTATAAGATAATATAATCTCTAACAACTATATAAGATTAACTTTAACACTATTTAGTTATAGTTAGAGGTTATATTATCCGATGAAATCAGTTGTTAACAGGCACTGCTAAGGTTGTTAACAGTTCTCCTTAGGTTATTAATACTTACCGTTGAGGTTGTCAATGGATCTTTGCATTAAAATTTTGCTATAATCTTGTTGGGTTTAGTTAAGATTCTTAATGATATCAAAAAGCTTCCCATTTTAGTGTTAAAGTTGTTGTATTATGCTATTTGGTTATAATTTACTCTTATGTGGAGGTTATATGATTCTATAAAGTAAGTTGTTAACAGGTACTGCTTAGGTTGTTAACACCTTCTCATTGGGTTGTTGATAGTCGCTGCTGAGGTTGTAAATCACAATGACAGAGCAAATGTGAATTTGGAATGTGAAGGGCAGTAATGTCATTTTACAAGTAGAATATATTACTCTGAGGTCCCTTGGGATCTGTCAGTAATTTTGACATTTCGTGGGACCTTAGATGAATAAACTCTCTTCTGTGGGACCTGTGCGTAATTTTTCCAAAAAACAATAATAATAATGACAATAATAAGGAAAATGGCACAAAAACACTTATTGAATTTTAGAATAATAGACTATGACTTATTAAAATCATTACAGTAATAGTCGACGTTATTACAAAAGTAGTCAGTATAGTCTATTTATCTTTTTAAAATTTAATAAGTATTTTTCTGTCATAACATATCATTTTGTTATGCCCAGAATGTTTAAAGAAATTTTTTTAAAAAAATCTCATTAAAAATTTTGTGGTGGGAGAATTTTTTTAAAATTTTAAAATTACTAAATTGTAATCTATGACTATATATATAATATTTCTTGAAAAAATACCAAGAAAGTACCACTTAGATTTTAAAATCCTATAACCAGAAATTTATACAAAAACGTGTTATCATTAATTGCTTATCAGGTGAAGTCAATTTTAAGCGGTATTTTTGTGGGATTTTCTCATATTTCTTCGTGGTTAATCTTTTTTCCTTCCAAGTTCAAACTGCAAGTGGGCATATAGAAGCTTCTTCCATTAAAAATCTCAAATGGAGGCTCACGTTAAGTCCCAGAAAAATTATAGTTCCGTTTTATATGCTAACTGCAGCTTTGTGGGCAATGGAATGACAGAAGCCATGCTTGAGGATTTGGAGAACCGATCGGAATCAGTTGACGAGGTTAACCTTTTCTTTGTCTTTTTGTTTGTTGCCGATGCAAGATCTAAATAGTGATATTTTTTCCTAGGACAAATCTTTGTTCTTGTATTCTTTACTTTGATAATTCTTGCCTGCTTTTTATGTTCTGTTATTATATAAGTGTCACTCATTGTCATTGTCTATTATTACTAATTAATAAATTTTTAGGAGCTTTTAATAGTGAATTATATTGGTCTTTTTTTTAAAAAAAAATCTAATTCGTGGTATTAAATAGATCTTAACTTACTTTTTTTTTTTGGAGAATCTTAACTTATTTTATATCGACCTTTAATATAAGACTTAATTGATCAATTTGGAGGAATCCAAAGAATAACTAATTATTTAATTATAACATGATCTTTTTAAAATGTTTACGTGTGTCATTAGATGAAATAAGTTAGTCAAATTAGTTTTAAAAAAAACAATAAATATAAATACTTTCAAATAATTTAGTATTACCTCTGATCCTTAATACAAGAGTTAGTTGACTAATTTGAGGAGATTAGAAAACTAATTAAGTTAGTTATTTGAAATAAATAGGTATTGTTTTTCCTGAAATATCCTTATTAATTAAGTGTATTAGCTAAAACTATCATTATTATAAGGACCAAAATAAAAGTCAAACGAGTTTTTATATTAAAAACCGAGGTAATAATTTTCTTAATTCTTTTAAATTAGTAAATTAAGTTTTATATTAAGAATACCAAGGAGTAAGTATTATTTATAGGTCATGAATATCAAAACAGATTTCACCCAAACGGATTTTTGTCATATCATATCCATCATTGAAGAAATTGATAGTGACTGAAAGCTTTGCAACTAAACCAACCAAGAAACTAATTAACCGCAGGTCTCAAATAAAAGATTAAATATAAATAGAAAATATTTAAATGTCTATCTGTCTTAATTCCCAGCAATAGTTATGTTACGTACATCATCTGCAAATCAGCCCTCTAAATATTAAATTCTTTAAAATCTTTTAGTATTATATTGTATTTAATTTTTAGATTTGAAATTTAAGTAATTTTCTCTCAAAACAAATACTTTCGAAGGGTAATGATTGACCGATCCTTATCATTGTCAATCTTCAAAAGCAAGTTGTTCTTATCATGTCATAGTTCAACTTCAAATCATTTGAATTAACATCATGGAAAGAAACAACCTTTTTTTTATAAAAAAGAAAAAGAAAATAAAAGTACATAGTGCATATAGACAGCGAAAAGAGGGCAGGAATTTTAAAGGAGTTTAGAGAATTCCATCAAGCCTTCCCCTGGTAGCCCCATGGATTGTTTCTGGCCCAGTTCCATTGATCCCTGCACATCTCCTCTACACCGTATTTTGCCCTGTAAAACAAGAATTATTTTCATCATCAGCAAATTAAAACACAAATAATCCAAAATAACAGATATTATCAATGTCCTTACTTCCAGCCAAGTTCTCTCTCGGCCTTCTCTGTGGATGCGTAAACAGCAGTGGCATCTCCAGGCCTCCTTGGACACAGTTTCAAGGGAATTTTCTGCAGAACAAAGAGTCAAAAACAATATAGAATTTCAGCATTGATAATATATTTGACATGTATGTGTAGTGACAGGACGATTCAATGATACCTTGCCAGAGGCCTTTTCAAATGCAGCAACCATTTCGAGTACTGATGTACCTTGGCCAGTTCCCAAGTTATAAGCTGTACAACCTAAGCAAAGAGTTTGCCAATTAACTTGAAGCAAACCAAGATGGAAGGCAATGTTATGGATATGTAATGGAAAGGATATATTTTTACCGATATGCTCAGTAGTGAGAAGCTTTCGCAAAGCAGCAACGTGACCATCTGCCAAGTCCATTACATGAATGTAGTCTCGAACTGCTGATCCATCCTTTGTGGGATAATCATGGCCATAAACATTAAGTTCCGGCAATCTCCCCACGGCTACTTGCTGAATGTAAGGCATGAGGTTATTGGGGATGCCCCTAGGATCTTCACCAAGTTTACCACTTTCATGTGCCCCTACAGGATTGAAATATCTGAGCAAAATAATCCTCCATTCTGGCTCAGCCTTCTGAATGTCTCGAGCGATTTCTTCAAGGAAAAGCTGTCATATATGCGTTAGAGAAGAAACAAAATCAAACTTGTAAATCTCAAAAATAGGCATTCCTCTTTGGAGAGTTTTGATTACCTTAGTTCGTCCATAAGGATTCATTGCCTGTAAATTGAAATCCTCTACACATGGTATCTTTTCAGGTTGGCCGTAAACTGTTGCGGATGATGAAAAGACCATCTGTTGCATAACATGAATTTTTTAGTAGAACTGGATTTTAGAAACCTATATACTAGGTGCATACAAGATTCTGAAGCTTTTTGCTAGTATTTGAAACAGAAGAACCTCAATTAGGCTCGAAATTTCAAGTAATGGGATCATGGGCCAACCTTTTTGCAGTTATATTTTGCCATAACTTCATAGAGATTGATGGTTCCAATCAAATTAAAATCAAAATATCGGCGGGGATTGGCAACACTCTCGCCAACAGCTTTTAGACCCGCGAAGTGAATAACAGCATCAAATCTGTTTCAGCGTTAATTCCAATAAAAAGAGAACGTCTCTTAGCAACTACGCTGCTTGCATGTATTTAAGATGGAAAGAGAAAAAAACAGAGCTCTGGAAAACCGGATTAGTATGAAGCAGTATGCTTCATACTTCACAGAGTAGAGAGAGGTGTTTGCATAAAACTTGGGAGGAAGAAATGTATAAAAAAACACGAGTAAAATTGGGACTAATTTCGACCACCTACTTTGTTTTAGAGAACAGATTGTCCAAGTCTTGCTTGTTTCTGAGATCAAGCTGAAACAGAGACAGAGCAAGAGAATCAAAAGACTGAAAGAACTATTTCATGGGGAAACAAGTGTTTTGTAATCCGAACCCAACCAAGAAAACTGCACACACCTTGGTGAATTCAAGTCTATCAGAAAGTTGAGGCCCCACAAGTTCCCGAACTCGATCCACGGCTTCTATAACGGAATTGTCCAGATTATCGATGATAGAGACCTTAAATCCACTTTTGAGGAGCTGAACGACGGTGTGAGTGCCGATGAAGCCAGCCCCGCCGGTCACCAAAATGGTCTGATCGGAGCTCACCATGGTTTGGATAGATATCAAAGATGACGTGCACGGAAGAGCAAGAACAGAGGGGGCAGATTGAATTGAGAGAGAGAGGGAAAGCAGAGGGAATTTAAAGAGAAAATCAGGAAGAATTAAACGGTGAGATTCGCTGGATATGAATTGGGATTTACTAATGTTTATCTAAGTTTGATTCTGTTTAATATAAATCTTTCATGATTTGCTATGTTTGGGAGCCTCGTTTGGGAAAGAAGGATACGTATCCCAGTTTGGCGCGCTGATTATGCGCTGCGTGTGATGGAAAGGGTCGGGCAAGTGGGCTCGAGATTGGTTTGCCACGTCACGTATTGTTCAGAACAGCTGTGACCCTGAAGGAATTCTGTTTTTACTGTTAGGAGCTGTGGTTGAGCTGTCCCAAGTTTATCTATCAATTTTGGTTCTTTAATTTGTTGAATAAAAATAAGAATTTTCGACCCTTCTAATTTATTTTTCGAAGATCGTTTGTGCTATATAAAATATTGAATTAAGTTTTTTTAATTTAATTTTAGAGTTTATGACCAGTATTCTTTATTAATGGTTACTTGACACATTATTTTTCTCCTTTTTTAACTTCAGCATCCCGTATCTTTGCTTGTAGTATTTAGGCGTCTCATTTTGTTATTTTGGACTGTATTTGTTAGAATCCGTTTTGTCTTTTTTTGGATTCCGTTTTCCAAGGAGATACAAACTCTATCAATAATCTAATATTTTAATAATTGATATGAAAATAATAAATTTAATTCTTTTGCCAACTGAAAAATGGCAAAATTTAATCGATTTAATATTGTTCGAAGTAATGATTTGATATGAATTATAATCACAACAAATTTATCCGCGTAATCCTTCACCAAAAAAAAAAAAATTTATCCGCGTAATCACAAATTGCATGTATTAATACACATTTTCCTTGAAAGTACAAAAAATTGAAAATTTGTACTTAGACATAAGTTCCCCCCTTAAACTAGGGAGGGGTACTTGTATTAAGGTAGAGTTTGAGAAATATAATTTATATTAAATCATTAAAATATAAGTTTAGAGAAGTTGAAATAATTAAAATTATTCATAAAAGTGATAGAAATTGGAAGACCAGGCCTGATACCATGCATCAAACGGCTTGAAAGTGAAAAAAAAAAAAAAAGTGGTTAAAAACTCAAAATGACAAATTGGCTTCTTCTTTTTTTTTTTACCTGAGACAAATTGGCTTTTAAATTTTATAGTATGAAGTAAAAATCATGTATCTCCGAGTTGTCTAAAATTGTCTATAAATAGAAAAGAGGCTTTATGTCATTGAAAAGGGCAAAAAAAAAAAAAACAAGAAGAAGAAAACTTTTACAAGTCATGACTAGACTAGATAAGTTCACATGTCCTACACTATTCTACACTTTAAACCTAATTAACTTCTTGTCACTTGTACTGGGTCTGGTATTTAAGCGTTTTTTTAATTTTTTAAAAATGTACATGTAATTTTGTTTTCATCAATTAATTTATTCCAAGATTTTATTTTCATTTTTTACGTCGAATTTGAATTACATGTTATGCCTGCGTTCGAGAAATTTTTTTTTAAAAAATAATCATATTTATTTGTTTCTATGTCCTGTTTGATTTGAAATCTTTTTATCCCTAATTTCTGGCGCTCCTATATCACCGGATCACTTCATAGAAAAATAACTTGAAATCATGTGATTTAGGGTATGTTTGGATATGAGTTGGAATTAATTTAGAAAATCGAATTTATAAATTTATAACATTTAGTAGGAGTATAATTGAATAGCATAATTGAAATTAGTAATAACAATAACTGATAAGATATTCATGATTTTAGGTTTATAATTGATGATAATGATGATTTTGATATGCGACAAAAATGTCTAGTAACCTATGAAATACTACTTATAACCGGGCTTGTGATTGCTTTTCACATGTTATAAAAGTGTTTGGAAGATATTTAAGGAAATTACAGTTTCAACTTCAGAATTGATTTTTCACTGCATTCAAACAATCATAAAAATTATAAATAAAAGGATAATGCTTATATACGCAGATTTGATCCAATTAAGTCATAATCATGGTAAAAAAAAATCCAATTAAATGATAATGAATAAATTTTTAAATATTAACAAGATTAACCATTCAAGTTTGTTATATAATAAATAATACTACCTCTAGTGCTTAATATAAGAGCTACTTAAATAATTTGAGTAGATTATGAAAATTTGTTAAATTAGTTATTTATAGTAAATATGTGTCATCTTATCTAAAATACATTTGCTAATAATGTGTATTAGCTTATTTTGCTAGAACCATCACTTAATGAAATATTTAACATGTATAATTACTGTAAGGGTTATTTTAAAAAAATGAATAAATATGAGAACAAAAGTAGATTCAGAGTCTTATATTTAAGATCAAATTAAAAATCAAATTAACTTTTATACCACATCTTATTTTTAACATAAGAATTAGTTGACTAATTTGAGTAGAATAAAAAAATTAGTTAAATTTGTTATTTATAATAAATATGTGTTATTTTTTTAAAGTATTATTGCTAATTAAATAGATTCGTTAGAACTATCATTATTATAAGGACTATTATAAAATAAATAAATAAATATAAGAGATAAAGTAAATTAGAATTTTATATTTAGAACCAAAATAAAATATTAAGAACATGAAGAATTATATAAAAGTTAACATGTTTGGATTGGATGGAAAATAAGCCCCTTAGTAGATACGCGCATTAGGGGCTAAATATTTATACTTTTCCCTAAATAAAATACGTTTTTCCCCGGTTCATCTCAATTTTAAAGCTCCATGTCCACAATTTATATATTCATGTATGCTCCCTTTCCACAATCTATCTCAAGCCTATCAATATTTTTATTTAAAATTTATTAAAAGAAATAATCCTTTCCATTGATGCTTATTCGGAAACAACCGGCAAAAGCTTATGAAAAATTTTCTCCGTGCTTTGCTAAGCTAAACTTTTATATAATGTAAAATCATTTAAAACAAACTAATTCAAAAATCACTTAAATTACAATTTAGATTGTACTATTAAGCGTATTTTTCTCTTAATTTATGAAAATGACAGAACAAAAAACAATGAACAAACGAAGATATACACACACCTAATATTCATGGGATTGAGGTGTTTTGATTAATCATTTTCATAGTATAATGAAATGATAACTGCTGATTACTTAATTAAACTTTCTCATATAATCGATAGTAACTTTTGTATTCTTATCCAAATTTTGCTGCTTTTTAAGAGGGTAAAGGTGACAATAAAGCTTCCCGTGGTTTGAAATATTAAAGAGAACCGGATGGGTAGGTTCAGTGGTAATTTTACTAATATTCTTCCCGCCACTGCCGAACGAGGAATTATAAACTGTCGCTCTTTGTGCTCATCAAAGAGATTTAAGAACATCGTCGTTTTTATTAGTTGTGTTTTTCTGATCAAATATTAATTGTGTTGAGGTCATCAATTTAATTTTTTTAAAAATATCATTGATGATATTAGAATGGTTGTTCATATAGAATCGAAAGTGGCTATAGTGCATAAGTTCAGAAGAAGAAACCTTAATGTCGTAGGTTATTTAACGAAACTCTCACATGATTTGGAGTTTAATTTTTATACCTTTCATCAACCCCACCTTTTTTTCTCCATGAGGTTGTGATGGATGGGGAATGGGATTTCAGTTTTTTATTGAAAAAAGAATTAATCTAACAGGAACAAAGGGATACATACCTGAAGTCCTAAACACGTCCCATCAAGCCTTACCGTAGGGTCGAACCCCCCGTTCCTGTGCAACGAATCAAGTGAAACAAGCGACTCTCTTGTTAGAGTCTTCCTGTAATGCTCTCTCCATCTCACTGAAGCTCTGATTTGGATGATCGTACTATTCATACCAGACTGAGTCAGCTCACCTGCACCTGGCAACTGCTCTCGGCGACCTTAGTTTCTTTAAACCTTTTTCTGGGTGAGACAACTCTTTCTTTAAATTCTGTTCGATGAATCGCCTTTTTTCACCTTCGTTTTTTTTTTTTTTTCCGCCGGTTTGAGTTTACATGGTTGTTTTCCTGGGGATTGTTTATGAGAGATTGACACGGATGATCTGGAATCTGGATCAAAGCCGCAAAGCCTTATTTTTATAACTTTTTTTTTTTTTGGTGTTTCTGAAAGTTTTGCTTTCTAGCTCGCCATAATATGAAGCTGTAGCGAGGGGCTTTTTGGGTGAATTCCGTTTGCAATCTCCGCGTCAAGTTGCACTAGAGGGAAGAAGGGGAAATTTTGACAGATTGAATTTCCGAATCATTGCTTGCAACAAACACCTTATGTTGGAAAATTTTATTTTTCTTCTTCTCCCCATCTTTACCTTGTGTGTGTTCTACGTAGCAGATGCTTGTCCTCGTTCGATTTTCTGGGATTACATGCCAACTGAATTTTGATTCCTGGCCATTGCAAACTGTGACGCAATCAAATTATCATTGAATGATAACTTGTGTGCACCATTCAAATGGGGACACCGTAAAGTAAAAGTGACGTTGGAGCCTGCTTTTTAATGGATTGAAGTACTTATCGCGTTTTTGCCTATTGTTCTTTTTAGGTAGTGACAATGTCGACCCCTGCTAGGAAGAGGCTGATGAGAGATTTTAAGAGGCTGCAGCAAGATCCACCTGCAGGAATCAGTGTTGCTCCTCAGGACAACAATATAATGCTTTGGAATGCTGTCATATTTGGGTGAGTTGTGACGAAATTGGACCAAGATCGATCATTGTTTTTACTTCTATTATATCACCTAGCTTTATTTCGTTTTTAAGTGTATATCAACAAGTAATTTCTTCTTGATTGTCTGCTTTGGCTTGCAGCCCCGATGATACTCCATGGGATGGAGGTGAGTTAATCATTGCGTCACATCACTTAGCTGAAAATAGTTGTGAGGATCAACAATTGGGCTTGTAATTTGGGAACTTTGTGGTTTACTTTATGTTATTGATTCTTCTGTGTTTGACTAGCGTGATCAGCATCTTAGTTGGGGTTGCAATCCTGTTGCTCTCGGTGGAGTCCCATATATGATGTAGCTGCTATACTCACATCTATCCAGGTACTGTCTAGTAATTCATGCCTACTTGTATGAAGTATCTGTAATTTTTTTTTTTTTTTAGTTTTTGGGGTCTTTTGTGAAAAAGGTGGGAACATCTTTTGGATACCTTTGAAAGTCTAGGTTAGATAACAGGAAGTCGGCGTTCTGTTTTCAACTAATCACTGCTGGTTAAAGATGCACAGTTGATGTTATTTATTTTAGGGGTTTGCCAGGTAAAGAGTCTAGAAACACTCCTCCATATTTTCTCGGAAGATGTTAGTTGCAGAGCATCTTGAATTCATTCGCTTATGGTGACGGCACATATAGGGAAGATTTTGGGTGAGCTAAATCTTCCTAGAATCATGGAAATAAAGAGGAGAAATAATGACCTAATATCCTATCTGATTTGGATGAAATACACGGGCCCATTAAGCATTAAATAAATAACCATAAAACCCTAAAAACTGTGAGAGCAGCAGCCAGCAGCGCAGCCCCTTTAGGCAATCGACAGTGCTTTCCAACACTCTTCCTCAAGCCAGTCAATAGGTTATTGTTTCTCCTCTTTATTTCCATATAGCTCAAATTGTACCGCGCCCGCTTTGCATGCGGGAGGTACAGTGTTCGATCCCCTGCATCCCCACTCTTTTTGGTTTCATGCCCTAGGCTCATGATCATTCATTTCCTTTCCGCTTCCGTTAAAAAAGCGTCTAAGCCCACTAGCCCAAGCCCAGGGGCTCATCTCACGCGGATGTATACATTCACATTCAAAATAATAATGATAATAATAAGGAAAAATGACACAAATATTTATTAAATTTTAAAATGATAAATATGTGATCGTGATTGATTTTGACTTGTCAAAAATATTATAAAAATAGTCAAAATTATTATAAGAGTAGTCAGTATGATTTTTTTTAAAAAAAATTAATAAGTATTTTTTTTATCATAATGTATCATTTTGCTTTGCTGAGAATGTTTAAAGAAGACTTTTTTAAAAATCTCATTAAATATTTTATTGGTGGGGTTTTTTTAAACTTGTAAATTAATAAATTGTAATCTATGACTATATATATAACATTTATTGAAAAAGTACTAAAAATAGCACTTAAATTTTAAAATTTCATGATTAGAAATTCCTATAAAAATGTGTTATTATTAATTGCTTATCAAGTGAAGTCAATTTCAAGTGGTATTTATGTGGGATTTTCCCATATTTCTTCATGGTTAATCTTTTTTGCCTTCCAAGTTCCAACTGCAATTGGGTATATAGAAGCTTCTTCCATTAAAAATCTCAAATAGAGGCTCATGTTGAGTCCCAAAAAAATTATAGTTTTTATACGCTAATTGCAGCTTTCTAGGCAATGGAGTGACACAAGCCATGGTTGAGGATTTGGGGAACCGGTCGGAATCAGTTGATGAGGCTAAGCTTTTCTTTGTCTTTTGCTTGTTGCCGATGCAAAATTAAGCAGTGATATTTTTCCTAGGATCAATCTTTATTCTTATAAATAGAGAACTAGAGGTAGTATAAGTTAGTCAGATTTATTTGGAAAAAAACAATAAATATAAATATTTTAAATAATTTAATAACTTTTTAATTTTTTTTAAAAAGTAGTTAACTAAGTTATTATATCAAGGATGGAAAGAAACAATAAACTATGTTGTTTATAAGTCGTGAATATCAAAACAGATTTCACCCAAACGGACTTTTGTCATATCATATCCATCTGTGAAAGCTTTGCAACTAAAGCAAGAGAATAATTAACCACAGGTCTCAAATAAAAAACTAAATATAAATAGAAAATATTCAAACGTCTGTCTGTCTTAATTCCCAGCAATAGTTATGTTACGTACACCATCTATAAATCTGCCCTCTAAATATTAAATTCTTTAAAATCTTTTAGTATTATGTTGTATTTAATTTTTGGATTTGAAACCTAAGTAATTTTCTCTCGAAACAAATACTACTTCCGGTCCTAATTATAAGAGCTAGTTGAGTAATTTGAGAAGATTAATGAAAGAAGTTAAGTTAATTATTTGTAATAAACATGTATTGTTTTTTTTTTTTAAATATCCTTACTAATTAAGTGTATTGACTATAACTATTATTGTTAGAAGGATTATTTTAGAAAAAAATGCATAAATACAAGAGATAAAGTGGATTAAGATCTTATATTTGGAATCAAAATAAAAGTCAAACAAAGCCTTATATTAAGAACCGGAAGGATTACTTTCGAAGGGGAATGATTGAAAGATCGATATCATTATCAATCTTCCAAAGCAAGCTGTTCTTATCATGTTACAGTTCAACTTCAAGTCATTTGAATTAACATCATGGAAAGAAACAGCCTTTTTTTCATAAAAAGAAAAAGAAAATAGAAGTACATAGTGAATATAGACAAGCGAAAACAGGGCAGGGCTTTTAAAGGAGCTTAGAGAATTCCATCAAGCCTTCCCCTGGTAGCCCCATGGATTGTTTCTAGCCCAGTTCCATTGATCCCTGCACATCTCCTCTACACCGTATTTTGCCCTGTAAAATGAGAATTATTTTCATCATCAGCAAATTAAAACACAAATAATCCAAAATAACAGATATTATCAATGTCCTTACTTCCAACCAAGTTCTCTCTTGGCCTTTTCTGTGGATGCATAAACAGCAGTGGCATCTCCAGGCCTCCTTGGACACAGTTTCAAGGGAATTTTCTGCAGAACAAAGAGTCAAAACCAACATAGAATTTCAGCATTGATAATGTATTTGACATGTATGTATAGTGACAGGAAGATTCAATGATACCTTGCCAGAGGCCTTTTCAAATGCAGCAACCATTTCGAGCACTGATGTACCTTGGCCGGTTCCCAAGTTATAAGGAGTGCAACCTAAGCAAAGAGTTTGCCAATTAACTTGAAGCAAACCAAGATGGAAGGCAATGTTATGGATGTGTAATGGAAAGAAGGTATTTTTACCAATATTCTCAGTAGTGAGGAGCTTTCGCAAAGCAGCAATGTGACCATCTGCCAAGTCCATTACATGAATGTAGTCTCGAACTGCTGATCCATCCTTTGTGGGATAATCATGGCCATAAACATTAAGTTCCGGCAATCTCCCCACGGCTACTTGCTGAATGTAAGGCATGAGGTTATTGGGGATGCCCCTAGGATCTTCACCAAGTTTACCACTTTCATGTGCCCCTACAGGATTGAAATATCTGAGCAAAATAATCCTCCATTCTGGCTCAGCCTTCTGAATGTCTCGAGCGATTTCTTCAAGGAAAAGCTGTCATATATGTATTAGAGAAGGAAAAAAAACCAAACTTGTAAACCTCAAAAACAGGTTTTCCTCTTTGGAGAGTTTTGATTACCTTAGTTCGTCCATAAGGATTCATTGCCTGTAAATTGAAATCCTCTACACATGGTATCTTTTCGGGTTGACCATAAACCGTTGCGGATGATGAAAAGACCATCTGTTTTGCGTAACATGAATTTTTTAGAAGAACTGGATTTTAGAAACCTATATACCAGGTGCATACAAGATTCTGAAGCTTTTGCCAGTATTTGAAACAGAAGAACCTCAATTAGGCTCGAAATTTCAAGTAATGGGATCACGGGCTAACCTTTTTGCAGTTATATTTTGCCATAACTTCATAGAGATTGATGGTTCCAATCAAATTAAAATCAAAATATCGGCGGGGATTAGCAACACTCTCGCCAACAGCTTTTAGACCCGCGAAGTGAATCACAGCATCAAATCTGTTTCGGCGTTAATTCCAATAAAATGAGAACATCTCTTAGCAACTACGCTGCTTGCATGTATTTAAGATGGAAAGGAAAAAAACAGAGCTGTGGAAAACCGGATTAGTATGAAACAGCGTCCTTCGTACTACACAGAGTAGAGAGAGGCGTTTGCATAAAACTTAGGAGGAAAAAATGTATGAAAAAACACGAGTAAAATTGGGAGTAATTTCGACCACGTACTTGGTCTTAGAGAACAGATTGTCCAAGTCTTGCTTGTTTCTGAGATCAAGCTGAAACAGGGACAGAGCAAGAGAATCAAAAGACTGAAAGAACTATTTCATGGGGAAACAAGTGTTTTGTAATCCGAACCCAACCCAGAAAACTGCACGCACCTTGGTGAATTCAAGTCTATCAGAAAGTTGAGGCCCCACAAGTTCCCGAACTCGATCCACGGCTTCTATGACGGAATTGTCCAAATTATCGATGATAGAGACCTTAAATCCACTTTTGAGGAGCTGAACGACGGTGTGAGTGCCGATAAAGCCAGCACCGCCGGTCACCAAAATGGTCTGATCGGAGCTCACCATGTTTTCAGATAGATATAAAAAATGACGTGCACGGAGAAGCAAGAACAGAGGGTGCAGATTGAATTGAGAGAGAGAGGGAAAGCAGAGGGAATTTAAATAGAAAATCAGGAGGAATTAAATGGTAAGATTCGCTGGATATGATTGGGATTTACTAATCATCGTCAATCAACCAATCATTAATTATTATATTCTTAAAAACTTATAATATCTGATTCGTTTAAAAATAAGTTAAATATGAGATTATAGGATCCAAATATATTTAATTAATAAGATTTAAATAACATTTTAATTGAGATTTGAATATATTGAGTTAAATAAGAAACATTATAAATAAATACAATTTTAAATAGAGATTCAAATGAAAAAATTAATGATTAACTTTGAATTTGAATAATATTTTAATTGAAATTTGAATACATTAAATTAAATGGGAGGTATCATAATTAAATAGCATGTTAATAAGAGGTTTAAATAGAGAAATAAATAAATAATTTTAAATTTTTATCTATTTCTTATCAATTCCGTATCTCTAATTCAAATTCCATTAAAATGAATAAAAAAATATATTCCTATTAGAAGTAAATTTTAAACTATCTTAGATAATACAATTTATTAAACTTTTAAATATAATCAAATGGGTTAATCTGTGCACGGGGAGAAATTTCTGGTAGGGGTAAGTATTCGGTTTTTCGGTTCGGTTATCGGTGATAACCGAACTAACCGAATAACCGAATAGAGTAAATTTTAAAAACCGAAACCGATTAACCGAACTAACCGAAACCGAATTAACCGAAAATTTCGGTTCGGTTAACCGATTAACCGAAATATATAAATATAAAAAATAATTTTAAATTAAAAATAATAATAAAACACAATTACAACTATTAATTAATAAATATTTCATGATTCAATATGATTTATTATAATAATATTTATTATAACCATATTTATTGAATATAAATATATTTAAAAAGTTTACATATACCCACATATATATTTATTATACTAATATTTATTAAATATAAATATATAATATATTTATTTCGGTTATTCGGTTATAACCGAATTTTTTTTCTACTAACCGAACCGAACACCGAAACCGAATTGTTTAAAAAATAAAAACGAATATATAACCGAAAACCGAAATAACCGAACCGAAAAACCGAAATTGAATTCGGTTCGGTTCGGTTTTCGGTTACGGTTCGGTTTTGCTCACCCCTAATTTCTGGTGTTTATCTAAGCTTGATCTTGTTTAATATAAATCTTTCATGATTTTCCATATTTGGGAGTCTCGTTTGGGAAAGGATGATGCGTATCCCGGTTTGGCATGCTAATCATGAGGTGTGTGTGACGGAAAGAGTCAGGCAAATGGGTTTAAGATTGGTTTGCCATGTCACAAGGATTGGGTCTAGCAAAAGAGGCTAGTCTCCTCTAACGTGGTGAACTAAGGTTTGAATTCTCGCTGAGAGAAGTGTCCACATTTAGTACCCGATAGTGCCTCGAATGGAATTGTCTCCAATAAGAGGATACCTATATTTTAGTAATAAAAAAAAAAAGAAGAAAAGAATAACTATGACCTTGAAGGAATTCTGTTTTTACTGTTAGGAGCTGCGGTTAAGCTGTCCTAAGTTTATACTTTATCCATGAATTTTGATTCTTTAATTTGTTGAACAAAAATAAGAACTTACGACCTTGCTGTGTAAAATATTGAATTAAATTTTTTTATTTAAATTTCTTTGACCTGAATTTTTTATCTAAATTTAAAAGTTTATGAACCATATTCTTTATTAATGGTTACTCAACACATTATTTTTTTGTTTTTTTTAATTTCAGAAATCCCGCATCTTTGCTAGGAGTATTTCGAAGTCCCATTTTGTTATTTAGATTTAAAAGTTTATGTCCGAATTTTTATTTAAATTTAAAAGTTTATGAACCATAACTGTCTTAGCTTTTGTCGCGCATATATTATCTAAAGCCGTTTTATTTTGTATCGAGTTGGTGGTAAAGGACTTGTAATTGATAAATGGGTAAGAAAATCATTTGGGAAAAAAATTATGCCAAAGGTTTAGGAAGGCTCTTTCATTAGTGAAGAGAACAGTAGTTCATATTATAACACTTGCTTTAGGAAGGCACTTGCATTATGAAGGAATGATTTTAATTCCCTCATTCTGGATATTTAAAAAAAAAAACATTATGATAAATGAATGACAATTCCTCAATATTCTAGAGGAAAATATGTCTACAATGATCCTGCCTAGACAACCTGCTTCAGTTTTGAATGCAATTGCCAGGTCCATGGAGCGCTGTGTAAACTGTTTCATACTGTGATGTGGATGGTTGGACTCGTCCCTTTGTGTTGTGAATAGGATTCTTGACAAATATTTGAAAATCAAAACTCTTGCGTACATGGAGTGCCGTATTACTAAGTTTATAGTATTTCACGGGAGAGATGTCTTCTTGGGTCAGCACTAAAAAGGCAGCTGCTAAGTTTGGAGTTACAAGCATGTGTAACTGCTCTCATTTAATACCTTTGTAATTATGTTTGTCCACTTATCTGCATTCCATTTTTTCAGAGATTTATGTTGCTGATATATTCAGATTGCCCAGAAAAGCTATGCTATGTTTTTCATGGGTCTGATCCGCCATGATTTCAAAAGATGTTTCTTGTATATTTAGGCATTTCTAAACCTTCATTTTTCCATCATTGTTGTCCATCATCTTCTCTTATAGAAGATGAATTTTGATAATTTCTCTGCTGATCATGCAGAGAACGCATAAAAAATGTTAGATTAGGAGGTTTTATTTATTGTAATGTTCTATTGTGAAATACAATTGAATTGGTTGGAGTTCCCGAATTACATGCATCCCTTGCAACGCACAGGTAACACAATCTAGTTTTTGGGTTCCGTTTTCCGAGTAGATACAAACTCTATCAATAATCTATTATTTTAATAATTGATACGAAAATAGTAAATTTAATTTTTTTGCCAACGGAAAAAATAGTAAATTTAATTGATTTAGTATTGTTTGAAGTAATGATCTGGTGTGAATTATAACCACAACAAATTTATCCGCGTAATCACAAATCGCATGTATTAATGCACTTTTTTTTTTTTTGATGAGTTAATGCACATTTTCTTTAAAAGTACAAAAAATTGTAAATTTACACTGAGACATAAGCTTTTCGCCCTTAAACTAGGGAGGGGAACTTGTATTAAGGTAGAGGTTGAGAAATATAATTTATATTAAATTATTAAAATATAAGCTTAGAGAAGTTGAAATAATTAAAATTACTCATAAAGTGATAGAAATGGAAGACCAGGCCTGATACTGTTGGTGGCTTCATGCATCAATGGTATCAATGGTATGAAAGTTTGTTAGATTAGTTATTTGTAATAAATGGATATCATTTTTTCTAAAATATTATTGCTAACTATGTGTATTAGCTTATTTACCTAGAACCATCATTTAATGAAATATTTAACACATGCAATTACTGTAAGGGATACTTTTAAAAAAATAAATAAATATGAGAGAGAAAGTAGATTTAAGATCTTATATTTAAGATCAAATTAAAAATCAAATTAACTCTTATCTTACATCTAGTGCTTAATATAACAGTTAGTTGAGTAATTTGAGTAAATTAAGAAAATGAGTTAAATTAGTTTGTTTATAATAAATATGTGTTGTCTTGCTTAAAATATTATTGCTAATTAAATATGTTGGTTAGAACTATTATTATTACAATGACAACCTTAAAATAAATAAATAAATATAAAAGATAAAGTAAATTAAGGTTTTATATTTAGGATAAAAATAAAATATTAAGAACATGAGAAATTGTATAAAAGTTAACATGTTTGGGTTGAATGGAAAATAAACCCCTTAGTAGATACGTGCATTAGGGGCTAAATATTTCTATTTTTTCCTAAATAAAATACGTTTTTCCCCTGTTCATCTCAATTTTACGGCTCCATGTCCACCATTTATATATTCATATATGCTCCGTTTCCACAATCTATCTCAAGCCTATGAATATTTCTATTTAAGATTTATTAAAAGAAATAATCCTTTCCGTTGATGCTCACTCGGAAACACGGGCAATCGCTTATAAAAAATTTTCTCCGTGTTTTATTTAGCTAAACTCTTATACAATGTAAAATCATTTAAAACAAACTAATTCAAAAATCACTTAAATTACAATTTAGATTGTACTATTGAGCATATTTTTCTCTTAATTTATGAAAATGACAGAACAAAACAACAATGACCAAATGAGGATACACACACGCACCAAATATTCATGGGATTGAGGTGTTTTGATTAATATTTTCTTAGCAATGAAATGATAACTGCTGATTATTTAAGAGGTGTTTGGCAATCCTAAAAAATGTTTTCAAGAAACACTTTTTCATAAAATGAGACAAATTTTTTCACATATTTATTTCATAAACCGTAAAGACACTTTTAAAATCATAATTTAGTTTCTATCTAAATACTCATTTAGTTAAACTTTCTCATATAATTGATAGTCACTTTTGTATTTGTTGATTCGAACTAACGGTCCTATAAATTATGAGCCTACTTCTTACTAACTGGGCCAACTCTTGTAGGTCAAATTTTGCTGTTTTGTTAAGAAGGTAAAGGTGACAATAAAGCTTGCCGTGGTTTGAAATATTAAAGAGAACCGGATGTGTAGGTGTAGTGGTAGTTTCACTGACATTCTTCCCGCCACTGCTGAACTAGGAATTATAAACCGTCGCTCTTTGTGCTCATCAAAGAGATTTAAGAGCATCGTCGTTTTTATTAATTGTGTTTTTCTGATCAAATATTAATTATGTTGAGGTCATCAATTTAATTTTTTTGAAAACATCGTTGACGATATTAGAATTTCTGTTCATAAAGAATCGAAAGTTGCTGTCTGTTCAGAAAAAGAAACCTTAATGGCGTAGATTATTCAACGAGACTCACATAATTTGGAGTTTAATTTTTATACCATTCATCAGCCCCACCATTTTTTGTCCATGAGGTGGTGATTGATGGGGAATAGGATTTCAGTTTTTATTGAAAAAAGAATTAATTTAACTGGAAAAAATAAGGAGACATAGCTAAGGTCCTAAACACGTCCCATCAAGCTTTGCCGTAGGGCCGAACCCCTTGTTCCTGTGCGACAAACCAAACGAAACGAGCGACTCCCTTCTCAGGGTCTTCCCGTAATGCTCGCTCCATCTCACTGAAACTCTGATTTGGATGATCGTACCACTCATACCAGACTGAGTCGGCTCACCTGCAGCTATTAACTGCTCTCGGCGACCTTAGTTTCTTTAATTTCGGACCTTTTTCTGGGTGAGACAACTCTTTTTTAAATTCTGTTCGTTGAATCGCCTTTTTCACCTTCGTTTTTTTTTTCTCGTCGTTTTGAGTTTACACGGTTGTTTTCCTGGGGATTGTTTATGAGAGATTGACACGGATGATCTGGAGTTCTGGATCAAAGCCGCAAAGCCTTGTTTTTATATTTTTTTTTCTTAGTCTTGTGAAATGAAAGATTTTTGTGTCGCTGAAAGTTTATGCTTTTTAGCTGGCCATAATATGAAGCTGTAGCAAGGGGTTTTTTGGGTGAATTCCGTTGCAGTGTCCGAGTAAAGTTGCAGTAGAGGGGAGAAGGGGAAATTTTGACGGATTGAATTTCCGAATCATTGCTTGCAACAAACACCATGTGTTGTAAAACTTTATTTTTCTCGTTCTCCCCCCCATCTTTACCTTGTGTGTGGTCTATGTAGCAGATGCTTGTCCTTGTTCGATTTTCTGCGATTACATCTCGACTGAATTTTGATTCCTGGCCATTGCCAATTGTGACGCAATCAAATTACAATTGAATGATAACTTGTGTGCACCATTTAAATTCAGACACAGTAAACTAAAAGTGATGTTGAAGCCTGCTTTTTAATGGATTGAAGTATTTATCGCGTTTTTGCCCATGGCTCTTTTTAGGTAGTGACAATGTCGACCCCTGCTAGGAAGAGGCTGATGAGAGATTTTAAGAGGCTGCAGCAAGATCCACCTGCAGGAATCAGTGGTGCCCCTCAGGACAACAATATAATGCTCTGGAATGCTGTCATATTTGGGTGAGTTGTGACGAAATTGGACCAAGATCCATCATTGTTTTTACTTCTTTTATATCACCTAGCTTTATTTCCTTTTTAAGTGTATGTCAACAAGTAATTTCTTCTTGATTGTCTGTTGGCTTGCAGCCCCGATGATACTCCATGGGATGGAGGTGAGTTAATCATTGCGTCACATCACGTAGCTGAAAGTACTTGTGAGGATCAACAATTGGGCTTGTAATTTGGGAACTTTGTGGTTTACTTTAATTTGTTGATTCTTTTGTGTTTGACTAGCGTGATCAGCATCTTAGTTGGAGTTGCAATCCTGTTGCTCTCAGCGTCGTCCCTCTCATATTTTCTAAAAGATTTTGAGAATCTTGATTGGTCTCTGCAGTAATATCATGAAGCTAGGAGATTTTCTTTATAGAACACATATATGGGTTCTGCAATTCAGTTTTATTAAATTTTGTGGATATCTTTTCAAAATTTTCTCACGGTTTTAACTTGTTTACTGTGTTGTATAGTTGATACTCTACTTAGAGGTGCCTGTCAGTGTTATGGACACTGGATGTCGTATTTGCTATCAGTTGATATCAGCATAACTAATTATACTCACACAACTACAAATTGAGTTATTTAGGACGTTTAAGTTGACACTTCAATTTACGGAGGATTATCCAAACAAACGCCAACTGTACGATTCGTCTCTCGAATGTTTCATCCAAAAAAAGTTTGTCTTGAGAATTTTACCTAATCCATAAATTCCCCTTGAAACTAATATGCCTTTTTGAAAAAAATTTCACCTTTTCAGTTTATGCCGATGGGAGTATATGTTTGGATATATTACAAAATCAGTGGAGTCCCATATATGATGTGGCTGCTATACTCACATCTATCCAGGTACCATCTAGTAATTCATACCTACTTGTATGAAGTATCTGTAATTTTTTTTTTTGGGTCTTTTGTGAAAAATGTGGGAACATCTTTTGGATGCCTTTGAAAGTCTAGGTTAGATAACAGGAAGTCGGCGTTTTGTTTTCAGCTAATCACTGCTGGTTAAAGATGCACAGTTGATTTTATTTATTTTAGGGGGTTGCCAGGTAAAGAGTCTAGAAACACTCCTGCATATTTTCTCTGAAATTCCCCTATTCTCTACTGATAGCAATACCAAATTGCTTTCCATGTATTATCTCACCTCGACTCAATATAGACTATTAAGAAGAACCTCAAGCCATGCCTCTGTTGATTTGTCGCAGACTTTCAGTTAATATCTTTATGGAAATTCCTTTTGTCTACAAGCTGTACTGTTTCTCTTGATAAGAAATGATTATTTTCTTTTCTTTTTACATTTGCATTTTACCAGTTGGAATTAAATTGTCTTAGTGAATCGGAAGATTTTAGTTGTAGAGCATCTTGAATTCATTCGCTTATAGTAACGGCACATATAGGGAAGATTTTGGGTCAGCTAAATCTTCCTAGAATCATGGAAATAAAGAGGAGAAATAATAACCTAGTATCCTATCTGATTTGGATGAAATACACAGGACCAGTAAGCATTAAATAAATAACCATAAAACCCTAAAAACTGTGAGAGCAGCAGCGCAGCCCCTTTAGGCAATTGGCGGCGCTCCCCAACACTCTCCCTCAAGCCAGCAAATAGATGCCAATCATTCTGGGGTTGGAACTCAGCGCCTCAAATCTGTCCTCGGTGAGCACTTTGGTTAAAATATCTCCCACTTGTGCTTTTGCGTATATGTAGGAGAGTTCGATGATTCCTACTTCAATTTGATCCTTTATGATCAATTTCCACATGCTTAGTCCGACCGTGCAATATCGGATTGTGTGCGATTCTTCTTGCAGCCTTGTCACCACACCAAGCCTTGATTGGCTTATCAACCTCAATCTCAAGGTCCTTTTACAATCTCCTTATCCACACCATCTCACATATTCCATGTGATATATATCTGTATTCAGCTTCAGCTGAACTTCTAGGAACGATCTCAGGCTCTAATACCATGAAGATTTTAGCTGCAGAATAACTTGAATCCATTCGCGTGTGGTAACGGTACATTAAGGGAAGAGTTTGGTCTGCTAAATCTTCCTAGAGTCATGGAAATTAACAGGAAAAATAATAACCCTACATCCTATCTGATTTGGCCAAAATACACAGCCCTATTGAGAATTAAATAAATTACCATCAAACCTTAAAAATTGTGAGAGCGTTGCAGCCCATTAGGCAATTGGTGGCACTCTCCAAGAGAAATTCACCTAATGGTTGGTATAAAGTACACATCGGAGGTCTGTCTAGCTTCTGTTTATAATCCTTTTCATTTTATGTGCTATGTGAGAATGGTGTCCATGATCGAGACATATTTATTGCACAAGCCACTACCAATTTAGTACTGATTCTGGTCCTTAATATAAGAGCTAGTTCGATTTTTAATTTGGTTTTAAATGTGAGACCCTAATGTATTTTGTCTATCATATTTATTTATATTTTAGTAATATTTTTTTGTAGTAGTGCATATATTAAATATTAGTTTTAACTAATATACATAATTAATAAGGGCATTCTAGGAAATTCAACTCACATTTGTTGCAAATAACTAACATAATATTTTTTCTTAATCTATTCAAATTAGTGAATCAGTTCTTATATTAAGGACTGGAGGTAGTTTTACCCTAATTATGCATCCAACAGGCGCAATGTAGAAACCACAGATCAATAGGTAATGGCTATGTCTGCTGATTGCCTGAAATGATTGTATATGGTAGAATTAACATGACCAGGTACTGTGAGTCTTGCTATGGATGTCCATAAGACAGTTCAATAATTCTATGAATTTTTTTTCTTACTTTTGGATGATTTAAGAAATTAACAGTTAATATTAGAAATTCTTGTTGTGAACTGTATATCGAACAATATTATGAAAATCAGAACAGTGATTGAACTAGTTGAAACTCTGGTTCCAGGTTCATGGGTCTTGAGAACAATATGGGCTGGTTGGCAAGTTTTTTTTGGTTCAAATTTGGTTTGTAATTTGTTGTGAGGATAATTTTCTAATTGTAAAGTACTTGAAAATTCGGACACTTGTACATGTTTTAAATGAAGTTTTCTGTTGAACAAGTGTTTTAAATTGTAATTGTTTGTGCTATGCCCCTAGAAGTCGTCAGCACCCGCCATTTTTTATTATTATTTTCTGAAAGGTGATAATCATTTTTGGCAGTCACTGCTTTGTGATCCCAACCCAAATTCTCCTGCAAACTCAGAAGCAGCTCGAATGTTTAGCGAGAACAAGCGTGAGTACAATCGAAGAGTGAGAGAAATTGTGGAGCAGAGCTGGACAGCTGACTAAGCCCCCCATCCATGTAAACTTGTGGGCATTCTGCCTGTCTGAAGCTATTGATGAATTGTGTTAAGTTATGCTGCCACCATTATGAATCATTGTGAAAACTTATCAACTTATTTCCTTTATTCATCACTGTTCTGAATGTTAGGATCATTTCATCTTTAATCGATTATAGCTTATGCATTGTTCAAGTCTGTTTATGTAAAATAGATGTTCTGTGTATCAATCTGCATTGAATTGTTATCAACATGGTTTAATACCAAGTTTCAGTTTGCTGAATTGGTTATGATGACAAAGGGTTTGAAGTATTTGCTTGGGTAGATTTCTTAGCTTGTAGTTTCAAAATGTGTTTATGTTTTAGGCCTGAACTGAATTTTTGGGCCTGAAATGTTAACACACTTTTTATTTACTTGTCTGTGATGATATATAGCAGAGTTCTCTCAGTACCCCTTGATACAAAAGCGTGGACTCCACGGGCCATGAAAGTAGCATCAGTGAAAAGTGACTTGTTTCTTGCCAAAAGTTTCCAACATAACAAACCAACTGTGATTAGCCATTCCTGGCTCAATTTGGAATTGAGGTTGGTCTTCTTTAAAAGAAAAAGAAGAAGAAGAAGGAATTGAGGTTGGTCTCCATCCGGTCAAGGATGGAAGTAGCAAGGAAATCGGTAAGGGTGCTGAGGACCAAAATGTTTCTTTAGGTTTAAGGCTTATTGTTAGTTTGCTTCATGTTTCTTTCCGTTATCATTTCTCGTTATTTTTGGCCGAGGGATACAGCTCGACTCTCAAATACGCCCGCTAAACTAAACATGGTTTGCAAATTAAATCTCAAAATGAGTTATAAATATTAAATCCCGATCCAGTATAAGGGATTTGCATGTCCCTGATGTGTTTTATGCCTTGTATACATATCAAGGGATGAAAAAAGTGAACTCAATGAAAGACAAGAATTAGTGAAATGAGGGCTTCTTCCTCCTCTCTCTCTCGGGGGGAGGGGTTGTTCCCCTTAAAAGATGCTGTGAGTAAAAAGTAAAGATAAGCAAAACAACACTTTTGAGATTGGATACAGCTTTAAATTGTGAGAATGTGTATTATAGACAACAAACACAGACGATGTCCAACGACCAAACACGATTAAAAACAGTCTTCTGACGCCAGACCACAAGAAACAATCTTCACCAAATCACCAGGCCTATACAACACGAGAACAAACGGGGTTCGAAAACGGAATAATTAAAAGGTTCAACCGCGAGCTTCTTAAACCCTCTCTTCAGTTAGAGAAGCATCCTACAAGAGAGAAGGAAATAAGATTAGCTTCATGTATATGTTTCTACAGTGGTATCCAGAAAAGCTAAATTATTGCATAGTAAGCTTCTGACCATGTTTCTTTGTCTCCCATGATTGTCACTTCAGGAGGTGAAGGGCTAACAGTAGCTGAGTTGAAAAAAATATACAAACATAAAAACATTAGACTAGCAGGGCTAAAAATGTCTCATAAACTGTCATAAAAGAGCTATTGATGCACGCGTACTCTGCTCAACTTCACTTTTCTTTCCTTTCTCCATGACCTTGCCTTTTTCTTTGCCAGCTTCTTGCTTGCTTGGCTTCTCCGATTTTTTCAATGACCTGCGACTGCCGGTTTCTAAAGCTGATCTTGAATTTGAAGAATTCTTGCTGGCATCTACTCTCGCCCTGGATCCGCCATTATTCTTCTGTCCAGTCACTTTCTTGACTGACTCTTTCGCAGGAGAAGAAATTTGAGTAGAATCAATGTTTAAACACTTTGGTTGAGTTTCCCAGTACCCACGGTAGAAGAAGAGCTGCGCACATCTTCATCAGAGGATCGGGTCCCCTCTTCTGGCACCTGCGAAATAGTTTCAGATATCTGCGACTGTTGTGTCTTATCTTCAGTATCAGTAATATTATAGCTTTCGAACAATTCTTTCACAGGTTCTCCAAGATCAGCAAGATTATGTCGGCGCACATATGACTTAACTCATCTCGCATCTTCTTGAAAGGCTGTAATAGATGTAAAAATAGTAACAAAGGAAAAGATAGGTTAACTGATATACAAACAAACCAGAACAGAATACCGAAACCATTTGTAAAGCCTAAATACAACACACATCAAATTCAACTGACATAGGATGCTTGAAAGATTTAGAAGAAGCGTGAAATGAAGCAAAACAAAATAATATATGCTTTCGTGTTGTGTATCACTGCATTTCGATGTATGACATTACCTCGCATCCTGCCTCCAACGCTAGTTTGAAGAAGCCAAGTGAAATTGAGTGCTTCGCAGAAGATTCTGAGACCTTGATCTGGGATAACCAATATGAAGATTTAGACAGCATGTTGAACTTCGTTCGACTTGAAGATCTGGAAATGTCAGAAATGGGTGTTTCGCTTCTGCCTTGACCATTAGCAGGCCTCCTTGTTCTGGTCTCCGAGATCGGTGTAATAGTGCTAGACAGCTTTGGTCCTGGAGTGGGAGCAGCTTTGGCAGGAATAGAGAACCTCCTGGGGGTTTAGCAGCCGCAGACTTATCCTTGCCAGAGAGATCAAGAACTCCCACGCTTTTACTTACACTTGAAGCAGCAGGTCTTACCCTAGAAAAAAGGAACGAGATGCATCAAAGGATGATAAGCAAGGGATGTGAATCTCCAGAAGACTGCAGCCACACACATAACATATCTTAAATTCTTAATTAATATTCTCCAATGATGTCAAATTCTGTGCAATGAAGATTTGATAATTGATGGGGTTAAACCAATTTGCTCTACCGCAACTCCCAAATATCGGAGTCCAGCTAAATCATCTTCGTCCTATATTAATCACTAAATTATTTATTTCCATCCAATCCCCAATATGTAATTGCATAGCTCTTCTATCCCGGCAGTTTTTTTCCTGGCAAGGAAAACACTTATACCCAGTG